>NC_140340.1:710000-1261922 GCF_963514085.1 Chelon labrosus | reverse complement strand
GAACATTTCCAACAGGTACCTCTGTGTGTGGAATGCCGTAATGACCCTGGACAGCGTACGTCTGAAACAGAATAAGAACATATTTAGATTGTGACCTGGATTCTGTCTCTCAGGCTACATAGAGGATGTTGATGCTGCTGCCATGGAAACCAGAACAACTTATTGGGAACTGATTCCGCTCCAGGAAAGATCTGCCGGGCCAATCAGACCATTTGGGCGGGGCTTGTTTTCATTTTTTTGAGTTTCTGACACCTCAGTAATACTCACCATACTCATTATTAATACTACATAAAAAACCTATTTGACTGTTGTCATCTGCCCCCTGGTGGATTTATCCAGGCTCTGCAGTCACTAGCTTTTGGCAGCCATTTCCAAAATGGCCACCTTCATGGAGGTTCTAGTTGTTGTTTCTTTTTTTGCTAATGTTGAAAAAGTTACGTTAAAAATATCATTTATGCTGTTGCTGTTATTGAAGCGATGAAGTGGGTATTTTTGTTACTAGTTCATCTTTCAGTCCGTCAGCGTCCTGTCTCTGTTTTAATCTCTGCAGGATCAGGACTTTAGGATTTTCCTGAGTGAACTTCACGGAGAGACAGAGGAGATATTTTGTTCATCAGTGTCTCCCGACACTTTTCAGATTTTCTCTCCTCGCTGCAGCTGAACGTTTGACTCCTGATGTCGACTCTGGGAGGAAACGCTGAGGCGTCGTGGTTTAATGCTTCTCCTGGATCTGAACCTAAACGTCTTCACCGTCCTCACGGATCAGACCGTCCATGTCCCGACACAAAGACCACTGGATAAATAGTCATATTAGAGTGAGACGCAGACGGCAGAGTGTCTCCTGCACATTTCATTTAATTCAACTTCTTCTTCTTCACTGACAAAAAGTTCTAGTTTTATATGAATCAAATAATCAGGTTTGTCCTTTACTTCTCTGTCTGTTTCCTTCTTGCAATGATTAAAAGACAAAAGGTAAATTTACCTGTTTAACTTTTAAAATCAATCAGTTATTTTAGAGTCTAAAACCAGACTTGTAATACCAGGAAGTACACGGACCCAACTACCAGCCGGTGCAGAGTGATTCATCAGACTGAGCTACTGGACGGATCTCTGAGTGTAAACAGGAAGCGTTAATTCCCTCTCTGCCCTCTTAACGTCAGCCGCCTTTTAAATGTGTGATCGCGACATGAAATCCTCACAGCTGTAATCTGGAAATAAAGATTATCGCGGCCGTTTGACAGCTGCAGATGAATCTGTCAGCAGGAAGAAAACGACGTGATGGAATGATTTTAGCAGAAACGTCTCATGAATCCTGCCCCCCCCCGTCTCCCTCTCTGCGTGGCTGTGAGACTAATAACAAATTAAAAACATTAATCTCACACAGACTCTTAACTCTGTCCACGACGTCTTCTGTCAATGAAAGAGGAACTTTTACATCATGAGCTCCACTCGTCTTTCTGTTTATCACTTCTTCTTCTACCATTCAGATCCTCCTGATGGATGAGGTGTAGATGTTCTGGTGGTGGTAGTAACCATGGTAACCTTTACTAATCATCATCAGGTTGAGGAGTTTCCAGGACGGACAGAAACAATGAGGTAGTAGAACAAGATGAACCAAGATGGAATCAATGTGGACAGAGATGATGGAGACGTGGAGACATCTTGGTCATCTTCTAAGACTCTACACATTCAGGACAATGTCGGAGGAGGACATGGAGGAGGACATGGAGGAGGAGGACATGGAGGAGGACATGGAGGAGGAGGACATGGAGGAGGACATGGAGGAGGAGATGGAGGAGTACATACTACTACTAGTCCTTCTTCTTCTTCTTCCTCATTCTTCCTCATCTCCTCCTCCCCCCCTCTTCAGCTTCCTTCCTCTTCTTCTTCTTTTTCTTCTTCTTCTCCTCATCATTTTCCTCTTCCTCATTCTTCATGATCTCCTTCTTCTTCTACTTCTCTTCCATCTGCTCCTTATGTTCCTCCTCATCCTCCTCCTCCTTCTTGTCCTTTTTCTGCTTGTCCTACCCCTCTTTCTTCTTCTTCTTCTGTTCCATTTCCACTAGACGTGATGCTCCTCTTCATCAGTAAACTTTACAGTCACTGATGTTTAGATGTGAACATATTTTGGTCTCCATGGAAACAGTTGATCTCTGATCAGCTGAGGGTTGATGCAGAGATACAAAGAAGTGTTACCAGACTGCAGCATGTTACTGGGTTTGTGAACGGGGATGGGCCAGGTCCAGGTCCAGGTTTAGGTCCCGGTCCAGGTTTAGGTGAGTATCATTACCTTCAGGTCACATGACTAGACTATGAGTCATTTAGAGATGAACACTAGGAGGAAACATCTGCTAGAAACACAACAAGTCCACATGAATTTGTTCCAGCTTTGTTTTTAAGAACTGAGAAATTATAGAACGGATGATTTGTGTGCAACGTAAAACTAGAAATGACCCAAAAGGTTACATTACTTTTAAAAGTTAAAGTACATTTTCCTGATTATTACTTTCATATTCATATAATGTTGTATAAGTACTTTTACTTCAGGGAATACTTCAAAGGCTGTTTCTGGCATTAATGGCTGTCATGTAGTTGATCGTAGATTCCTAATTTGAACTCATAAAAGAGACCAGTCGAGTTTCAGCTGAAGATGGATCTCTATTTTAGGACAAGAAACAAATCTGTTCCTTTCGTTCTTCAGACCAAAGAGCAAGTTGAAAATCCTCAGCAGATATGTTGAGGTGTTGGGTGTGTCTCTGCTATTAAACTCTTATTTCTTATCTTATCTCTATATTTCTCCTTTTACACTTTCTATTCGTCACCTTGCCCTCCCCCCTCAAAGTTTCTTTCTGTCTCAGCGTTTTCCTTGTGGCCTCGGTCTTCACTCAGCCTTGGTCACCATGCAGCTGTGATTGCAGCTTTTATGAGAAAAAGAGGATTCATGTTATCGAGGCCGCCTGTGCAGAGGCGTTAATCTGGGATCCTTGACCGCTCTGACCCTGATCACAGGGTAACAGCAGCGGGACTGAATCCAGGTCGTTTATCTGAACACATCGAGGCATTTCTGCCAAAATTAGATAAAGACAAACTGTTGGTGAGCTTGACCTGGATAAACAGGTCCAGGTGTGAACACTGATCTGGTCTCTAGAGTCCAGGTTAAACAGGTCCAGGTGTGAACACTGATCTGGTCTCTAGAGTCCAGCTTAAACAGGTCCAGGTGTGAACACTGATCTGGTCTCTGGTGTCCAGGTTAAACAGGTCCAGGTGTGAACACTGATCTGGTCTCTGGTGTCCAGGTTAAACAGGACCAGGTGTGAACACTGATCTGGTCTCTAGAGTCCAGGTTAAACAGGTCCAGGTGTGAACACTGATCTGGTCTCTAGAGTCCAGGTTAAACAGGTCCAGGTGTGAACACTGATCTGGTCTCTAGCGTCCAGGTTAAACAGGTCCAGGTGTGAACACTGGTCTTGGATGTTAACATAACGTCTGAAAAGCTACTAGAAACATCTTGCAGGATGAGGTGAGTGATGATTGGCTACACCAGTGAGACCCCGCCCTTGTCCTCCACCCCCCTCCCCTACGTCCATACTCACTTGCTGCAGGTCGACTCCTCCCTGAGCCACCGAGAACAGGGGGTGAGAACCAAAGTCTGACGCCTCGAACACCTTCAGCCGGCGAGGGAGACACAAGCAGAGTCAACGCTGAGAGTTAGTGCTCTGAACTGGTTAAACCTGGTCACCATCATTACACAAACTCAAGGCAACGCAACAAGCTCTAAACATCAGGACCAGGACTCAACGGATCTGAGCTTCAGAGCTTTTCTGAGAGATGTGAAAATGTAAACTGAAACAGAATATATTAAGTTTTAACTCAAATAAAAAATAAAATGGTTGAACATGAGCTGAGTCTGAATGTCAAACAACCAGAACTTATCTTAACATGTATTAAAGATGCAGAGCTTCAAGTTTCAGTCATTGGTTTCTGATGCATGCTGGGAAATCTCATCATTTAAAGTTCAGATTTAAGATAAGAACCAGATTTTAACATTTGATTCTAAACCAGCAGCATTATTGATGACGACACTGTGAAGAGTTTATTTATTGAAGGTTCTGGTGGTGTCAGATTTGATTCCTGAAATACGAGCAGAGCAGATACACATCCCCTGCTAACTGCAGCAACACCTCAGAGCTTCGCCGTGTTCCTCCATAAATAACCAAGTGCCCTTGACGGCGACGCAGAGACACGTCCGAGTCAATCTCCAAACAGTCTCCGTTACAGCCTGGCGATGTGTGACCGAGCACAGACGGATCTGAGGGGCGCCACCCTCCTTGGGAAAATCATCCATGTCTCGGGCTGACCGGATGACAACCTGAGCTCTGATGCGGCGTCAAGGCTGAGTGCACACGGCGAGGATTCAACCAATTAAGCGTCAGAGTTTCCGTCCCTCTAAAACTTCTCAGAGCTAAAGACCTGCGCTGACAAACTGTTAAAGTTTTAACACTGAGCAGAACGTGCTAACTCAGGCTAAACTAGGTCAGGATATTACAGATAACTCTTTTGCACGACATGAAATAAATTACGTCTCCATTTCTACTGAGGTTACATTTCCATTGAAGGGGATTTTCGCAGCTCTTGGAGGCTGTATGTAGTCAGAGCCAAGCTATAAGTGATTCTCTGCTCGTCCATCTCTTTGTAGTTTGACAGTTGGTCTCTAGTGGACGTCCCAGGCTCTGGTTGCCAAGGTAACCCTCTTGTATATTTCCCGGTGAAACAAGCAGAACTTAAGAATATGTCTAGCGTGTGTTTGGACAGAGCGACCGGCTATGACGCCGTTAGATCCAGGCCTGTCTCTGTAACGAGCTGATCCGCAGACTGAACTTTAGCTTTGGATGTAAGTAAAACTAAACGTGAAAACCTCGTGATGTCAGACACGGGCATCACTGTTTGGACATACACTATATTACCAAAAGTATTCGCTCACCTGCCTTTACTCATTCTATGAACTGAAGTGCCATCCCATTCCTAACTCATAGAATTCAATATGATGTCGGTCCACCTTTTGCAGCTATTACAGCTTCAACTCTTCTGGGAAGACTGTCCACAAGGTTGAGGAGAGTGTTTATAGGAATTTTTGACCATTCTTCCAAAAGCGCATTGGTGAGGTCACACACTGATGTTGGTCGAGAAGGCCTGGCTCTCAGTCTCCGCTCTAATTCATCCCAAAGGTGTTCTATCGGGTTCAGGTCAGGACTCTGTGCAGGCCAGTCAAGTACATCCACACCAGACTCTGTCATCCACGTCTTTATGGACCTTGCTTTGTGCACTGGTGCACAGTCATGTTGGAAGAGGAAGGGGCCCGCTCCAAACTGTTCCCACAAGGTTGGGAGCATGGAATTGTCCAAAATGTTTTGGTATCCTGAAGCATTCAATGTTCCTTTCACTGGAACTAAGGGGCCAAGCCCAGCTCCTGAAAAACAACCCCATACCATAATTCCTCCTCCACCAAATTTCACAGTTGGCACAATGCAATCTGAAATGTACCGTTCTCCTGGCAACCTCCAAACCCAGACTCGTCCATCAGATTGCCAGATGGAAAAGCGTGATTCATCACTCCAGAGAACGCGTCTCCACTGCTCTAGAGGCCAGTGGCGGCGTGCTTTACACCATTGCATCCGACGCCTTGCATTGCACTTGGTGATGTGTGGCTTGGCTGCAGCTGCTCGGCCATGGAAAACCATTCCATGAAGCTCTCTGCGTACTGTACTTGGGCTAATCTGAAGGTCACATGAAGTTTGTAGCTCTGTAGCAATTGACTGTGCAGAAAGTCGGCGACCTCTTTGCACTATGCGCTTCAGCATCCGCTGACCCCTCTCCGTCACTTTACGTGGCCTACCACTTCGTGGCTGAGTTGCTGTTTTTCCCAAACGCTTCCATTTTGTTATAATAGAGCTGACAGTTGACTGTGGAATATTTAGGAGCGAGGAAATTTCACGACTGGATTTGTTGCACAAGTGGCATCCTATGACAGTTCCACGCTGGAATTCACTGAGCTCCTGAGAGCGGCCCATTCTTTCACAAATGTCTTGTTTCACAGTCTGCATGCCTGAGTGCTTGAATTTATACACCTGGGGCCAGGCCAAGTGATTAGAACACCTGATTCTGATCATTTGAATGGGTGAGCGAATACTTTTGGTAATATAGTGTATGTGAGTTGTGAGGGCAGTTGTAAAGTTTAGGTTTGTTGGACATGGTGGACGTTGTCTCCTTCAGGTAAACGTTTGGGGAACTCTGTGTTTGTCCCATTGGTTGAGATCAGGAAAACTTCATCCACTTATTGTCCCTAAAGGTTTTTTTCCTCCTATCATCACTACAACTCATCAATGACCGTCTCTTCCTGTTAACAATGACGATGCTAATGCTGATGTTTAGCATCAAAGAGGTCAAACTGATGATGGAGAGAAAAAGTCAGAGGGTCAAAGACTCAAGGACACGTAGCCCGGAGACAATTTAGAGCCAATGAACCGACTGGATCTTGAGATATTTCACAGTATACGCTAATAAGTTGACGTGTTATTAAATACAGGTCTTCCATCCTGAATAAATCCACCAGTAGAGCCATTATGAAGCTGAGGCCACAGTAACGCTCATAGGTTTGAGAGTCTGGTTCGGCTGGATTATCAGAACACAGGTTACATCTTTCTTAACTAGGAAACCTGACAAACGCCAAGAAAACATCATTGTACAAGAATTAACTGTATTTATTTCACGCTGTCAGTAAACACCAATAACTGAGCTGTATCTTAATATCTAGAGCTGATGAACAGTAGCAGCGACTCAACAGCTGAAACAAACCAGAGGAGCTTTAACACAGTGAACCACTCGAAGGACCATAAATGTGTTTCTAACGACAGTCTAACAGCAGCTTCTCATGGCTCCAGCCACCACAGGGACTTTCCTCTGGGATAAGATAAACCTTTGAGGAACCTTTTTTTTTTTAAATTTCTTCTGGAACAGCCGACGTCTAAACGAGGAAATCCTATAAAATGTACTGATGATGACACGCATTAACAGAGGAGAACGTGTTAGGATTGGTTTGGGTTGTATTTCATTTTTAGCTTGAGAAAACACCAGAAGCTGCTTTACAATAAGTGAGCTGAGACTAATCTTTGGACGACTGTTTAGAAGAATCAGATGAAGAACTGAAGGAACCTCTTGGTTGATTGGAGGGTTCTCAGATATTAGATCCTCAAACTCAATGTTATGGAGAGAGATGTAGAAGAGAGGACTTTTACAATTTAGGTTTTTCTGTTTATTTTTTTCCTTTCCAAATGGAGGTAAACAAGACTGGACTCTTTTCAGGTTCTCCGCTGTGGATGGTACCTTTTATTTAAACAAAACACTGCAGTCCACTGATTGGTCAGAGACAAACTGAGATCAGATCTCAAGTCCAGGTGGAGACACAGGGACAGATTGACCAGGTCGGATGTTAATGTGAGGTCCAGACTGCATGTGTGAAAAAGCATTTTCTAAAATGTTCAGATTGCAAATCTAAGTGGATTTTCAACCAATAAATGACGCATCATCTCACTTATTTATCCATTCATCCATCTCCTTCTCAATCCTCATCTATATCCACCCATAATTTCTTCTTCCCTCCCTAAATCCCCTCCATGCACCCATCTACCCGACCCATTAACCCGTCCACCTCTCTCACCATCACATGTCTTCATCCCTGCTTCTTCCCTCTACCTATAAATCTGTTTGTTCATACCCTACCATAATCCATCTTTTCCTTTATTGCACCCTTGAACTATCACACCCGTCTCCCTTCGCCTGTCATCGCTGGATATCTGCATCGCTGATTTCATTTACTTCATTTATTCTGACGTTGTGGAATAAATTCCTGTTTCATTGTGTTTCTTATCTGACGGCCCTGACGGTTCTCATTATCCTCTGACAGCTCACCTGGTTCCCCGCCAGCAGCACGGTTCCCGGGGTCGGGCTGGGTCGGTATGGAATAGTCGCTCCCTTCGGCGGAGACTTCAGAGATGGAGGGACAGAAAAGGAGAAAGAAAGATGGAGAACATATTTAGCAACAATCAACTTGTTCCAACTGGTCGGTAATGTCCACGCTGAGAAAGAGATGAGATACTGGGCAGGGGGTGGGATCTCCACCTCCAGGTCAGGACATCCACCCACAAAGCTTCTGTGCTGTAAAGTTGTTCTGGAGTCTCTCTGGTGGGAACTGATTCAGCTCTTCCTGACCAATCACATCATTTGGGCGGGGCTTTATGTGGTTATGCAAACTGTCGACTACGAAGACATGGAGAACCAGAGAACCTCTATAGATGAGGGCGGAGCTTCAGTCTCCAGGTTTACTGCACAGAAAAATTAAATCCCCCTTATCTAGATGTAGTGTCAGATCATATCCCAGCATGCACCGGGTGGAGGGGAGGAAGACAACAGTCCAAAAGCAGATCAAAAGATTCCTTATTAGAGATCAAACACAGAGTGGATGGAGGGATGGAGGGATGGAGGGATGGGACTTCACACTGACAGAGAGCAGCAGCACTTGAAAGTAAATTAGTTTCGCCGAGGTCAGCGTTTTTTATTTCCTTTCTTTCTTTCACTGACAGTTTAAAGTCCTTGGAATACCAATGAGCTCCTGGAGCCTTTGATTTCACTGTTTTCATTTCTAATCTCCGAAACATAGCTTCACCCCAGTGACTGCAGCCTCCCATTAATTAGAACACGACCACGAGCTGCAGATCGTTGGATCGTAGGTGGACGGCAGCTCCTACAAACACAGAGGTGATGCTAATACAGAGCAGAGCTGTGTCGTCTTGAACGGAAGAATCAGGCTGAATCGTGTGATCGCTCGCGTCTGTAACACGACGGCATTCAAACTTCCTTGAATTAAGCCCCTGACATGATGTCAGAAGCGCAGAGTAATTATAAAGTTGGCTTAGAAAAGGATGAAGGCTGGTTGTCATAGCAACTACCACAGCATCCACAATATAAAAAAATAAAAAAATCACTGTGCACCGCATATCTACTAAAAACGTTAAAGCGGCTTCAGTTAATCTTTTTATGATGAGAATATGAGAAACGACTAAATGACTTAATGTGTAGCTCCTGTTGTTTGGTGTTATGGCTCCTGTTATTTCTGTCTATGAGACTCTGGAGACTCTGGAGACTCTGGAGACTCATCGCCATGCCCCTTGAAGAACCGATTGGTTGGGGGTTCCATTTAAACGTTGCGCTCCTTCAGTTTGCTCGTCGTTTGCCGGCGTGCCCAATCTGTGAATCTGTGCTTATTGTTCTTTTAAATTACTTCCAAAATACTTGTCTGTGACAATCTGGTTAATTAAGCACTTGGTTTTGTTTGCCTGAGACCTGGACTCATAGTTTGGTTCAGTCTGGCTAGTTTCTGTTTGTATAGTCACATTTAGGTTTGGGGTTTGTTTATTGGAGTGTTTTGAGCTTGGTTAAGGAGATAGGGTTTTCTTTTGAGATTTTACTTTTTTAACCAGGACTTGGTCTAAATGTTTAGTTTAGTTTTGTTTTACTAATTTCTCTGATTTATTCAACACCCAATGTCCAACCTTAGTGCTGCGCTTTCTGTTGTCTTAATCGCTCCACAATAATAATAAATAGGGATGCACCGAAATGAAAATTCTTGGCCGAAAACCGAAAATGAAGAACCTGGGGCCGAAACACAGAAAGAAATTATTATTGCGATTAGTACCATTGCATTTATGGCTATGACTGTGTACTAACCTCACTAAAATCAAGGCATTGCAATTGCATAAATTAATATTAATGTTTCAAAGAATAAATCAATTACAAAATTATGAAAATATTTATTTAGCACATGCCAGCAATGCACAATATAAAATCAAATAAAATTCAAAATAAAATGTTTAACTTGACTCCACTCATGTTAAATAATAATGGAGCAGAAGCTTTTGCAGCTGGAAATCAGCATCGATCCACTGTGTGGTTAGACTGAACATATGTTTGTTTTCATTTTTTTAAATTGGTGCACTGCACCTTTAGAAAAATAGCGCTGTCCCTTTAAGAAAGACAGTAGTCTTAATTGAAGCTGTGCCACTGAAAGTGCACATCGCAATAAAAAGTGAAAAAAACAAAACAAAAAGATGAACGTTTGTCTTGCTGTTTGTTTTGGAAGTAGAGCAGATAAATGATTAGACTAACATCTAAAACATTTATTTTTTTTCCAGTGGCACAATCTACCCGCACTGCCTTCATGATCTACCGGTCGATCGCGATCGACGTACTGTGCACCCCTGCTTTGGCACCATCACCGGGAAACTTCCTTGCTTGGATGTTTGGATCTCAGGTGATAAATTAAACCCCACATGGAGAAATTCTTTGCAGATACACGCCTCTTGAAATTTCAGTATACCACGTTTTGCAAATTGCTATCAGTAGGTCTTTATATAATATTTATATAATACTTTATATATTGAAATACGTCCACACGGCAGACATGCCCGTGCTGGCTGCGGTTGTTGCTTGTGTCATCACAACATCCTGTTTCGGCGATAAAAGTCACTTTTGGGCCATTTTCGGACGAAAATTTTCGGTGGACGAATATTCGGTGCATCCCTATTAATAAACCTTAACTAAAAAGCCAATTCCACCCGGTTTTAACGTTGCTTCAACATTCTTCGACTACAGATGAGTATCTGGTCGTTAACAGACATTAGTCATATGAGTTTCTGTTGGACACCACCCACAGACGTTCCCGTTTAAACCCCAACCTGAAGACTTCTAGTTGTCCTTGTTTTCAGCTGTTATTATGGAGGATACACCACGACCTGGATGACCTTCACAGACAAACGATGTGCAGAATATTTATTACCAATGGCAACATCAGTATGTGTTTTGTGTGCACTGCTGGTCAAAAGCTCGAGTGACAATAAAAATAAAAGTCTCATCTGCCTCCAGGATACGTACCTCGAGGATGACAGTGCAGATGAGTTTAACACACTGGATGATGGCGTCCTGGTTCCCTGATATCGTGACCTCCCTCTCTGTGGAGTTGGGGAGGAGGTCGCCTGCCACCTGAACCTGGGCGCCTGTCGTCTGCAGACACACATCATCATCATATATATATATATATAGTTTAAAATTAAGCTGAGCTGAAAAGTCTGAGTGAGGAGGATTCGTCTGACAGGGGTTCAGTTCAGAGGTGGTAGTTTGCTGGTGTTCACCAAACACTCTGGAGTCAGCTAAACAAAAAGCATATGGAATCTATTCCCCTCACTGTTTACCTCCTTCAGACCTCTTGTTAGTTGACTCGTGTTGCTATGGAAACTGCGAGATCGCAGAGCTTGGAAGTTTTCAAGGTCTCATTTCAAACTGTTTCAAATGTGTTTTACATTTTAAAAAAAGACGTCAGCTGCTTTCGTCCACCAACACTTTTCATTTATTCCACAGTGTTTGAGTCTGACAGCAGCGGGTCAGGAAATGTCCAAATAGAAGTCGCTCATCAGAGATGGACGGCTGTGAGACTATAAAGCTTTGGATTCCCTGCACTGTGATCAGGGAGAAAACATCTGTCCTGGTAAGGGACGTCCACAGAGGAAGAGACCAACCCTAACCCTAACCCTTCACCTAACCCTCCAAGCCCTCCTAACCCAACCCTAGCTCTTGGATCGGAGCGATGTCTCAGACAGAGTCATTCCTACCTACGTGAGTCAGATTTAACGTGATTGCTTCTCGAGCATGTTCCGGCTCACCTCTCTGATCTCCTTGATCTTTGAGCCACCTTTGCCGATCAGAGAGCCGCACTGACTGGCCGGGATGACCAGGCGCAGGGTAACTGGAGGTTTACTGGTCACTGTGCCGTTGGCGACCAAAGCCGCCAGGTCCTGAAAGGAAGAGAGAGACAGAAACTAATGAAGTCCCTAGAAGTTATGTCCTCTTGTGTGTGGGTTCATCACCAGCTCGCCTCCAGGAGAACAGATGCTGATCTATGATCCAACATCTGTCGGTGACACAAGTGCAGTAAAGAGAATTCTGCTTTTGAATGAATATATTTAGGGTTATTTAGGAGTCGAGCTCCGGTTTCATTCTCCCTTCAACAGCAGCAAATACAACAACAAGTAAATAAATGTTCTATCTCCTGTCAGAGTTTTTAACCAACGTTAAACAAAAGTCAACTCGAGTTAGAAAAAAACATGTAACAGGAAGAAGTTCAGCTCGACAGAGATTGCAGCAACTTCTGTCTCTTCACATCATTAACACTCGACCTTGTATGAAAAATGATTTGGCATCAAACTGTAACTCTGCAAACTGCATGTTTGTCTTCTGGATTTAAATATAAGGTTTATACGGCACAATGTTTGGATGTTTGAAGGGTTACAGTTCAGTATTGTCTCACTAACTTCTAGACTTTAGACACTACCACCAAAAAGTTGTTGCGCCTAGAAGTTTTCTACATTGATGCATAAAAGTGACTCAAAACATAGAACCAGAAATATTGTTATTCAGGGAAATGAGCCAATATTATACCTTGTCTTGTGTTTAGTGTCCTACAATCAGTCCTAATTAGTGTCCTATCTTGTCTACATAGAGAACTGTTATGGGTCTAACACTGATACAGATAATGGAAATGATTATTCTCTTTCAGTGAGGATGGCTGATCTTCTTCCTCATCTTTAACAGTCTAATTTAACCCCTTCACGCCTAGTTTTGCGAATTCGCGACGCACTGTTTCCGCTCAGACGCATGTAATAACGCATGTAATGCTCCAATGTCGGTTTGTGCACATTCAAAAAATTCCTAGGAATGTTTTGCAAGCACAAGTTTCTCGTAGGACCGGTCGGAATGGTGAGCAAAAACACAAATAATTAATTTCTTTATATAATTGAAAAATCAATTCAGGCGTTAAGGGGTTAAGAATGATGTAAGGAGAGAGATTAGTTCTTTAAAGGCCTGAGAGCTGAGGCATCAACAGGAGATCACATGACCCAGGCTGGAGGTTTCATGTGAAGTCTGATCTAAAGCTGATCACTGACTATATCTGCTCCCTGACCTTCACTCTCTCTGTTTCCACGTCTTCAGTTATGCTCAGTGGAGTCTCATGAATAGGCAGCTTTCATGATGGGCAGCAACAACATAACGTTTCCAAGGAGACAAAGCATTGGAAAATCCATACCTGCCTGTTGAACACAGGTATAAAGAAACCTCAGATTCTTTAGTCTGATCCTCATCAACCTTCACCACAGCTGCTGCTACACTACATCCCAAGCTTTGGACTGAGCAGATCTGAGTCCGTTCAGTCAGACACTAGATAAGATTCTCAGCTGATTGTCCTGGGGCAGCTCGTTCCTCTGATGAAGCTCCTGAAACGTATTTCTACATTCAGAAACTCTGGTGCGAACATCTTCCAACCCTGCAGGTCAACGCATCAGGACCAGGCTGTAGAGACTTTTTTAAAATGCCACGATTAAAATGGATGTCGTGTTTCATTTCTGTTGCATCAGATTCGTCAGAGGCAACGAGGTCTGAGTCTGGACGAGGTGAAATCTGAACAACACTTAACTACATTTCTTTGTGCCTTTTCTGAATTTTAGAACGACACAGTGGTTAAGTATAGCTCTGTATTTTTGCGTTTCTCTGACATCCTGCTACTGTTAACATCTGAACATGAAGTGAGCTTCAGAGATGTTAAAAGGCTGATTGTTTCCTGAGGACACAGACAGATGGTTTCTGATCTTTATGGAGCAGCAGCAGCTTCCTGTTGAGGCTCAGACTCTGCAGGTGTCAGGAGGCTGCCATCTTTGTTTCTGGCGGGAGACCTGTTAAAAAGCTTTTTCTTTTTTTTTTTTCGTGGACTGAATTTTTTATTTTGTCTTTGTCAGATGTTCAGAAGACATTAATGTGAGGCGGCACCCCTCCATCTTCTCAAACTGCTCTTCTGCTTCGTCCATTAGTCAGAAAGGCTTCTATCATTCTCTCACGTTTTTTAATTGCGTCCTTCTTTTTCCCCTTCAGCAGCTCTTCTTAAATTCCTCTCCCCCTTTTTTCTCATTACATACTGCCTCCCCCCTTCAGCAGCTTTCTCCCTCCACTCTCTCTCACACTTTAATTAACTCAGGTGATAAATAACAGCCTAAATCACCGGGTCTTAATTTGATTGGTTCAATCAATTAGTCGGAGCCGGACTCGCGGCCTCGTTGCTTCTGAAGTGTAAATAGCAGCGCGGCCTCGTCCGGGCCGCCCATCACATGAACGTGGTCTGAATGCAGGAACGTATTTATTTATATCATCACAAACATCTCACGTCTTCTTCTACGCGTTTCTTTCCCTTGAGCGTATTCTCGTCACAGTAATTGACAGCCGGCTCTGTCCCACGCATGCAGAGACCGTTACTGGCTGAAGCTCTGGAGGATTTTGGACGCGTGTTTCTGTGCAGGAACGTTTTCTTTTTCTGAATTTGTTTCCTTCGTCCCAAAATGTTGAGATCTGCGAGACAAAGAAATGGTACCAGGGATATTTCTGTCACTGCTCGAGTCTCTGAGGAGTTTCGTTTTAGATTTTTCAGACTTAAACTTCAGCTGAGGGACACATGATGAAACAACTATCAGTGCTGGTGGTTCTTTGATGGTTTTCCTCTCTTTGTCCTGTCCTGTGTCTCATTCCACATTTTCATTAATCCTCTTTGCTCCTCTTCCTGATCCTCTCTTCCTTCATTCACAGGTAAATCACTTCTTTAACTTCCTCCTCTCAGTATTTCCTGCTTCTTTCTCTTTTATCTCTCAGCATTTCCTCAATGCCATCTCATGTGACAGCCGCGGAAGAAGAATGTCTGAAGAAAAGATATGTGGAATGAGATCTTTTCATCAGACATTCTTCTTCTCCAGATTCCTTTTATTTGTCTTTTGAGTTTTCTTCTGCTTCCTCTGTACGTTTTCTCCGTCTTAGTCTTAGTTGTGATACAAGAATGAAGTTGCTTCTGTCTTCTTCTGTGGTGCACTTTTTGACCTAACCAGAAGTCTAAATGTTCATCCACGCTGGAAGAGAAAAGCAGCAACGTTTCCATGAATGTTGTAGTGATGACAGGAAAAAAAACCTTAATCTTGTTGAAGAGCTAGCTCTGTCATTATGCTAGCAGTAGTCACGATATGCTAGGCCCGGTTCCAGCAGAAGAAAATCAGCTTCACCATGATATGGAGTTCTTTGTGATGTGCTGCTTGGGTTTCATGCCAAACATATCAAACATCTTCAGAAGAGGTAAAAACATGTCGGAGAATAGAGTCAGACCAAAATATACTCCCCAAGCGGAACGTACCATTTCTCAACCTCAGCTGAATGTCGTGTCCACTGATTCATCATTAAAGTCAGAGCTTGGCTGAAGCTAAGCTACGGTAGCTTAATGAACACTAAAGGTTTATTCACACAAGGAGGAGATGATCAGAGATGTGTCGACCAGAGGCGATGAATGTTGATGAAGAGTTGTAGCAGTGACAGGAGAATAAACCTTTGGAGACGTGAGTGAAGTTGAACTGATCTGGAAACCATAGTCTGTATATAAACATGGACACCACGTCTCCTCTTCTTCTCATTGGTCAAACTGACTCTATCTTCCCGGGAATACGGGCGGCGCCATCTTGTGAGTTTGGATCCAGAGTCTGATCAGTACGGTCTGAGGGCGGAGCCACGTGGAGCCGTGATGTTGATGCCCCGCCCACACTTCCTCCAGACTTCTATAGCGTCAAACAACTAAAACTAAACTTATCCAAACAATTGACACTTGAACATTCATCAACATTGTATTAACTACCTAAAATGACAGAAACCATCCTTGAAAAAATAAAATAAAAAATTGACGTGTAGTTTAGTGTTTTAGTTTGGCCCAAGTCCCGCCCACTAACATGGAAGGGGTGGAGCTTATGACATATACTGAAGCCAGACACCAGGGGGAGCTCTACTTGCTTTGGCTTCACTTTAAAGGAGCTGTTCCACCGTCCATCTTGATACAGACTATGGTCTGGACCAATGGGAGCCACTGATCCAGTTGATTGACATGTGACTCAAACACAGAGTTCCATCAAACGTTGACCTGAAGGAAACATCATTCCCCACTTTGGTTCCTACCTCCAGATCCGCCATGATGATAGCAGTTTGGAGCGTCAGATTCACCCTCTCTGATTATAAGTCATTAATTTAATCTCCCAATCACACCTCTTTCTCATAATCTCTCGTCTTCAGTCTCATTAACTTTTCATGGGACCCTTTCTGTTAAACCTTTCTCTGGCCTCGTTTCATAGCTCTTTAAATCTCTTCAGTGACCCATCTTCCACTCTTCTCCTCACACTCCATCTCCATTTAGTTTCCTTCCACCAGGATTACTGAGATTTAAATACCAGCTGCCTGGAATTAATTCCACAGCCAGTTCTTAAACGACGATATTATCAGAATTTTTTTTTATCCTAACCTCATCCTGAAAGTCTGTCCTTGAGTTTAAATAAAGTTCTATGTGTCTGGATAACGTCGCTGCTCCTGCTGCTGCTGCTGCTTGTTCAGGAGGTTTGTTAGATTTGTCTTTATATCGACATCAACAAGAACATCTTCTATTGATTTCACCCAAAATGTGTTGAGATTTGGTCAAAGCTGAGTAAAAATCTTCATGTCAGTCAAACGATGAGTCAGTCCCAGAGGAGTTTCTGTCTTTTTTTTTTTTCTGTGTTCAGACATAAACTTCAGCTGAGGGATACATAAAGAATCAGTGCTGGTGATTCTTTCAAAGTTTTCCTCACTTTGTCCTCGTCTTTCTCCAAATGTCTCTCATTCCACATTCTCTTTAATCCTCTTTGCTCCTCTTCCTGATCCTCCCTTCGTTCATTCACAGGTTTAACTTCCTCGTCTCAGTATCTCTGGCCTGGATGCAGCTACTTCTATATTGGTTCTTCTTTGGTATTTTCTCCAGGTCAGAAATCAAAACTATGAACATTTATTTGTGGAAAAATTGTTTTAGGCTCTCAACAGGTTTCCAACTGACAGCGGTCTTTAATTGTCTCCGATTGGTTGGGGGACTAGCCAGGTGACGAGGAGTTTTTTTTTTTATTTCTGTACAATAATCCAGTCCAGATGGAGAGTTTTGCTGGTTTTGCTAGATCTGGTCTTAGAACCAAGTCTGTGATGAAGACTTGACCAACATCCTGCAGAGACACAACATCCCATCTGGCCTGAGCTCAGTGGAACTATCATCAGATCTACAGCAGGACCTCCAGGTCACCCCTCCTGCATCCGACGACCTGACCTCCGCCATCGCCCAGTGGGAGGAAGGTAAAAGGAGTGCTCAGCATATGACACAGCTCCACGTGTCCTGGTACTGACTTTCTTCCTCCTCTAACCCTAACCCTAACCCTTTTTTGCTCTTTTCTTATTTTCTTCATTAATTTAGCTCCTCTCTGTTGCTCCTTACATTTATTTTAACTTTTTTAGTTCTGAGTGGTTCTGGATCACATTTCATTGGTTCACTCTTTTGTTTGGAGTTCCTGTTTTTACATGCCAGCGCTCTAAGTTCCCACCTTCAGGAAGTTTGTCTTATTATTAAACGGGCTTGTTATTTCTATGTTCTCTGATGGTTGTACTGTCCACAGACGTGGACAGTGTCCTGGTGCTGTGGCGGGATGGAAGAAAGAAAACAGGAAGTGTACCTCCTCCAGTTTGAAGGTGATCATGGTGAAGGCTCTGAACACACAGTCTGTCGGCCCCGTGATGGTGATGATCCTCTCTGGACACGAGCCCTCCGAGATGTTGATCCTCGCGCTGCTCTGTGGGGCCAGAACGGGGGAGGGAGGGGGAGGAGGAGGATGGGGGAGGGAGGGATTGTGGGAAAATTAATATATATATTTTTTTTTTGGTGGGCCGGGGGACAATTTGGGAGGTAATGAAAGGAGATGAGGGGATTATGTAAGGGAGGGAAGGGGGTGGGGGAGGACATAGAGAGGGGAGATGGAGGTTAATGGAACCGGGAGGGGGGAGGAACAGAGGAGAGAGAAAACACATTAGTGGGGGAGGGGGCACGTGGGCCGAGACGGAGAAGAGGAGGAGGACCACTTTCACCACCGGTCCTCACTTTAGAGGAGATTCACCTGTGATGCAGGAGGAGAGAGGGATTACAAGGAGGCTGGAGGAGGGAGGAGAGAGGGAGGTGAGGGAGGAGGGGAGGTGAGGGAGGAGGTGAGAAGAGCAAGGTAGTAAATTGAAGTTTTCAGGAAAGTGGGGTGGGGGCAGAGGAGGAAATGAAAAGGGGGAAAAAGATTGAGATGATTGGAGGAGGAGGAGGGAGGAAGACGTGATTGACATCCAGGAAATGGAGAGAGGAGGAAGGGCAGGAGGAGCAAATATTTGAGGAGAAGGTGAAGATCAAGACAAGTAATGATGACGGGAGGATGGATGGAGGGAGGAGGTGTGAGGAGGAAATGAAAGAGTGAGAAGATTAGAGGGTGAGGTTCCTGAGGGAGACGAGACTCTTCTTTCATTTAGTAACGTCATGGATACGACCTGTTGTCCTTCACTGTGCCTATTTATCATCCATCCTTCCTGCTCCTGTCCTCCATTTAAAGTTAAAGAACACAGAAATGAAAGAAAGAAAGAATAAATGGAGAATAAAGGAAAGAAAGAAATCAGGGAATAAGGGAGTAAGTAGAGAATGAAATAATATTCATTGGACCTTATCTTTGATTACAGAGAGTCTGGCTACTGCACAAAGCATTCTCCAGCACATCCCAAAGATTCTCAATGGGGTCAAGGTCTGGACTCTGTGGTGACCAATCCATGTGTGAACATGATGTCTCATGCCCCCTGAACCACTCTTTCACAATCTGAGCCCCATGAATCCTGGCATTGTCATCTTGGAATATGATCCATTGATGGAATAACCTGGTCATTCAGTATATTCAGGTAGTCAGCTGACCTCATTCTTTGGACACATAATGTTGCTGAACCTAGACCTGAGCAACTGCAGCAACCCCAGATCATAGCACTGCCCCCACAGGCTTGTACAGTAGACACTAGGCATGATGGGTGCATCACTTCATCTGCCTCTCTTCTTACCCTGATGCCCCCATCACTCTGGAACAGGGTAAATCTGGACTCATCAGACCACATGACCTTCTTCCATTGCTCCAGAGTCCAATCTTTATGCTCCCTAGCAGACTGAAGCCTTTTTTTCCAGTTAGCGTCACTGATTAGTGCTTTTCTTAAGGCTACACAGCTGTTCAGTCCCAATCCCTTGAGTTCCCTTCACATTGTACTTTCACTATTAAACATAGCCCTGAGCTCTACTGTTGTTTTTATGCGATTTGCCACCTACTTGGAAAGAACAGGTTTTAAAGTGCTGGTTTATGATTGTGGACGAGACTCCGCAGTCAGCTGAAAAGAGACTTAAAGACTTAGAAAGACAAACATTCCTGAAGTCAAAGTTAGTTCTGAGCGGATTCTCCTGCAACAAACATCCGTCCCTGAACCACGGCGTTAAATCCCCAAGGCAGACTGCACGGACGACACCCGTTCACCTCTTAACGGTTTCACATCCTTTTGAACTCTCTCTTCAAACTTCTTTTCAACTTTCCCTTCAGGTACTTGTCGTCTATCAGTCTGGTCCGGTTCTTTAGCCTTAGATGGAGTTAACTACCGGCTGTTGGCTGCATTCATGAACAACCCAACCCCGAGAAGATCTGACCCCGGTGCAATGGGGGCTGTTACCGGCCTCACACAGTCCTCGAGTCTCAATCAGAAGGACTCAGGCCCCTGGCCGACCCTGGTCAGGCAATCTTCTGTACGCCACCTTCACCTTCAATTTCTATTTTCTTTTTATTCACTATATTTATATTATATACAGAATGTTTACATAGCACTGCCAACCTCACCCACTTTAGGACTATTTAGGTTTTTTATTTTATTTTATTTATAATTATGTGAGAAAGAGAGAGAAAAGTTTTTTCGATTTTTCTGTATGTTGCAAACGTATTGAGAAATTGACAATAAAGAAATCTTGAATCTTGAATCTTGAATCTTGAATCTTCACCCCGATCCCTTCCAGGGCTGGCCAGCCTTCCCTCAGTTCTGACGAGTCTCCTTGGAGCCCCACAACATGATGCTGCCTCCACCATGCTCCACGGCAGGGATGCTGTTAGCAGGTGATGAGCAGAGGCTGTGGTTCAACAGACATAGTGTCTGGAGTTCTGGACAAAGAGTTTAGATTGTTTCATCAAGTCGAATAATATTTTCCTTGTTCTCTCAGAGTCCTTTAATTCCAGTTTAATTAACTCCAATCAAGCTGGCATGTGTCTTTTATTCAGAGTGTGTTTGAATCACTAACAAAACTTTCCATTCATGAGAAGACTGGAAAGATTTTATACCTCAATAGGACTGAGAACATCTTGGGAGTCCTCATGAGGAAGTATCAAACATTGCTATGGAGAGTGATGTCTGGAATATCGTGTTTAGCCTGTCGCCACCACAACCTGACTTTACATGAACCAATGGAAATGGACGGATAACTACACACATTTCTTTTGTTGAACACAACTTGTTTCAATAATTAAACACCTTCAACTGACGCTCCCTCTCAGATAAGATTAAACCTTTGGACTGAAACACTCCCCTGACTAACAGGTCAAAGATCAACATTTATCAGAGGAGTTCAGGTAAAGCTCCGCCCCTTCACCTCATTTACCTGAGACGAACCAGGAAACAGTTTATTATTGTGTGAGACTAAAGAGAGACACAGACGATCAGATTCACCTTCAGACCAAACTAACACCTTCCTCTGAGTGAGTCCAGCTACAGGAGAGAAAAGTGGAAAACTGCAACACTGCTGTTTCAAGCTGCTGACTCTCCACACACTGAAGGTGAGTTTGACCAAAAACAGGACTCAAAGTCAAAGGAAGTTTCAGGGAAGTTAGTAGAAGATGGAGGAGAGCCATGACTGACTGGACTTTGTGTCTGCTGTGTTTCAGCTTCACTCAGAGACTAAATGGCTTCCAGATCAGAGGAGGATCTCTGCTGTCAGGTCTGTCAGGAGGTCTTCAGAGATCCTGTTCTTCTGTCATGTAGCCACAGCTTCTGTAAAGTCTGTCTGAAGAACTGGTGGAGAGAGGATCCAACACACCAGTGTCCAGTTTGTAAGAGAAGATCTTCAAGAGATGATCCACCTTCAAACTTGGCGTTGAGGAACCTGTGTGAGTCCTTCTTACAGGAGAGAGATCAGAGATCTCCAGAGTCTCTCTGCAGTCTGCACTCTGAGAAACTCAAACTCTTCTGTCTGAACCATCAGCAGCCAGTGTGTCTCGTCTGCAGAGATTCAAAAACACACTACAACCACAGATTCAGTCCCATCGATGAAGCTGCACGACAGCACAAGAAGAACATTCAGGAAACTCTGGAGTCCTTAAAGAAGAAGTTAAAGCTTTGTGAACAAGTTAAAGTGAAGTTTGAAGAAACAGAAAAACACATCAAGGTCCAGGCCCGACACACAGAGAGGCAGATTAAGGAGCAGTTCAAGAAGCTTCACCAGTTTCTAGCAGAGGAAGAGGAGGCCAGGATGGCTGCACTGAGGAAGGAAGAGGAGCAGAAGAGTAAGACGATGAAGGTGAAGCTGGAGACTCTGAGCAGAGAGATAGCAGCTCTTTCAGACACAGTCAGAGCCACAGAGGAGGAGCTGAGAGCTGAAGACATCTCATTCCTGAACAACTACAAGGCTGCAGTGGAAAGAGTCCAGCGCTGCCCCCTGCTGGATGATCCACAGCTGCCCTCAGGAGCTCTGATAGACCAGGCCAAACATCTGGGCAACCTGACCTTCAACATCTGGAACAAGATGAAGGACATGGTCTCCTACACTCCTGTCGTTCTGGATCCAAACACTGCTCATCCAGATCTGATCCTATCTGAAGATCTGACCAGTGTGAGAGGAGGAGATAAACAACGGCTTCTTGATAATCCAGAGAGGTTTGATTATTTCTGTTCTGTCCTGGGCTCTGAGGGCTTTAACTCAGGGACTCACAGCTGGGATGTTGAGGTTGGAGATAACAAATGGTGGTTTCTGGGTGTATCAGCAGAGTGTGTCCAGAAGAAGGGACGCATACCGTCTGGATTCTGGACAATAAGGTTCAATGGTGGTAAATATTCAACCTGGTCACCAGTAGCTCCTCCCACTTATTTCTCAGCAGAGAAGAAGCTCCGGAGGATCCGAGTGAATCTGGACTGGAACAGAGGAAATCTGTCGTTCTCTGATCTTAATACTAACACATGCATACTCACCTTCAAACACTCTTCCACTGAGAGGATGTTTCCATACATTGGAATTAGGGATAAACACCCAGTGAAGATATTACCAGTGAAGGTCTCTGTGACAGTGAATCAGAGCAGTTAGAGATGAGTCTTTTAATGATGTTGTTTCTTTCTGTTTCTTGGGTTTAAAATGATTTCACTGTTTCTATAAATATTAGTAGATATAGCAAATTAAAGTAAAATGATTCATGTTTAATCAAATATATGCAAATATATGTGTTTTGTGACTTTCACTTTTACGAGTTTTTGTTGTTGATGGAGTTCGTGGTGACACAAGATGGACAGCAATCTAGTGATGTTTTGCCAGTTTTGTGGAATATACATGAGCCGCATAACGTGGCATTTTTTAGAGCTTGGACTCCAAAAATGTTGGTTGTTCTTTGTTGCTGTTGTCACTGGTTCACCTAAATGTGCAGTTGCTTTTGTTAAAGAGGTTTTTATAATGTTAAAGTATGTGAACATGTGTTTTCTTAGTCATTTGTTATAGATCCACGATTCTCAAACTGTTGCCTCTTTATGAATCATGAAAAAACAAACGAGTATTTCAAGAGGTTTCGTTATAATAAATACTTGTTACTTCGCATTATTTTTTATTCATATATTTCCCACTTTGAAATAATGAAGCTGTAGCGTAGGGTGCACTGAATTGTGGCCATGGTCCTGTTCTCTGTCCTGCAGTCAGTCCTCAGTCCTTGTAAATTTGTTTCGGCGTTTGTGAAAGTGTTTTGCGTCTTGTTAATTCGTTTTCTGAAATGTAAAGTTGTTTAGGGACTTGTAAATGTGTTATGGTAATGTCATTTTGTTTTATGATATGAAAAAATGTTTTCTAAAATGTAAATTTGTCTCAAGCTGTAAAAGTATTTCATATGTTGTAATGTTGGTTTGCACCTCCCAGCCACCGTAAATACTAGTAGATACAGCAGTTTTAAGACTTGATGTAAAGTTGATTTCAGAGCTGAATGTTTGTCTATTCAGAAATGAAAAGCAGCCAGATGATCCAGATGTGACTGATCTGATGATGTGAGCTGTATTTCATGTAACCTGTGACCTGCTGTCATTCCGTTAATCTACCTTCATCTACTTTAAGACAATAAAAAGGGAAAAGTGTTCAGACTTGTCTTTGTTCTGAAATGTGAGAAGGAAGGGTCAGTGTTGGGATGACTGTCTGTCGGTGAAATCACTTTCTTTGGTGTTAGTGCAAATATGGTTTGGAAACCACCTACCGTTGTAACCACTTGCAGGAAATCTGTAACTTAATAATGTCTGTAAGACTATTTGACGACTGAACTTTTCAGTGATAGATTGTTGGTGTTTTTGCAAGTAAAGCCATTCAGACTCTCATACCACTAGTAGTACTATCTATATTTTTCTGAGAAATGGGATTACATGGGTAAAGTCAGGTAATCTACAGGTATATAAAAAAGATCAAGTGTACTGCAGTTACCCGTAACCCGAGTTGAAAAAGGAGGGAGCACATAAATCCTGAGGCTGAAGGGATAAAGAGAAGCATGTTCAGATTTGTAAAGTCTTCAATCTGACTGAACTACAGATGTTATGCAATTTAACAACACTCAGATTGAGAGCTGCACCACTACAGCATCCTCATGGCGTTGAACATGTTAATCTAGCGTTCATAATGTGTTCTGCCTCAGATCATAATAGTTAAATGATCTGCAGGTAGTGGGACAGTAGTCGGGATCCCTGGCAGTGGAAACATCAGTTGATGATGTTCTATCTGAAAACGTCAAGTTATCAAGAATAAATCAAAGAGTTTTGTTAACTGGTATTAAAGCAACAATGGAGTAATTCACTCTCGTTCGATTCATTATCTCAATAAAAACACATTAGCTGCCGTCTCCCTCTCATCCTCCATCTGGTTATGTCTCTCCTCCGCCTCCATCCATCTTTGTTCCAATGAGTCTTTCACTCTTTCCCTTCAAGTCCCTTCCATCCCTTCATCATTCCTCTTCCTCTGTCCAGTCACCTCTTTTTTCATCCAATCAGCATCATTACATTCATTCATTAATATCTCCCTCCGTCTATCTCACAGTGTCACAATCTCACAATCCATCAGTCCACCTGTCCTTCTTCTGATCCTCCTCCTATCAATCACTCTTTCCAACTCTTCTGTCCATCTCATGTTTCCTGGCTCCATTCAGTCTTTCCCTCCGCCTACTTTCTTCTGTTTCTTGATCATCAAATCAGAGAAGCTGAAGAGACTTAGACAAACATGGACATTTATACTCAACCTTACCTCTAATCTGACCTACTGATGGCTTCATTTTTATTAGACAGATTAAATATAAACCATCAGAACCACAAGCTCGTCTAAATGCATCCTGTTCTCCGAGTTAAGTCAGTTCTAGCTACCGGTTCCTGGTGGCAGATGTCATTACTCCTGATCCTGAATCTTTACTCTGGCTGCCACCTACTTGGAAAGAATAGGTTTTAAAGTGCTGCTGCAGGATTATGATTGTGGACGATACGCCACAATTAGCTAAACATTGATGGAGACTTGAAGATTTAGAAAGAAAAACATTCTTAAAGTCAAGGGGAGTTCTGATTCCTCCTGCACCAAATGTCCGTCCCAGAATCACAGAGTTAAATCCCCCAGGCAAACTGCACAGACACCACCCGTTCACCTCTTAATGGTTTCACATCCTCTTGAACTCTCTCTTCAAACTTCCTTTCAACTTTCCCTTCAGGTACTTGTCGACTATCAGTCGGGTTCTGGTTCTTTAGCCTTAGATGGAGTTCACTATCGTCCTTGGGATGCATTCACAAGTCTTGATCAGAAGGACTCAAGTCCCCAGCCGACATCGATCAGACAGTCTTCTGTACATTACGCCACCTTCACCCCGATCCCTTCCAGGGCTGGGAAACCTTCCCTCTGTTCTGACCAGTCTCCTTGGAGCCCCACAACATGATGCTGCCCCCACCGTGCTCCACAGCAGGGATGCTGTTAGCAGGTGATGAGACCAATAGAACGAACCTAAGGTTCAACAGACATAGTGTCTGGAGTTCTGCACAAACAGTTTAGATTGTTTCATCAAGTCAAATAATCTTTTTATTGTTTTCTCAGAGTCCTTTAAATCCAGTTTAATTAAGTCCAATCAAATTGTCATGTATCTTTTAGAGTGTATTCGGGTTACTAGCAAAGCTTTCCATTTATGAGCAGGTAGGAGGAGACTGGAAGGTTTTATATCTCAATAAGCCTGAGACCATCATAGGATTCCTCATGTTTAGCCTGCCTTAGAAAATGAAAATGGATGGATAACCACATACACGTTGTATTGATTGACAAAACTGGTTTCAATGACCTAAACAGATCTTATCACAGGAACACTGGAACACAATGACGCCTTTAACATGTAGATATTTCCACAAATCAGAAATAGTTTCCAACAGTTTTCAGGAAATCATGATTTCAGAACAATATGTCCATACATTATCAAAATTTATTTCAAGACACAAGATTTTCTGTACTTCCATGGAACTATAAAATACTAAAACACCTTCAGCTGACGCTCCCTCTCAGATTAAACACTTTGGAATGAAACACTCCCTGACTAACAGGTCCAACTACATTTATCAGAGGGTTCTGATGAAGCTCCACCCCCTCACCTATTACCTGAGACAAACCAGGAAACAGTTCATTATTGTGTGAGACTAAAGAGAGACACAGACGATCAGATTCACCTTCAGACCAAACTAACACCTTCCTCTGAGTGAGTCCAGCTACAGGAGAGAAAAGTGGAAAACTACAACACTGCTGCTTCAAGCTGCTGACTCTCCACACACTGAAGGTGAGTTTGACCAAAAACAGGACTCAAAGTCAAAGGAAGTTTCAGGGAAGTTAGTAGAAGATGGAGGAGAGCCATGACTGACTGGACTTTGTGTCTGCTGTGTTTCAGCTTCACTCAGAGACTAAATGGCTTCCAGATTAGAGGAGGATCTCTGCTGTCCAGTCTGTCAGGAGATCTTCAGAGATCCTGTTCTTCTGTCATGTAGCCACAGCTTATGCAAAGTCTGTCTGAAGAACTGGTGGAGAGATAAACCAACACACCAGTGTCCAGTTTGTAAGAGAAGATCTTCAAGAGATGATCCACCTTCAAACGTGGTGTTGAGGAACCTGTGTGAGTCCTTCTTACAGGAGAGAGATCAGAGATCTCCAGAGTCTCTCTGCAGTCTGCACTCTGAGAAACTCAGACTTTTCTGTCTGGACCATCAGCAGCCAGTGTGTGTCGTCTGCAGAGATTCAGAAAAACACTCCAACCACAGATTCAGTCCCATCGATGAAGCTGCACGACAGCACAAGAAGAACCTTCAGGAGACTCTGGAGCCCTTAAAGGAGAAGTTAAAGGTTTGTGAAGAAGTTAAAGTGAAGTTTGATGAAACAGAAAAACACATCAAGGTCCAGGCCCGACACACAGAGAGGCAGATTAAGGAGCAGTTCAAGAAGCTTCACCAGTTTCTAGCAGAGGAAGAGGAGGCCAGGATGGCTGCACTGAGGGAGGAAGAGGAGCAGAAGAGTCAGATGATGAAGGAGAAGATGGAGACTCTGAGCAGAGAGATAGCAGCTCTTTCAGACACAGTCAGAGCCACAGAGGAGGAGCTGAGAGCTGAAGACGTCTCATTCCTGAACAACTACAAGGCTGCAGTGGAAAGAGTCCAGCGCTGCCCCCTGCTGGATGATCCACAGCTGCCCTCAGGAGCTCTGATAGACCAGGCCAAACATCTGGGCAACCTGACCTTCAACATCTGGAACAAGATGAAGGACATGGTCTCCTACACTCCTGTCATTCTGGATCCAAACACTGCTCATCCAAGCCTGACCCTGTCTGAAGATCTGACCAGTGTGAGAGGAGGAGATAAACAACATCTTCCTGATAATCCAGAGAGGTTTGATCACTACTGGTTTGTCCTGGGCTCTGAGGGCTTTAACTCAGGGACTCACAGCTGGGATGTTGAGGTTGGAGATAATACATGGTGGTTTCTGGGTGTGATAGCAGAGTCTGAACAGAGGCAGGGAGACATACCATCTGGATTATGGGGAGTAATGTTCTATGAAGGTAAATACTCAACATGGTCACCAGCAGCTCCTTCCACTGAGTTCTCAGAAAAGAAGAAGTTCCAGAGGATCAGAGTGAATCTGGACTGGAGCAGAGGAAATCTGTCGTTCTCTGATCTTGATACTAACAAACACATACACACCATCACACACACTTTCACTGAGAGGATGTTTCCATTCATTGGAACTGGGGATAAAGTGAATATATTACCAGTGAAGGTCTCTGTGACAGTTAATCAGAGCAGTTAAACAGGATGATTCTGTTTATGATGTTTTTTCATTCTTAAAGAGAAAAAGTCAGTGAATTTAAAAAGCACCTTTCTCACTCTCTCAAAGTTATGTTTCTGCTTCTTTTGATTTATGCTTAATGAAATATATGTACAACAATCAAAGGTGGACTTTATTAGTATTAAGGTAATCGTGTTAGTTTGGGTTTAGACTTGATGTAAAGTTGTTGATTTCAGAGATGAATGTTTGTCTTTTCTAAAATGAAAAGCTACCAGATGATCCAGATGTGACTGATCTGTTGATGTGAGCTGTATTTCATGTAACCTGTGACCTGCTGTCATTCTGTTCATCTACTTTCTGATAAGTAGTGTGTAGTAGTGTATTGTGTGTAAGATAATAAAAAAGGGAAATGTGTTCAGACTTGCTCTTGTCATGTCTTTATTCTGACTGAAATGTCAGGAATAAAGGTCAGTGTCCTATTTTTTGATGACGACCTACCATTGTAACCAGTTCTAGGAAATATCTGATGTAATAATGTCAATAAGACTGAAGCTTTCAGTCATAGCTTGTTGCTATTTTTGCTAATAAACTAACTGAAAGTCACAAGTCAGTGTTTGTATCGTTCTAAGAAATGTGATTATATGGGTAAAGTCAGGTGATCTAAAAGTATATATGTCTAAAGTACTGCAGTTACCCGTAACCCGAGTTGAAAAGGTAGGCACTGAGCACATGTCCTCTACTGTCTTCTCTCTCGCACTGAGCTCCTATCCTCTAATTTTGTATCTAATTTCTTCTCTATTACTAGTGATACAATGCTGTGTTCCTACTGTATAGCATTTTAACTGCTGTGTGGCCTCCTGAAGTCAAGGGGAGTTTTGAGTGAATCCTCCTGTACCAAGTGTCCGTTCCTGAACCGCAGAGTTGAATCCCCCAGGCAGACTGCACAGACACCACCTGTTCACTTCTTCTCAAATTTCCCTTAAGGTACTTGTGGACTATTAGTCTGGTCCTGGTTCTTTAGTCTCAGATGGAGTTAACCACCGGTTTTGGGCTGCATTCAAGAACAACCCAACCTTGAGAAGACCTGACCTCGGTGCAATGGGATCTGCTACTGACGTCACATCGTCCTCGAGTCTCAATCAGAAGGACTCCACAAAGAGTTTAGTTTCTGTCTCATCAGATCAGAGAATCTTTTTCCTTGTTGTCTCAGAGTCTGCAAACAGGCTTTTAAGCATCTGTTATTCACAGTGTGATGGGTCACTAACAAGGTTTTCCTCAAGAGGAACTATAAAATGTTACTAGGGAGAGTGATATCTGTAATACCATGCTTAGACTACACACATATAAAAATACGAAGCGTACTGCAGTTACCCGTAACCCGAGTTGAAAGGGCAGGCTGCTTGAGTTTGAAGGGGAAAAAGTGAAACATGGTGAGATTTCCTGTTGTCAAGTCTTCATTCTGACTAAACTACAGATTTTATGAAACTTGAACAACACTCAAACTGAGAACTGAATCTCTACAACATTACACATGGTGTTGAACAGGTTCACTTAGTGTAATGTATTCTGACTCAGATCATAATAGTTAAATGATCTGCAGGTAGTAGGACAGTAGTCAGGATTCCCGGCAGTGGAAACACCAGTTTATGATGTTCCGTCAGAACATGTCAAGTTATCAAGAACAAATCAGAGAGGGACCTTCACAGCGAAGCATGGTCCATAAATGCATGTCTTAGATATATTGATACAGTGGTAACTAAATCAACTGAAAATAGTAATGCAATAATGTATAATTTGTTGTTTGTTTGGACCTTTATCAGATGCAAGATGACTGATACTAAGTCTTTCACTGGCAGAACAACATGGACACACAGGACCGAGCTCCAGATCAGCAGCTCAGAGATTCTCAGATTAACAGACGTGTTGCTGTTTTGATTAAAGATTTTTAATCCCACATTTAAATTTTCTGGAGCGTAGATTTATCTCCATCGTCCATCTATCTCACAGTGTCACAGTCTCTCCATCCATCAGTCCTCCTGTCCTTCTGATCATCCTACTGAACCTCTATCCTCTCAATAACTCTCTCCAACTCCTGTCTCTATTCAATCCTTCCCTCTGACTACTTTCTTCTGTTTATTGATCATCAAATCAGAAGAGCAGCTGCAGTTACTTGAATGAACATGGACATTTATACTCAACTTTAGCTCTAATCTGATCTACTGATGGCTTTGTCTTTAATAGACAAATACATTACATACACCACGCCTATTTAACCACATCTGTTAAGTCTTGAATTCAGATGTTTCAGTCAGACCCGTGAATGCCGTCAATGCTGAAGAGTTGAAAACAATTGGCATTAATGTAAGAACAAAAACTGTGCGGCCGGAACTTCATTGAATGAGCTTCCACGGCCGAGCAGCTGCATGAAAACCTCACATCACTTAGTCCAATGCCAATCCTGTCCATTTAATCAATTGTTTTCATTTGTATTGTTTTGTATTGTGAGTTTACCAGTCACGTTGGGCTGCATTCACAAATAACCAGACCCCAAGAAGACCTGACCCTGCTGTTGGCTGGTGGCTGTTACCGGCCACACAACATCCACAGGCTTTGAGCCCTTCCAGGGCTGGCCAAACTTCCCTCAGTTCTGACCAGTCTCCACTGAGCACACAACATGATGCTGCCCCCACCATGCTCCACAGCAGGGATGCTATCAGCAGGTGATGAGCAGAGACTGTGATTAAACAGGCATAGTGTCTGGAGTACTTTCATCAAGTCAAATATTATTTCCTTGTTCTCTCTGAGTCATTTAAATCCAGTTTAATTGACGCCAATCAAGATCTTATGTGTCTTTTATTCAGAGTGTGTTTGAATCACTAGTAAAGCTTTCCATTCATGAAAAGCTGGGAGGAGACTGGAAGGATTTTATACCTCGATAAGACTGAGAACGTCTTGGAATTCCTCATGCTTAGCCTGCCTTGAAATTAAATGAAAATGGATGGATTGACAAAACTGGTTTCAATGACGTAAACAGATCTTATCACAGGAACAATGACGCCTTTACCATCTAGATGTCTCAACAAGTCAGAAATAGTTTCAAACTGTTTTCAGGAAATCGTGGTTTCAGAACACTCTGTCTGTACATTATCAAAATTAGATTCAAGACAAGATTCTCTGGCTAACCATGGAACTATAACAAACTAAAACACTTTCAGCAGAGCCTCTAATATTAAATACTTTGGACTGAAACACTCCTGACTGACAGGTCAAAGTTCTACATTTATCAGAAGAGTTCTGGTAAAGCTCCGCCCCCTCACCCGATTTACCTGAGACAAATCAGGAAACAGTTTATTCTTGTGGGAGACTAAAGAGAGACACAGACGATCGGATTCACCTTCAGACCAAACTAACACCTTCCTCTGAGTGAGTCCAGCTACAGGAGAGAAAAGTGGAAAACTACAACACTGCCGCTTCAAGCTGCTGACTCTCCACACACTGAAGGTGAGTTTGACCAAAAACAGGACTCAAAGTCAAAGGAAGTTTCAGGGAAGTTAGTAGAAGATGGAGGAGAGCCATGACTGACTGGACTTTGTGTCTGCTGTGTTTCAGCTTCACTCAGAGACTAAATGGCTTCCAGATCAGAGGAGGATCTCTGCTGTCCGGTCTGTCAGGACGTCTTCAGAGATCCTGTTGTTCTGTCATGTAGCCACAGCTTCTGTAAAGTCTGTCTGAAGAACTGGTGGAGAGAGAAACCAACACACCAGTGTCCAGTTTGTAAGAGAAGATCTTCAAGAGATGATCCACCTTTAAACTTGGTGTTGAGGAACCTGTGTGAGTCCTTCTTACAGGAGAGAGATCAGAGATCTCCAGAGTCTCTCTGCAGTCTGCACTCTGAGAAACTCAGACTCTTCTGTCTGGACCATCAGCAGCCAGTGTGTGTCGTCTGCAGAGATTCAAAAAAACACTCCAACCACAAATTCAGTCCCATCGATGAAGCTGCAACAGAACTCAAAAAGAACCTTCAGGAAACTCTGGAGCCCTTAAAGGAGAAGTTAAAGGTTTGTGAAGAAGTTAAAGTGAAGTTTGATGAAACAGAAAAACACATCAAGGTCCAGGCCCGACACACAGAGAGGCAGATTAAGGAGCAGTTCAAGAAGCTTCTCCAGTTTCTAGCAGAGGAAGAGGAGGCCAGGATGGCTGCACTGAGGGAGGAAGAGGAGCAGAAGAGTCAGATGATGAAGGAGAAGATGGAGACTCTGAGCAGAGAGATAGCAGCTCTTTCAGACACAGTCAGAGCCACAGAGGAGGAGCTGAGAGCTGAAGACATCTCATTCCTGAACAACTACAAGGCTGCAGTGGAAAGAGTCCAGCGCTGCCCCCTGCTGGATTATCCACAGCTGCCCTCAGGAGCTCTGATAGACCAGGCCAAACATCTGGGCAACCTGACCTTCAACATCTGGAACAAGATGAAGGACATGGTCTCCTACACTCCTGTCATTCTGGATCCAAACACTGCTCATCCAACACTGATCCTGTCTGAAGATCTGACCAGTGTGAGAGGAGGAGGTAAACAACATCTTCCTGATAATCCAGAGAGGTTTGATTGTTACTGGGCTGTCCTGGGCTCTGAGGGCTTTAACTCAGGGACTCACAGCTGGGATGTTGAGGTTGGAGATAACACAGGATGGTTACTGGGTGTGTTAGCAGAGTCTGTCCAGAGGAAGGGAGGCATAGAGTCTGGATTGTGGGGAATATGGTTCTATGGAGGTAAATACTCAACATATTCACCACCAGATCCTTCCACTGATCTGTCAGTAAAGAAGAAGTTCCAGAGGATCAGAGTGAATCTGGACTGGAACGGAGGAAATCTGTCGTTCTCTGATTTTGATACTAACAAACACATACACACCTTCACACACACTTTCACAGAGAGGATGTTTCCATTCATTGGAACTGTGAATGAAGTGAAGATATTACCAGTAAATCAGATCAGTTAGAGACATATTATAGAAACAGGATGATTCTGTTGCACCTATCCCCCTGTTGTCTCATTATCCTCAAGCTGTCTTTATGTTTCTTCTATAGAATTAGTTTATTCGTCACATTGAAATAAAATGATTCACATCTAATCAAACATTTGTACTATAATCTTCCCGATGAAGTGTTTCAATTCAGTTTCACACAGAGGAAGAGTCGGGACTTGTTCGTTTGGGTTTAGACTTGATGTTAAGTTATTTGTCTCTTCAGAAATGAAAAGCTGATCCAGATGATCCAGATGTGACTGATCTGTTGATGTGAGCTGTATATCATGTAACATGTGACCTGCTGTCTATCTGTTCATCTACTTTATGATAACATTGTGCATAAGACAATAAAAGGGAAAGGTGTTCAGACTAGCAGTCGTCACGTCTTCATCCTGACTGAAAAGTGAGGAGGAAATGTCAATGTTGGGATAGATGTTTGTCTCTGAAATCACTTTTTATTGTAAGACATGAAATATCTCAAAGATCACCTGGAAACTTCTCTTTTTCTGCAAATTGTGGTGCATCGTGGTGTCCCAGCACGATGCACAGAAGAAGAAGAAACCTCCAGGTCTGAAACATGAAGCCAAACCATGCAGTTCCTCTACCATCCACTAGAGGCTCCATCAGTGAGTCTGTCTCCATAGACCTCCATGTTAAACAGACATGTCTCCACTGTGACGCTAAAACTAATTTCTCTGTTCATTACGAATGTTCCTAGAACTCACGTGTTTAAATTAGAATAAAGATTAAAGTTCTGCAGGCTTAAGGGGCGTGGCCTCTTTGATTACAGTGTTGGGACATGAACCTGGTGGTGAGCTATGGAAGCTCACCATGCATAACCAAGCCCAAGTCCCACAATCCTCCAGGTGTGAAAACTGACCCAGCAGTTCACTGGCCGACAGTAGCATGTGACCTCTGAGGTCATCAGGTCATATAAAATGCGCTGTTTGGCCTGTGTTCTCCCTCTTAAGCCCAAATTATGCTTCCGCGTTGACACAGCGCGAGGGGGCGTACGGACCTATTGCGGACCTATTACGTCCTTGCGGACCCCCGTGCATCCTACGCAAGGGCCAGACGTGCACCTCCCAAAAATCCTTGACGCGCGTTGAGGCGACGCAACAGCAACGCAGCAGCAACGCAGCGGCATTGGCTGTGATTGGTCCGCTAACTACATCCGCTGGAGACCGCTTTTCCGGTTTCCACTCATAAACATCATTGTCTCCTTTGTCGTGCCCTAATTTGCAATAGAAGTATTTCTTCCTCTGCTTGAATAATTTGGAGCTCCAACGCCAGTCTCTCTGTCTTGGTGTCCATCGTACACTGTGACTACGACAAAAGCCGGAAGGTAAATAACTATACGAGGCGAGATACGTCACAAGAGTCTCGGTCGGTCGGTCACAAAAAATCATAGCGCCCTCTACCGGTGTGGCATGCATTTCGACATGTAAACCCCACGCAGAACCGTCACGGTCTCACGACTGCGTCCAAGCAACTGCGTGGCCATTGCGTGACCATTGCGTGATCACTACGCGGAAGCATAATCAAGCCTTTACTCTCTGACTCTCTCCCCCTCTACAACTCCACACCTCCACGTGGAGACCCCCAGCTGCTCGGCTGCAGTTGCCAGGCCTGTTCTCCTTACAGCAGCGAAGCGAGATCCTGCTGAGGAATCTGCACCAGCTCTTTTAGCCAGCAAACAGAAGGTTTGCAGGCTAAACTCCCAACCAACAGGAGCCACAGCTAGTTAGCACCGAGCAACTAACAAGCCACTTCAAAGGACTTTAAGGAGCGGCCGGTTTCCCTCCAAGGTCTGCCATCAGGAATACACAGTAAGGACTTCAACTTTTCCCAGCTTGGCCTTTCCATCAGGAATCACCAGCTACAGGAGCAACACACCAGAAATTGACTTTTCCACCAAATCTGGTAGTATGACCTGGGCCTAGTTAAGCTAAGCTAAGCTTTGAACTAGAAACGTTGATTTGATGTGATGTTTGTTTATATTGAGTTGTTACAGTATAGTGATTTGATGTTAGTTTAGATTATCCAACACATAGACTCAGGGTCTCTTGCATGCTCAACTAACCATCCTTTCTCTAACCTGGCACCTGATAGACTCTTATCACATTCCACTAAGGCATTCAGCCAGCACATGGCACATGAGTGTCCCCACTCAGCAGCCATCTTGTTTCCTTTGTGTTCAAGGCCTCAAGGCCCCAGCGGCCATCTTGACACACCCACAACCAGCGGCCATCTTGACACACCCACAACCAGTGGCCATTTTGACACACACACACACCCACGCACACCTGTATAGAGTACACTGTAGTTAGATTGTATGTTTACTTTTATTCTTGTTAATAAATGTCTTTTAAACATACCTGTCTGTTTAAAAGAAGAACTCCAAATTCCTTCAACTTTAACTAGTTGTTAATGTGGTGATTTTGGTTATAGTTATTAAGTTAATTATTAATCAGAAATCCAAATTGACAATTTAGTATAATTTATGAGACTGATTTGATTGATTGGCTATCTTTTCCCTTCCTAGAAGGGTGGTGCCCCGAGGTGATCTAGTAATTCAGATCCAATTATTTAATAATAAATAATTCGTCTCGTCTTCTCCCGCTTATCCGGGTCCGGGTCGCGGGGGCAGCAGCTTCAGCAGGGAAACCCAGACAGCCCTCTCCCCAGCCACTTCAGCCAGCTCCTCCGGAGGAACCCCCAGGCGTTCCCAGGCCAGACGAGAGATATAATCCCTCCATCGTGTCCTAGGTCGGCCCCGAGGTCTCCTTCCGGTGGGACATGCCCGAAACACCTCTCCAGGGAGGCGTCCGGGAGGCATCCTTACCAGATGCCCTAGCCATCTCAACTGGCTCCTCTCGACGTGGAGGAGCAGCGGCTCTACTCTGAGCTCCTCCCGTATGTCCGAGCTCCTTACCCTATCTCTAAGGCTGAGCACGGCCACCCTGCGAAGGAAACTCATTTCGGCCGCTTGTATTCGCGATCTTATTCTTTCGGTCATTACCCAAAGTTCATGACCATAGGTGAGGATTGGGACGTAGATCGACCGGTAAATTGAGAGCTTCGCCTTTCGGCTTAGCTCTCTCTTCACCACGACAGACCGGTTAAGCATCCGCATCACTGCAGATGCCGCCCCGATCCGCCTGTCAATATAATAAATAATTCTTTTTGATAATTATTTATTATTCATGATAGCCAAACCCCAATATTGAGTGCCTTAGTACCCAGGCCCAACATAAATGGTGCCCCGTGTGAGGCGGAGTACTGTGGGCAATTGTTCATAATTGTGCAATATTAATTTCAGCATAATTTTGGCCGAAGCAAAAGATATTTTTGAACAACTTTTAGACTTTTTAGTCTTAATGTTCAATCCCACTAGTCTACCACAGGAGTAGATGTCCAGTTGTACTTACAAACGGGTGCAGTGTGGTGATAATTTATGAGATTCATAAATTGATAAATTATTAACAATGCGTTATTAATAACTACCGTTTTCAGTCCCATAGTGGTACATTAAGAGTTGCTTCTGCAAGCTAATACAAGTTGAACCTACTTTTCGTAGTTATAAGAATTTCTGTATTTGAATACCACGTATTCATGCAATCCAGTCAAGCTGTTTCTTGTTAATTTAAGCTCTCCCCTGTTGATTTAAACCACAGCGTGCCATCGGCCCTGTGACATAAAGAACTTGTGCCGGCTGTTACTGCCATGCATTTCAGCATAAGAAAGATAAGGAGTCTGAGATAGAGCCACAGTGTGCTACCAGCCCTGTGAAACATAAAGTTATATACTTAGTTGTTACTGCCATGCATTCCAGCCCAAGTTAACTTAGAATCACGTCTCTAACTGTCACCGCCAGGCATTTCAGTTATTGCATGTGACTAAATTTGCATTTACTGTGTTACCAAATTTGTTGTGTCCACTAGAGCCACTAGATGGTGCCATAGCTCACTTTCTAGCCTTAGACGCTACATCGCTACTTAGCATAGCATTGCTAACCCCATTGGTTTGTTGTTGTTTTTGACACCTCTATCCCACATAACAATGGAGAACCCCTGTGTAGAGCAATTCATTTCTTCCCTTGCACAGAGCCTAAACCCAGGCTACCCTGAATTCATTAGCAAGTTGAATTTCAGTGGGTGCAGGGATGAGATAGATTCTCTGCTGAAGGACAGGTGTGATGCACAGACTGCATCCAAAGGCCCATTGTTAAGATGTTTGCTTCTGAACTTTCACAGGCAATCCAGGCAAGCCTTTCAGAGCAAAGTAGCCCGAGAGAAAGAAGTAGAGTCCCTTAAAGCACAAACGGCTTGTCTCCTCCATGAGGTACAAACGGCCAATAAGAAAGCTATGCGCTACTTAGCAGACCTGCACTCGGCAGAGTCCGATCTTTGTGCACACAAAGAGGAATTGTTAAGGCTTAAATCAGGTTGTCTTTCCCCATCACAGTTGTTAAGCCAATGTGATTCTGGCTATTCACACTCCTCTAATGAAAGGTTAACGCCCTCTCCAGTTAGAAGATGGGAACAATTTCCAGCTGACAACAACAGGTTGCTAGCTGTCCTTAGCCTTGGCTCCACCCACGCTCCACCTATTTGACCAGTGATGAATCAAACAGAAGTTAGGAGGAGTCTCTAGATACAATCAGTGGTTCTGATAACTTAACGTCCAGCAAAGTCGTCCAGAAAGTTGTTCAACAGCACATTCACGTTTGAATACATTTACAGGAGTGCTGTATTTCTCATCTTCAATCTGCTTTATGATGAAATGAAAATGAAACATTTGAAATATTATGAAAATATTAATATTAGATGTATCCTACTGGTAAAGGAAGAAACCAAGATCTGTGTTCTGTCTGCTGAAGTCAGATCACATGGATGTGATGACCGACTGTAAATCAATTCTGGTCACTCTCTCCTATTGGGTTGTCACTCTACTCCTAGTCATTTCTGTCTCCCCTGTTTCCTCCTCGTCTCTCGTCTTCCCCTTTCCTCCCCCTCCAGCCCTAGTGAGTGCAGCAGCATGTTGTCTTGCTGTCTCAGCGTGGGGAGGGCGTTTTCATTACTCTTCATTTGGAGTTGAAGAGGGATGGACAGTCCTGTCGTTCAACTGGATTATTCTGCTCTGTTCTGTTTTATTAGAGAGTCTGTGTGCATGTCGAGGTGTGTTTTTTCTGTGGGGAGAAATTAGCTAACAGTTGCATGAAGCCAGCACATCTGCAGCGTCATCTTAATACAAAACATGGATGTCACGTCGGTAAGCCACCTGACTTTTTTTTCAGTGTTGACAGTTTGTAATGTTAAGATGTCAGTCTTCTTTTTGATTCTTAAAAAGATATTTTAAGATGATAAATACTTTTATTTTTAGCAATTTCTGCTTTTATTTAAAATTAAGTTAATGATTTCTTTTTGAGAACAGATCTTTTGGATTAGGCCTATTAACATTTAAAAAGTTTAATAAATTAGACACTGATGGCACAGTGCTCTGTTTTAAGTCTCTGTTTTTTTTTCTCAACTAAAAATGCTTTGCGCTGGTTAGGGGGTACTTGGCTGAAAAAATATTTCACAGGGGGTACATCACTGAAAAAAGGTTGAGAACCACTGATCTACACAACACACACTGGTTAAACACTGGGTTCAGATACTGGACCAATACTGATCCAGTCATTGGATACCGATTGGGACATCCCTACTAAGTATTGACCTTCTGTATGCGTGGTCATGTTTTTATTAAGTTCAAGGGGACAACAACCAACTTAGGGTTAGAACAAGTTAAGACTTGATTTTAGAGTAAAGGTTACAACTAGGTTAGGGGACTCACAATATACACCTGGGCACAATATTTAAAAGTTCAGATAAGTGCACAAGTATTAGTCTAAATGGCATCAACTCGTCTATGTATGGTAATAACTCCTTTTTGTTTTAATTGAGTTTAAAAGATCCTAAAATTATAAAAGTGGACCTGAAACATGGTATAGTAACATTCAAAATGGAATAATATAATAAAGTAGATTTATTTGAACTGTACTCCAGATACCTAAGCTTAATTATTTAATTGGAAAGTTAGATTATTTGTTGAATTATAGGCACCGTTCAGATCCTAACCCTAACCTGCATTAACATCTTGTCCTGGGCAATTTGATCACAAAGGATTTAGGAAGATTAAAGTCCAGGTGTGAACACACCCAGGACACATTTGACTCATCTGACTTCGTTCCAAAATCTGGATCATGTCTCCAAGTCAACAAGCAGCTGTTGATGGTTCTGATCCAGCGGTAGGTAGAGATCCATCAGAGACAGCAGCTGGTATAATATTCTACTGACCACATGATGGCGCTGCTGATTTACAGACACACAAACTGAGATCAGATCTCAAGTGCTGGCTGGGGACGCATGTGGAGACACATTTATATTAAGACCAAGTGGAGACACAGGGACTTAGACATTTTTGAGAAAGTTTAAATAATTGTGAAAGTTAAATACTTAGGTTTAAGTTTAGGCAACACTTCGTACTGGTTCAGGTTAAAATTACAGTTGTTATATATTTATGCTCATGGTTAAGTTTTTAGGGTTAGAAAAAAGTTTGTGGATGAGATAAAGGATGAGATAAAGTTAGAAAAAGATTTCAGGAACGTATTATGTCAATGGAAGGGTCTCACAAAGATAGAAACATGAGCTAATCCGTCAGTTTGCATAGGCAATGAGAGCGGGACGGAGGCAGGAGGAGGTTGGAGAATAAATCAGAGTAATGGAAGTTTAGAAATCCAGTAACAGTGTGTTCAGTGTTGTGGTTTCGTCCTTGAGATGAAAATATCCGTTTAAATATTCTGCTTCCTGCTCAGAGTTCCTTTTCTCCTGTCTGAGCCTCTCTGTAGCGCTGAGCGTAAGGTTATTTAGATGTTTGGGTATTTTATGGGCTGTTTATTTAATGACGTAGTTTGTCTCACTTTCAGTAGTTTTAGTACTTTTATTCTGATATTTATTTTAAGAATAGTGATAAAAAGCGAAAACAGCATCAGTGGTTAAATGTGATTAAGAATCTGCTGCTCTCTACTTCAGACCTGTTCAATTACTTATATATAAATATGAAAATGTTTTGCACTACTGTTGACTCCATAGGCTCTTTTTACTATTGTACAGTATGTGCTGTATGTAACACTGTCGGGTTAAACAACTGTTCTGCCATTTCACTATTTATTTGCACAATTATTAATACTACATAGTGCTCTATATGCATTACCAATTATAGTACACACTCTTCTGTAACCTCTTGTCCTGTGAAGGGTCATGGGGGTCTCCAGTCTATCCCAGCTGTCATTGGTCTAGAGGGGGGGTCCACCCTGGACAGGTCTCCAGTCTATCACAGGGCTAACACAGAGAGACACTCACACCTACGGCCAATTTAGAATCACCAATGAACCTAACCAGCATGTCTTTGGACGGTGGGAGGAAACTGGAGAACCTGGAGAGAACCCACGCAGACACAGGGAGAACATGCAGACTCCACACAGAAAGGAACCAGTCGGCCTGGATTAGAACCCAGAACCTACTGGCTGGGAGGCATCAGTGATAACCACCACCAACCCCATTAGTGGTTTATTTTTTAACATTTCTTTCCAAGCGAGCCGGAGACTGAACCGAGTAAACCTGGTCTCATTAAAACAAAGAAGCTCATTGTTTTCTTGATGCAACTCACCAGAAGCTGTTCGTGACCTATTTTGAGCCCAACACTGAATTTTAAATAAAATCTAAAAATGTAATAGTTTACCACATATCATGCTGCTGACGCACCAATGCAGGAGCTTTTATTTTGCCTGTGGATAGTTGCAGAGACTCTGGAGTGCCTCTGCAACATAACAATGAGGATCTGGTGACATAACACCTCCTTGTTTGTCCAGTGTGATATGAGGAAGTCATTTCCGAAGAAATGCACGCACACGTTCAAAACACACATTACTCTCTCACAAATGTCATCTTGGCTTCACAGTGGCTCGCCTCCGGGAATCCCTGCATCTTTGCTCACGTATACATTTATCTCTAGTATTCACATTAGGCGTGGAATACATTAGCAAGTCACTGCTGTGGCTGTGCTGCGCTTTCAGCAAGATGAATTCACACCATTTGAAGTTATAGATCCACATGTTTAAGTATTCATGCAGCTGCAGCAATGACCTGATTGTAAATGAGGCGTCTGTGAGAGGAAAGAAACCAGCGTTCTTCTTCACATCTGATCTGGATTAAAGTTTTAAAAGCTCCTTTCAGATGTCTCATTAACATATGGTCTCTAGAGTCCAGGTTAAACAGGTCCAAGTGTGAAAACTGATCTGGTCTCTAGTATCCAGGTTAAACAGGTCCAGGTGTGAAAACTGATCTGGTCTCTAGAGTCCAGGTTAAACAGGTCCAGGTGTGAAAACTGATCTGGTCTCTAGTGTCCAGGTTAAACAGGTCCAGGTGTGAACACTGATCTGGTCTCTAGTGTCCAGGTTAAACAGGTCCAGGTGTGAACACTGATCTGGTCTTTAGTGTCCAGGTTAAACACGTCCAGGTGTGAACACTAGAGACAGCAGCTGGTACAATATTCTACTGACCACATGATGGCGCTGCTTATTTACAGACACACAAACTGAGATCAGATCTCAAGTGCTGGCTGGGGACGCATGTGGAGACACGTTTATATTAAGACCAGGTGGACACACATGGACTTAGAGATGGACAGATTAGACCAGATGTTAATGTGAGGTCTGAAGGAGGTGCATATTTCCCTGAAGAAGACAGAAAGACAGAGAAGACAGATATTCCACAGCAAAGCTTTACACCTACAGCTTCAAATCTCCCACTTAAAAGGCTTCTGACAGCGAAGAGCGACTAAATATGTAATTGGCAGGCTGGCTAACATCCCAGCATGCAGCCACAAACACTAAACACACCTTCAGATATTTAACTGGCATCGCTACGTCTCTACTTTTCTGACACTCTCAGTGTTCCTGAAGATAGCGATGAAGACCCTTATTATTTTAGACACAGCCGACAAAGATTAAACTATTAAAGATTAAATGGCGCTCATACATCTCGTCTCTCAGCATGGAGTCGCACGTCGCTGCTTTGCTTTAAGATTATGCTGCAGTTATCAGGGAGGCACGAGAGCTGGAGGCTTGCCACGGATTAATGGGAGGCAGAAGAGATGAAAGAACAGCGAGGATGGGGATGGGGACAGGGATGGGAGGCAGAGTCTTACCTCTTCTCGTATTCTCTTCACTGTTTCTCCTTTCTGTGGAAAGACAAGAAGACAACTCTAAATGTCTGCAAAAGATCTCCATGCAAGCTGGTCAAATATAGAAAACGATGCATTAGGAGAGAATGTCAAACAACTGAAACCAAACTGAAAGAAAGACTTTAAGTAATTATTAGAAAACATCTATTAAAGGTTGCTCTTGAACAATCTGACAACGCTACCACTAAAAAGAATCCAAATATTACACATGTTTATCTAAAGTTATGATCAGATGTTTACAAAAAAAAGGTCCACTGGAGACTCTGAAAGACCCACTGGTCAGTCAGCTGGTTGAAAAGAGCTACAACTCTTGAATGCTCTTGGTGGTAATCTGCAATAATCTCAGGGAACTCGCTCCTGAATTCTCAAAAAGTCAAAAAGTGAAACTATTCCTTCACACAATTCCCAAAAGAACGACCTTTACACATCTTTACCTCCCTTACCTTTTGACACTGTAGAATATTTTATTATGTTATTATAATTGTTGACACAATTTTTACACGTAACAGAAAGAAAGAAAGCTACTTTCTATATGAGATTGTTTAGATTTAGTGTAATTTTACTGCAGTTATATTTCTGGAAGTCTACAGAAAATGTTCTCTTATAAGATTGCACTGGTTTCTTTATCTTCTATCCAGTGTTCAGTGAAATAAATATCTCAGTTTTCATTAACTCTGTGTTTTTCTGTTGAGAAGATGAGCTCGCTGAAAGAGTTCATTAACAATTACTAAATGTTTAATAAGCACATGAATTAATCATGAATCTCAGTCAGAATACATCTTTATAACCATTTATTAACTCACTCAGTAACTATTAATAAATTTGTAAATAATAAGATTTAAATAGTTTATTAATCATTTCTAAATCATCTATTAAACTACTGATACTTCATTAATAACTATTTGGTAAATACTTTAATATTTAATTTATAAATGATAAACTGATCATTAGCAAAGTATGAAAATTCAACTATTAAACATGTTGTAAATTAAAGCATTTATAAACTGCTTACTTATGTCTAATAATGTAGGACTCTTCCTTTATATTGGAAGCAGGTGAGAAGAATGAACCAGCAATGCTTCCCGCCTACTAATGGGACGCCCAACGGGACGCCCCCCAGCATCTTCACCCACCGAGCTTCTGTAGGCAGCTAACAGGCGATACGAATGTGACATGAGTTTGCAAAGCTCAGTAAGGGTGTCCTTCTGATGGACACACAGCCGTCATGGTGTTGACATGTGATAACTATGACGTTATGTCCGTTTCACTAAATGACAGTGATACACAGAGCAGTTTTATTGTGAAAATTTGTGTTTTACTTTGAAACGAGAAACATTTGATGATGCTACATATTCAGGATATCCTGTTTGCCACATCCTTCTCCTTTTCCATGGACACCGGACAGGTGAGTTTCAGTTCTGGACATTTACTGTGTTTGGGATGTTCTTCTTGTTTTATTTTGATAGTTTCTTCTCTGGTTTGTGTTATTCTTACAGTTTGGTTTCAGATGTGTATGGTTTCCCACTCAGTTCTAATATTTTTTTCTTTATTATTTTTTGCCGTCGTAGTTTCTAGTTATTTCCTTGTGTTCTCTCTGGGTTCTTTTAGGTTTTTGGTTTTCTGGATTACTTTATGTTGGATTATGTTTTGTTGAACTCCTGCCCAGCCCAAGGTAGTAGTTGCATTAAAGTGAATTTAATAATTTCATCCTGCCTTGTGTTTCCTGTTTGTTTTTTTTGTTTTTTTGCTTTTTGTAAAAAAAAACCTTTGGTCTGGGGATGGTTTCAGGTTCCTGCTGTTTTTTAACAACCAGAACCACACTGCTACCGATGAAGGTTTTCATTGACGTTCTCCTGACGTTCTGTGTCCTCTTTTGAAGCCTGTCTCCACTAATGTCATATGTCATCTCTATGTGAATGTGGAAGTGTATTCAACGTGATGGACTGTGATTGAGTTCTATTTACTGCTCTGTTTCCAAGCATTTATTACATTTAAGAGGGACAAATATTTATTTGATTCATATTTAGTCATCTCTGACAGGTTCCAGACAGTAATCAGTAACATTTTCCTCGTAAATAAGATATTGGAAATACTAAATAGGTGGAAAAACAGACATATAGTTCATACAGTAGAGTAATTATAATGTTATTATTGCCATACATCCCTATTTAAACATCATGTTATACATTTGAATAAGTATAAGTTATATTTGTTTTTTGTTTGTTTGTTTCAGACAAAAAAAAAAAAATTAAATATATACTTATGTTTGTTGCTTCAAGAAGGTGAGACACTATTACATCTCTTTCATTTGCTCCTCTAGGAGTTAATTTCAAGGCCAAATAACAGTTGACAGCAAACAATGTTTCCAGTCAATGTAAAAGAAACTGTCATGTTCAGAGATGACACAACACTGCATTCCAGCATCAGAACCTCATCCCTAATCTAATATTTCTGTTTCATGTTTTTCATTAGGTTCTCTGTCTGCTTTCAGGACTTGTATGAAAATCTGTTGGCACTCCACAATCAAAACACATTTGAACTGAACCACTCCCCTGACTAACAGGTCAAAGTTAAACATTTATGAGAGGAGTTCTGGTAAAGCTCTGGTAAAGCTCCGCCCCCTCACCCGATTCATTCAGTTTATTATTGTGTGAGACTAAAGAGAGACACAGACGATCAGATTCACCTTCAGACCAAACTAACACCTTCCTCTGAGTGAGTCCAGCTACAGGAGAGAAAAGTGGAAAACTACAACACTGCTGCTTCAAGCTGCTGACTCTCCACACACTGAAGGTGAGTTTGACCAAAAACAGGACTCAAAGTCAAAGGAAGTTTCAGGGAAGTTAGTAGAAGATGGAGGAGAGCCATGACTGACTGGACTTTGTGTCTGCTGTGTTTCAGCTTCACTCAGAGACTAAGGGGCCGTCCACACGTAAACGCAAAAACGCCGAAACGCAGTTTTTTTTCATTGTTTTGTCCGATCGTCCACACGTATCCTGTAAACTCATCGCCCTAAAACGCACTTTTCTGAAAACAGGTCCTAGGGTGGAGAAATTCGAAAACGCTCCTCTAGCGTTTCTGTGTAGATGGACAAAAACGGAGAAACGATGACGTGATCGCCACCCCCCCGAGCAGCCTTCCACCTCCCGCGAGACGTCTCATAACAACATCAACAACAATGGCGGACTACATGCTAGTTTTCCTGCTGGAGAAGATATTGAGCCTATTAGGGCTACTAGGGCTAAATATCATGCTCCTGTGCCACCACGCTGAGCAAAAAAGGAGATTTGTAAACGGCGCTCAAGATTTGTGCGCATGCTCCGTCTCTTCCTCTCCGTTTTTGGTGAATTTCTGAAACTGAAACAGCGCCACCTATAGGCCTGGAATATGAAGTAGCGTTTTCGGTCGAGCTAAAACGGATCTGAGTGGACGCGGATATTTCCTGAAACGATGACGTCGAAAACGGAATGGGAAAACGTCGTGTACGGGGACTCAATGGATTACGAAACTGGGGACTACGTAGATGTAGACTTCAGTCGTTCAGTTAGCAGGGCATCATCTATTTCCATACCTCTAGGTTCGGACGTGCAGGAGGTGTACAATGATCGGCTTGCCTCAATGATGAACTTTGCTAAAACTCTGGAGCCCTTAAAGGAGAAGTTAAAGGCTTATGAACAAGTTAAAGTGAAGTTTTATGAAACAGAAAAACACATCAAGGTCCAGGCCCGACACACAGAGAGGCAGATTAAGGAGCAGTTCAAGAAGCTTCACCAGTTTCTAGCAGAGGAAGAGGAGGCCAGGATGGCTGCACTGAGGGAGGAAGAGGAGCAGAAGAGTCAGATGATGAAGGAGAAGATGGAGACTCTGAGCAGAGAGATAGCAGCTCTTTCAGACACAGTCAGAGCCACAGAGGAGGAGCTGAGAGCTGAAGACATCTCATTCCTGAACAACTACAAGGCTGCAGTGGAAAGAGTCCAGCGCTGCCCCCTGCTGGATTATCCACAGCTGCCCTCAGGAGCTCTGATAGACCAGGCCAAACATCTGGGCAACCTGACCTTCAACATCTGGAACAAGATGAAGGACATGGTCTCCTACACTCCTGTCATTCTGGATCCAAACACTGCTCATCCAACACTGATCCTGTCTGAAGATCTGACCAGTGTGAGAGGAGGAGGTAAACAACATCTTCCTGATAATCCAGAGAGGTTTGATCGCCACTGGTGTGTCCTGGGCTCTGAGGGCTTTAACTCAGGGACTCACAGCTGGGATGTTGAAGTTGGAGGTTACATATGGTGGACACTGGGTGTGATAGCAGAGTCTGTCCAGAGGAAGGGACACATACGATCCGGATTGTGGACAATAAGGTTCTATGAAGGTAAATACTCAACATATTCACCACCAGCTCGTCCCACTGATCTCTCCGTAGAGAAGAAGCTCCAGAGGATCAGAGTGAATCTGGACTGGAACAGAGGAAATCTGTCGTTCTCTGATCTTGATACTAACAAACACATACACACCTTCAGACACACTTTCACTGAGAGGATGTTTCCATTGATTGGAACCAAGGATAAAGTGAAGATATTACCAGCGAATCAGATCAGTTAGAGATAAACATTATGATTATAAATGTGTATTGGGCTGTAACAACTAATCAATGTCAGTGATCATATAAATTGTAGTTTTGTCGTCATGGCGTTGGGTCAGTACGTCACTGCAACCAATGAAAACACATTTAATATCTGGTGGTGGAAGTAGATCATTGTGTTTAGAGTTTAAGACATGTTGAAGCTAGAGATGATAACTTTCTTTATAAAAGGACCTGAAGCAAGCAGGTGATGTGAGGAAACCCACCAACATCTCAGAACTGAAGTGGTTCTGTTCTGAGAAACAAGCTGCTGTAGACCACTGATCAGCAGTTACCAGAAACATTTAGTGACAAGGAGGTCACAGCAGAGACTGGACACAAGGAGGGAATGATATGAACACATGATTCATTTGATTGGGTTCTCTTTGTCTACTTTCAGGACTTGTGTTAAATCTTTTGTTTTGAGTCAATTTGTGAAGAAATGTAGAAAATTATCCCAAATGCAAATACTTTTAACCAGAACTGAACATGTACAAGTGGATGTACAAAGTGGACACGTCACTTTTAAGGTGGACTGGTTTGGTTCAGACTTGATGTAAAGTTGTTGATTTCAGAGCCGTTTGTCTCTTCAAATGAAAAGCTGCCAGATGATCCAGATGTGACTGATCTGATGATGTGAGCTGTATTTCATGTAACCTGTGATCTGCTGTCATTGTGTTGATCTACTTTCTGATAACACTGTGTGTAAGACAATAAAAAAGTGAAGAAGGAAAAGTGTTCAGACTCATAAGGAAGTGTGTTAATCTGAGATCATGTGACCTAAGTGGTGTGTTGGTTATCCAATTTCTTTATTTCTTCAAAAAAGGCAGCTGGACTTATAGAGGTTTTTGAGAAGTTGTTTCACCACTCATCCGAGTAGCTTCTTCAGTTCTAGGGGACTGGTGGGAAGTCTGAGGTTTAAAGTGCTTATTGTTAACACAACAAGCAAGTTTCAGTAGGTGTTCCTATTGCTATGTATAAATGTACCCTATTATTGTGTATTCAGTACTTTCAAATAATACACATGTTCATGTGTTTTTATTCTAAACACGTGCCTTGTACAGTTAGTAGGGGGGCGTTTTTTGGATTTTTTTTTTTTGTTCGAGTTACTAAACTAACCATTTTGGCTAAAACCAGAGTCCATACTCTTGGCATAATAATATATTAGTCTCAGTAGGTGGCTGTTGTGGAGCTGCAGTGTTTTAGCCACGAATATCTTGAAAAATGATTGCACACAGATTTGTGGATGACGTAAATGTTGAGAAGTCCACGAACAAACTGAATCTACTGACCAGCTCTTTACACCAACAATGGGAACTGAGCCACAGTTGTGAGCTGTTGCCATTTGTTATGCAAATATTGCGTGATGTCATCCGAGTTGTCCACATTGCCTTCATGTGAGTACGCAGTGTTCTCAAGAAAGGGGACAAGTTTCATTTGAAGTGAGTGGCTGGCGACTCAAAAAGACAAAATGAGCCACAGAAAACAGCAGCATCTGGGTGCACATTTGTGATGACAAAACCGGTAAAGTGTAATATTTGCCAGGGTGTTATAAAGGTATAATGGTGAACATAGCTGTCTCCAAAGCAGCTGATCTGAGTCTGATTCCTAGTCAAAGCAAAGACTTTTACCAAATTTCCCACAGGATACATAAAGTATCTAGAATCAATATTTCAGAATCATTTTAAACTTAGATATCCAACCAATATTGGTGGGATAGCTACGTTTAAAATGATTCTGATCCAAATCTTACCCTATCATTCCTAACAGTGATTATTTCCTGGATAGAAAGAGTAACCCTCACACTGGCATCTTAAAAATAAATAAATATCCAAATGAGCCAGTGTTTTGAACGGCTCTTTGAAAGGAACGGATCCACAGGATTTTTGTTTTTGTTTTTTACAAAGGTATGTGCTTTTCAAATAATATTGCAGCGTGCCTCCTTGTGTCCAAGTTTCTTAGTGAACTTCGGACTGACTAGACTCTCGACCAGTCACGGGGAACAGAGTGTAACATGCAGCTTTATGATTGGCACAGCGACGATAGCGGCGGCTCCTCCTCTTTGTGTGCAGGAGGCTTGGAGGGACGGGTCTAGGATAGTCTAGTGCTGTGAGTGAACCAGTGTCCAGCTTTAGAGAGTGAGTCCAACTTTCACCTTCCTCTGATCGATTCACTACAATATATTGGATTCATGTTTATGTGGATTTAAATTTGAAAACATAAAAAAAAAATATGAAGAATCGTCAACTGCACAAGGGGGTCCACTGTTCCTTAGCCCCATTTTTAAGATCTCTGCCTCAAAGACAACCTAAAAAATTCTTAACTTTGTGACCCGCCGGTCTAAACTTTGGACTACCATTCATTGTCGAAGGGACCAGGTTTAAGTATCGATCCTTCATGTACCTCAGACTGCAGACCCTCAAGACATCGGGTTAAATCAGATCACAGACGGACTCAATGAGGAAAAAGTGAGTTTCACAAGAACACAGAGAAAATAACTGTCCTGGTGGCAGATTGACTGATGACACAGTCTGGAAAAATAAAGTGAGTACTGACGAAACATGAAGAAGATAGTTATTATGACGTATATGAAGAATAAATGTGATACCATTTTGACAAATATTGTCAAAAACATTGTGTCAGTCTTTGACAGATTAATCTCAGAGTATTTAACACAACATAAGCACATGTCTTCTTTGTTGACTGGAACTGGAACACCTTCAGCTGACGTTTCCTCTAAGATTAAACACTGTTTTAGCAGAGGATAAGGTTCTTTAAAGGTAAATACTCAACATATTCACCATCAGCTCCTTCCACTTATCTCTCAGTATTCTCTTTTAAAGGTAATTGAATTTACAGTGATTACCCTCTTTCTATGGAATAGGTTTGTTCAGCACGGGAAAATGAACTGTCCTGACCTGTGAACTCTAAAAGAAAATGTCAGGACATCTGTCCATGAGCTGAATGTGAAGAGAAACTGGGTCATGCAGCAAGACAACGAGCCCAAGAACACAAGTGGTTCTACAAAAGAACGGTTAAAGAAGAACAAGATGAATGTTTAGGAACGGCCAAGTCAAAGTCCTGACCTTAATCCAATAGAAATGTTGTGGAAGGACCTGAAGCAAGCAGTTGATGTGAAGAAACCCACCAACATCTCAGAACTGAAGTGGTTCTGTTCTGAGGAATGGGCTAAAATTCCTCCAAGCTGTTGTAGACCACTGATCAGCAGTTACCAGAAACATTTAGTTACAAGGAGGTGTGAAAATTTTCTGATGTTTTGAGTTATTTTATCCAAAAAGCCAGAGAATACTGAATGATGTAAAAACTTTTAAACAGCTCTATTTATATGAACATACACAAACTGGAGCAATTCACTCTGCAATTAAACACCTTTAGCTGACGCTCCCTCTAAGATAAAACCTTTGGACTGAAACACTCCTGACTAACAGGTCAAAGTTCTACATTTATCAGAGTAGATCTGGTAAAGCTCCGCCCCGTCACCTGATTTACCTGAGACAAACCAGGAAACAGTTTATTCTTGTGTGAGACTAAAGAGAGACACAGACGATCAGATTCACCTTCAGACCAAACTAACACCTTCCTCTGAGTGAGTCCAGCTACAGGAGAGAAAAGTGGAAAACTACAACACTGCTGCTTCAAGCTGCTGACTCTCCACACACTGAAGGTGAGTTTGACCAAAAACAGGACTCAAAGTCAAAGGAAGTTTCAGGGAAGTTAGTAGAAGATGGAGGAGAGCCATGGCTGACTGGACTTTGTGTCTGCTGTGTTTCAGCTTCACTCAGAGATTAAATGGCTTCCAGATCAGAGGAAGATCTCTGCTGTCCGGTCTGTCAGGACGTCTTCAGACATCCTGTTCTTCTGTCATGTAGCCACAGCTTCTGTAAAGTTTGTCTGAAGAACTGGTGGAGAGAGGATCCAACACACCAGTGTCCAGTTTGTAAGAGAAGATCTTCAAGAAATGATCCACCTTTAAACTTGGTGTTGAAGAACCTGTGTGAGTCCTTCTTACAGGAGAGAGATCAGAGATCTTCAGAGTCTCTCTGCAGTCTGCACTCTGAGAAACTCAGACTCTTCTGTCTGGACCATCAGCAGCCAGTGTGTCTCGTCTGCAGAGATTCAAAAACACACTCCAACCACAGATTCAGTCCCATCGATGAAGCTGCAACAGAACTCAAAAAGAACCTTCAGGAAACTCTGGAGCACTTAAAGGAAAAGTTAAAAGTTTGTGAAGAAGTTAAAGTGAAGTTTGATGAAACAGAAAAACACATCAAGGTCCAGGCCCGACACACAGAGAGGCAGATTAAGGAGCAGTTCAAGAAGCTTCACCAGTTTCTAGCAGAGGAAGAGGAGGCCAGGATGGCTGCACTGAGGGAGGAAGAGGAGCAGAAGAGTCAGATGATGAAGGAGAAGATGGAGACTCTGAGCAGAGAGATAGCAGCTCTTTCAGACACAGTCAGAGCCACAGAGGAGGAGCTGAGAGCTGAAGATGTCTCATTCCTGGACAACTACAAGGCTGCAGTGGAAAGAGTCCAGCGCTGCCCCCTGCTGGATGATCCACAGCTGCCCTCAGGAGCTCTGATAGACCAGGCCAAACATCTGGGCAACCTGACCTTCAACATCTGGAACAAGATGAAGGACATGGTCTCCTACACTCCTGTCATTCTGGATCCAAACACTGCTCATCCAGGACTGATCTTGTCTGAAGATCTGACCAGTGTGAGAGGAGGATATAAACAACATTTTCTTGATAATCCAGAGAGGTTTGATTATTACTGTTCTGTCCTGGGCTCTGAGGGCTTTAACTCAGGGACTCACAGCTGGGATGTTGAGGTTGGAGATACCACATGGTGGACACTGGGTGTGTTAGCAGAGTCTGTCCAGAGGAAGGGCCTCATACGATCTGGATTATGGGGAATATTGTTCCATGGAATTAAAAACTCAGCATATTCACCACCAGCTCCTCCCACTGATCTCTCAGTAAAGAAGAAGCTCCAGAGGATCAGAGTGAATCTGGACTGGAACAGAGGAAATCTGTCGTTCTCTGATCTTGATACTAACACACACATACACACCTTCACACACACTTTCACTGAGAGGATGTTTCCATACATCAGAACTGGGGATGAACACCCAGTAAAGATATTACCAGTGAATCAGATCAGTTAGAGATAAACATTATGATTATAAATGTGTATTGGAATGTAACAACTAATCAATGTCAGTGATCATATAAATTGTAGTTTTGTCGTCATGGTGTTGGGTCAGTACGTCACTGCAACCAATGAAAACACATTTAATATCTGGTGGTGGAAGTAGATCATTGTGTTTAGAGTTTAAGACATGTTGAAGCTGGAGATGATAACTTTCTTTATAAAAGGACCTGAAGCAAGCAGTTGAAGTGAGGAAACATACCAACATCTTGGTGATATTGACTGGACTGATGTGTATGCTGCTGACAACCTTGAGGCCTCCTTAAATATTTTCATGGAGAGCTTCATGAAGATTGTTGATAGTGATGCCCCGATGAGAAAGTGTATTGTAAAAGCGAGACCAGCTGATTATGTTTATGGTCCAATATGTCATATATTAAATGCATGCTTAATGAAAGATGTTTTTCCCACTATCTGGAAAGAAGGTAAAATGATTCCCTTACCTAAAGATAGCAGACTAGCACTCACTGGGAAGAACAGTAGACCTATCACTATTCTCCCAGTTCTTAGTAAACTGATGGAGAGAATAGTCCACTCACAGATACAGGAATACTTTGACTGTAATGGCTTGAATAGAGATTTTCAACATGCTTACAGACATAACCATTCAAGTTGTTCCGCCCTTACAGTAATGACAGATGATTAAGGAAATGGATAATGCTAAGATGACTGGCGCTGTATTACTTGATTTTAGTGCGCCATTTGATGTCATAGATCACAATCTACTCATAGGTAATCTAGAATGCTCTGGTCTCATTCTAAGGTCTTGGATTGCGGGGTCCCACAAGGGAGCTGCCTCGGACCACTTTTATATGCTATCTTCATGAACGATTTACTGTCGGTTTTGTGTAAAGCGACTGTACAAATGTATGCTGATGATTCTACATTGTATTATGCTGCAAAAACTGTCAGCGAACTGGACAATGTTTTATCAGCTGAATTAAATATGGTTTTTGATTGGATAAAACAAAATAAGTTGGTACTGAATATCTCGAAAACTAAATCAATTATCTTGGGTCGTCTACACCAAAGATGAGTTTGAACTTGTCTGGGGAACCCATTGAACAGGTAGACAAAGAAAAATTATTGGGCACAATAACTGATAGTCGGTTGTCATGAACACATTGATACCATAGTGAAGAAGATGGGTTGTGGTATCTCCATGGTGAGGAAATGTCTTTTTTATGTCCCTACACACATTGTGGGACAGGTGACTAAATCGTTAATTTTATGTCACCTGGATTATTGTTCACCTGTATGGTCCTCAGCATTTAAGGGTCAACTAAAGAAATTACAAACTGTCCAAAACAGAGCTGCCAGGTTGGTATTACATTGTCCCATAAGAACAAATATTATCAGTATGCACCGTCAATTTTCCTGGTTAACGGCAGAGAATAGGCTGGCTTTCAATACGACTACATTTTTCAGAAGCATTGTATTTTCTTCTTGACCTGTTTTTTTATATAACCAAATTGTCAGACGCGATCAGGTTCATTCCCATTTGACTAGGTCAGCCGATGGTGGCCAGGTGATGTTACCATGTCCAAAATCAAACGGGTTAAAGAGGACAGTTATTTATTGTGCCATCAATCATTGGAATAATTGTCCACTGAATATACGTAAGCTGAATAGCAAAATATTTTTTAAGTACCGATTGAGAATGCAATATTTAAATTTGTGAGAAGGGAATGGACTGTATGAATGTAATAATGAATGTAATACTTATAAATGTAATGACTTATTTTGAATAATTACTGATGATGTTTTAATGATGTCTACAATGTTTCATTGCTTTTACATTATCATTGTTAATCATTTGTTTTTGTTTTTTTGGACCCAAGGAAGACTAGCTCGTCCCACTTTGGTGACAGCTAATGGGGATCCTTTTAACAATAAACAATAAACAGTCTCAGAACTGAAGTGGTTCTGTTCTGAGGAATGGGCTAAAATTCCTCCAAGCTGCTGTAGACCACTGATCAGCAGTTACCAGAAACATTTAGTTACAAGGAGGTCACAGCAGATACTGGAGACAAGGAGGACATGATATGAACACATGATTAATTATCTTTACTAAATTTCAGGATTTGTGTGAAAATCTGTTGATGTTTTGAGTCATTTTAATGAAGGAATGTAAATAATTCTGAAGCACTGTATGTATTAATTTTTACATAATTTTGAAATATTTACATGATTTAAGTATTTGAAGTAATAAAAATACATTAAAAAAAATGTTTTTTGTCATAATTCATGCAATAGTGGGGCATGTATAACGTGTGTTTCTGAGCTGGATAACATTTATCTCTCGTCACACCTGTCCTGATCACACCATCCTGGTTCAACCTGATAGAATTCCTTCAGTCGACATCCGTTCTGCTCTGCCGCCTGCCAGCCTCCTTTAATGCTGCAGGAAACCCCCGGAGAGCAGCTCCTGCTTTCGTCTACACGCCGACACGACCCAACAGGAAGTCTAAGGCACTAATGTCATTTTCACGCCATCTTTATGTCACCGATCTGCAGCTAATGGGGGGGATGAATCTAAATATACGCCGAAGGAAACCGGCGCCAATCGTGGGTTAGCGAATGTGCTGCGGGGGCAACGGTCATTATGATGCTTCAACCTGCCTGTGACATATTTAGAATAAATCCTACAGTTTTTTTAATTTAACACAGCGACATTTAAACTGACTCGTATCCCTCGAGAGCAGCAGCTTTCAGTAAAGTAGAGATTGGAATGACATGGCCTGACTGGTAATTTTCACATTATTAATAGAGATTTCATGGTAACTTCATAGAGCTGTAGGATTACTCTGGCTCTGATCTTCAAAACAAGACAGTTCATCGACAAAAAATTCTGCACTTTAATTTGTTTCTTATGTCATTTTTTATTTATTTATTCATTTTATTTCTGGTAGAAACCCAGCAGGTTTTCTTCTTTCTATTGTAACTTATAACTATTCCATAGTCTGTATATAAATATGGACACCACGTCTCCTCTTCCTCTCATTGGTCAAACTGACTCTATGTTCCCGGGGATACGGGCGGCGCCATCTTGTGAGTTTGGATCCAGAGTCTGATCAGTACGGTCTGAGGGCGGAGCCACGTGGAGCCGTGATATTGATGCCCCGCCCACACTTCCTCCAGACTCACTCATGTTTTAGTTTAGTTAATACTACGCTCTGCTCTACCTCCACCTGTTACGAATAAATGTTGGATTATACTCTGTACTAATTTTTCAAATATTGTTTTACAACTCTCACGGTCCCAAGCTTTATTTAGCGGCTGGCATGGCAACTGGTAGTCGCCATGATGTCACATACTGTTTCTATAGCGTCGAATAACTAACTAAAACGGAACATATCCAAAAAATTGTCATTTGAACATTCATCAACATTATATTAATTACCTAAAATGACAGAAACCATCCTTGAAAAAAAATAAAAATTGACGTGTATTTTAGTGTTTTAGTTTGGTCCAAGTCCCGCCCACAAACATGGAAGGGGTGGAGCTTATGGCCTATACTTATGGCTTACTTTTAAAGGAGCCATCCATGATTCATACACATACTTATTACATTCATATATCTACTACTGACTGTAAATATGATGCATATCCTAGCTTGGATTTTTCATTTGTTTATATTTTATAATTTGTTTTATATTGTATTTATCTTGAAGCCAAGCAACATGTTTTGTCTAGATAATGAATTAAAGCAAAAAGTTGAGAGCTCACCTTTCCGATGATGCTTCCAACTTCCTGCAGAGAAAACAGAAAGAGGAGATGTTACTGGAATAATCATCAGAGACCTCACCGATCCTACGGATGTACACGGAGACAGATTTAGTTTCAGCTACATGAATCTAACTGACGACGCTGTGCGGTGGGTCTAACCAAGAATGTGTGAGGAGAGAGACGCTCCATGAATACATTGTTTCTTCGGCATTGATCAATTTCTGGACGCAAGCTAAAATGTGTCAACGTGGATGCACCCAGTAACGTGAGTAAGTATTCATCACGAGGCTGGACGGTGGGCTTTGACCCAACTGTTTAACATCCAGCTGGTGAAAGAGGCGACCTGTAGTTTTTTGGTTTGGTTTTAGACTCTTAAATAAAAAAAGAATTAAATTGGAGTTGATTTGTTTTTCAATTAAAAAAAGCAAAAAAAACTAGAAAAATGCTAAACAAGTTAATTTACTGTCGGTCCTTTAATATATAAAAAATATGAAACCAGTGGTTATTTTATTCATAGAAAAGCAGAAGTTTTTGTAGAAGAAGAAGATGTGTCGTTGAAAGTTAATTTCAGTTTTAATGTTGTTTCTCCTCAGGTGATTTCTTGTCCTTGACTGAAGCAGGAAGTAGTCTCCATGGTGACCACTGGTCCAGGTCTCTCTGGTCCAGGAAGTAGTCTCCATGGTGACCACTGGTCCAGGTCTCTCTGGTCCAGGAAGTATTCTCCATGGTGACCATTGGTCCAGGTCTCTCTGGTCCAGGTCTCTCTGGTCCATGGATCATTGTGTTCAGCTCTAAATAAACCTGGTTCTTCTCCAGATGACCAGATACCTTGAGTCAGAAAGTCTAAACTTACATCTGAATATTGTTCCAGGGAGTCATGTCCATGCTCCGTTTAGAAAATATCTGAAATCACTGACTGATGGAAACTACTTTAGTTGGTAGATTATAAATCCTCCAGCGTACGTTAGATTTATTTTGTTTGTTTCTTTGCTTTAGCAGCACACTCTCCTCTTTCTTTATTTGTAGTTTTTGTGTCATTGTTCTTCTTTAGAATAACAAGTTCATTCCTGGAGCCACGCTCTCTCATTTTTAATTAGCTTCTGTGAATTAGTGAGCTGACGCAATTTTACTCCAACAGGAAGAAACAGAACTTTTTTCAGCTGTGGATGAATACACATGTGTTGCTCTCGTGTCTCGCTGACGTCTTTATAATTCGTCTCCTCACCTTCCCGTGCATGAGGAGGCGCAGCGTGAGCGTGACTCCCGTGGCCCCGTCTCCAAACTCCTGTTCACAGCTCATGGTAGAGGTGGTGGTGGTGTTGTGGGTGGAGGTGTGGGTGGACTCTGCCGCTGGGAGACGCATGAAGTGTCCGAGGGCCCCGAGCCGCAAGGAGCTTTCCAGAACACCAGGGAACCCTGTGGAGAACCCGGCGAGGGGAGGACGGGTTCTGGGGCGTTTGGATGGTGGAGCTGGTGTCAGGGGTGGGGCTTGGTCCTGGCTCCGGTTTCTCTTCTCTGTGGGAGGATAGAAAAGAAAATGATTAGAATATTATTTCTAAATCCACGTCCTCTTCAACCTGACGTAGCCAGACTCGGTTCTTCTCAGAATCAGAGACTCTTTAGCTTTTTCTGATCTGTGTTTGTGTTGACTATTATGTATATGGCTTGTTTTTGTTGTTTCCTTTTAAGTGCAATCTACCTACACCGATCAGCCACAACATTATGACCACTGACAGGAGACAGTTCAATGTTCTGCTGGGAAACCTCTGGACCTGGCATTCATTGGTGTGGATGTTACTTAGACATGTAGCACCCACCTAGACCAGACCAGGCACCCCCACCCCATAGCAATGACACTCCTTGATGGCTTGAGTCAGTGAAGTGTAGTTATGTGCACACACAGGTGAACACAAATGAACGACAATAAATAAAAGTCCAGAATTCCTCTGTTTCTGTTTCATTGATCCGTGCGTGGAGTCATGCAAGGTGTGGAAATGAGCATCATTTCTCAGAAGACAGTCAACAAGGCAGCGCTGTGATTTAAAAAATGAACTGGGAACCGTGTTTGGCAATGAATTAAATACAGATTTGGCCGTGGAAATGGACGTGATGATACTTTAAACATTTTTCTTTCACGTAAACAGTAAGAGAGACGCTTCACTCTCCTGTGTTTTGAACATACGCATCAATACACGTACATCTTGTAGTTTGATCGTAGTCCGTGTGTTTTCACCCGCCAGGTTCATCCTCTGCGACGTACAGGGAGGTTTGCATGAATAAACAAACAGATGTGCGCGGCTGCTGTTGTTGTTGTTGTGCGTTTCCCGTGCACACACATCGACTCTCGCCTCTACGTTTGCGCCGCGATCGTCTCCCGGTCTCATGAAAAATAAACACTCTGAGCCGAAGTAGGTCACAAACGAGATGCAGGATGTCTGGCACGCTAGACGGGCAAACACACACACACATGGGCCGAGGCAGCTTCAGCTTCAAAAAGACCACCTGAGAAAAAACAGGAAGCCGAACGAGCCAAGCTGTCAAACTGTCGCCTTCAGACGGATTATTTTCTTTTATTTTTTTTGTTCTCTGCAGAGGTCAAGTGTCCGTGTGTCTGTGTGAGCTTTAAACCCTCTCACTGTGTTGTTGTGTGCACTGGAGTGAACATTTTTGCTTGGTTGCATGGGTGGATGCATTTGCTTTTTTATCCCTGTGTGTATGTGTGTGTGCGTGTTTGTGTGTGTGTGTGGAAGCAGGAGAGAAAGATGCAAATACAGAACATATGAATTATTGAAACTCTCAGATGTTTCTGCACAGGCTTAAAACCCCCGACCCTCCCCCAGCCACTCATATACGACCACACACACACACACACACACACTCAGTTAAGCCTGTCCTTGTAGAAATGGACTCGAGGGAATAAACCATGAATCAGCCATGCATGAGGTCAGCACTGAGATAAAATGTGTGTGCGTTTCCTTGTACAGCTATCTTTCTGAGGACCTGTTGGAGTTTTACACCGTTGGAATGAAGACATTTCTGGTCGGTCCTCACTTCTTTACGAGGCTGTTTGAGGGTTAAGACTTGGTTTTAGGGTAAAGGTTCTAATCAGGTCATGTTTTGGGTAAAGGGCTAGGTAATGCATTGTGTCGATGAATGTCCTCACTAAGACACCTGTACAAACATGTGTGTACGTGTGTTCCTCTGGTTTTACTCATGTTACGGGGACTCGACACTGGAGAGGTACTCAACGTACCATTATCACCTGATTTCACAAACGCTTTACAACATTTCATGTAGACTAGGGATGTCCGATATTTCATCGTTTACGATATATCGTCAAAAACATTCCCCACGGTAAGAATATGTCATCCCGCGATAAAAACGATAAATTCCGGTAGATGACGTATATATGTGCGCGACACACTCGCAGCCCAACATGTATGGAATATTGACAAACTGACGATGGCGGAAGGCGGACCAGATACGCCGGGCAACGAGGAGCTCGTTCCTAAATGAGGTTCCACCTCCATTATCTGGTTTGGTTTTAGCCCCTTAATGCCTGAATTGATTTTTCAATTATACAAAGAAATTAAATATTTGTGTTTTTGCTTACCACTCCGCCTACAAGAAACTAGTGCTTGCAAAAGGTTCCTAGGAATTTTCTGAATGTGCACAAACCGACAGTAAAACGAATTCGCGACACTAGGCATGAAGGGGTTAAAAAGTCTGATGCGGAGCAGCAAATTACAACATGCAAGGTTTAGGTCTAACAAATAGTGCATAAAAAGGACAGTAACACCACTAATTTGTTCCACCACCTCAAACACAAGCACAAACCAGAATATGAAGAAAGACAGAAAATGTGCAAGAATGCAGAAACAGCATCGACTTCATCCAAAGAGTCCGGTAAAAAAACAACAACTCAGATAAAACTTGCCGATGCATTATAGTCAAAAAGATTAGACTGAATTGGTGTTTATTTATCGTCATTTTTATCGTTACCGTGATAAATACCAGAAATTATTATCGCCCATCCCTAATGTAGACCTCACCGACATGTAGCTACCGGCTTAAAGTGACGAAATTAAATGAAGCAGAAATTATGTTTTTTTTTTATATGTAAACCAACCAACACTTTTCTAATCTATCCGTTAGTCCGTAACTAGTGTAATGTGGATGTTTGGTGAGGTGGTAGTAGTTGATCATCATTCAGTACTACCAATTTGATTCAACAGCTCCAATAAGAAAAATAAAAAAACATAAGAGGTTTGGACTGACTAAGCGTTTGACTAATGGGAGCTGTAATAGTTGAAAATTAATTACAGCAGGTCATATTTTAAAAGGTTTGCACATAATTAGTTAAAACTATGGCTTGAACGGCTTCGGATTTTTTAAAGTCGACCAAAATGTGGTGAAAGTCGAGTAGAACACAGTAGAAACTAATGAAATCTATTTTCTTGACCTGAATACATAAAGAAGCTACGGAGGCTTTTCTAAGTTTATTGAAGCTACTGTTGACTGTAGACCACGTCAACACCATAAACACCATCAGTCTCTCGCTCTGTAAACTCTCTACCATAACTACCATCTCTATCATGGTGCATTCACTGACATCAAGGACAAAAAACTCGCTCTACAACCACAGCAACAATGTCAACTAACAGAACTGAACATAAACACATGAGCTTATCAATACTGTTCTCTACAGATATGTATAGCCTGTATAAAAACATGCAGCACCTCAGCACCATCAGCAGCATTTAATAGTAGGCCACAGCGTGTTGTTAGATGGGATAGTGTAGCAGCTAAAGGTCTAATAACTTTGTCAAATAGTTGATGTGCAGCCTCCTTCTCTCTGTTACCACAGGACGTTTGGTCAAGTTGTTAACTGACTGCTGTCCAGAGGATTTGGACCGTTCCTCTGCTAGCGTTAGCATTAGCATGTCTGTTTTGCAGTAGTACTTTAGTTGTATTTCAGGACTGACATGTCACGGTAGTATGGGCTTCATCTTTAGTGAAGTATGAACCGATGACCCACTGGGCTCCTCACCTGTCTTCTAGGAGGCGGCCATGTTGTTATGGTCACATGATCAGTGACTAGTCCACATGATGCTTAAAGAGTCATGGTACAGCAGTGAAGTCGACTACAAGCCCTAGTTTAAACAGAAACAAGGCAAACCTGTCGTACAAAAAGCTCTGCAGCTTCACACGGTTAAGGCCATTTGCTAAAATAAAAAAACTCTCTCCCTGCCGTCATCGCTGTGATGTTTCAGGACGACGTCGCGGAGGAGACTCTGGATGGGAAACTCTGACGCCTCAGTGTGTCCTCGTTCTTAATGATCATCAGCCTCCACTGGAGTCTTTCATATCAAAGCAAGTCATGGGAGATTTCTCCGGAAGAAATGACCAAAGAGTGAAAGAGAGAGTCTGTACATGAATATAAAACAGAAAGAGAGAGAGAGAGATGGAGAGGGAGGAAGAGAGGCAAGAGAAGAAACTATAAGAGAAAGAACAGAAAGAGAGGGAGGAGAATAAACAGAGGCGTCAGAACGTCGTCTGAATACGCTTCACGGCCGTGCGGTGAATTACTGTGTTGGATTTAATTACCAGGTGGGCAGGCCTGATTGATTCTGGCCGGCAACAACTCATTCCTTAAAGGTGGTTGGATTAAAACGGAAGCCGACTGATTTAAATCATACGACGGTCGGCAGCGTCGTCAGGGACGACCTGCGAGTAGAAGGAGATGTTAATGTCTCCAAATCAAGACCTCGGTGAGAGATGTGTGTGTTCTGACCTCGTTTCCTGTTTAGGCGACAACAACAACAACAAAAAAAATAGTGGCGTATTTCTCTAGTTAGTAACGAGATGGCTGCACCAACCTTATGCTACTAGCTTATTGAGGGACTGTTTTAGCCGTTATCCTTCCAGACTGTTACGTGGACGGTTGCCAGGTCACCAAAATATGATCTTTAGCTAATAGCATTACCTACTCTCTGTCTGCAGCACTTTGGAACAGCATCTATCTTCTGGTAAAACCTATTTGGTGCAGGGTTTCTTCTCCTGTTTGATTTCAAGGCACAGTTTACAGAAGCACGACTCACCATGAGGTCAGTGTATAAAAGCTTAGCAGAGTGTTGTTGCCACAATTCAGAAACGTGCAAACATGGACTAATTATTTTTAATCTTTTAGATCAACAGCTATGCTTTCTGTTCATTTTTTTTAAGAATCTATATTTTCAGTTTTTACTTTAACAAATGAACAAACTAATAAATCTGTTCTGAAATCTGTAGAAGAACCCTAACGCTAGACTAAAACAACACAGCTTTGGATAATCAGTCGTCTCTCGTCAGGACACTTTGGAAAATCAAATCAGGCTCCAAATTATTAATTTTCCAAACTTTATAAAATCGATCAGACTATTTCAGATGTTTTCATTTCATAGAGTGAAGAGTAGAAATACAGCAGATGTAGAAATGTCTTCAACCGTGAATGTGCTGTTGAATAAATTTCTGGATGACTCTGCAGGAAATGATCAGATCTAACGACTGCTTCTAACTACCAGCTGATTCAACAAAGAGGTGGAGCATGACTGGAGCCGAGGCTAAAGACAGCTAGCAGCCTGTGAGGACACCGGCCTGTCAATCAAAGAGGCCACGCCCCTTAATTCTGCAGAACTTTAATCCTCGATCTAATTTAAAACAGGTGAATTGTAGAAACATCAGTTTTAGCATCAGGATGGAGACATGTCTGTTTAACATGGAGGTCTATGGCTCACAGGTGGAGCCTCTAGTGGACGATGGAGGAACTGCAGCTTGTTCCACTTCTTTTCAGACTTTTTTACATTTGGTCAAAAACGTTTCAGTGAAATCGTTGCTGTCTAAACTCCACCTCAGCGTTTAGTCCATGTGGATGAACACATGAGTCTGGAACAATGATGTCATGGCATGGGGCGACCGAGGGGCACAGAGAGAGAGAGAGAGAGAGAGAGAGAGAGAGAGAGAGAGAGAGAGAGAGAGAGAGAGAGAGAGAGAGAGAGATAGAAAGAGAGTGACATCACCACCAGTGCATGTGTTTGTCTGACGCCATCGCTATTTAAAGACAACAGAGCCCGAAGAGGAGGAAGAGGAGGAAGAGGAGGAGGGAGGGGAGAACAACAAAGAGAGAGGGAGGATAAAAAGCTGTTTTAAACTTTAGATCTTTACTTATAATAACCTGACACGCCGCCCAGCTGAGAGAGAGAGTGGGCGAGAGACACAGAGACACATAGAGGGAGGTCATTTTGTGCCACGAGTCTGTCCCACTCTGCCGGCTCTGTTGGTAATCACTGTAATTACCAGGACAGGGTAATGCTAGGATGCTACAGCTAACGGCTAATGATGCCGGAGCGGTTTACACGGGGGAAGACAAAGAGCCGGGACGGTGACGCAAACTTAAAACACAAGCTGAACCTGCAGACAGCTGCTGCGGGACAGATGAAGTCCTCCCTGGTTTAAAGCTTCTGGCGTCCACAAGGCGGTTTTAGCCCCAAATTATTGTCGGGAAAAATGTGCAGAGGCCACTTTGACTAAACTCTGGAGCTAAAAGTAGCTGGTGGCGTCTGGTTCATGGCAGCGTGGCGCTGTGTGACAGCTCAGGAAATGATTTTCTACACGTCAGCTATGAGGCTGCGTATCGCTGCTGATTTCCTGAGTAGATTTCATCCAGATTCACGAGGATTCATTTAGAGACGTTTCACTTTCAAACAACAGATTTTCATATTTCCCCTCTAGTTTCACATCTAGTCTGCGTCTTGTCTTTAGTCCGGCCGTCTGGTCAAAGCGGCTACGTTAAAGAACGACTGAGTGCAGCTCTGGGACGTCTTCCTGGAGAGACATTTGTCTCAACCTGTCAACCAATACCTTCCTCCGTGACGACAGCTGGTCAGTCCTCTCTCAGGGACGGACTTTTTCATTCGCATCAATTAACTGATTAATTTCCAGATCAGAGTATCGCGACTGGTTTGCTCAGTCAGTTTGACTCGTTTAAAGATATTTCAGATTCAAAGAAAGAGATTTCCTCCAAACTAACGGTCTCACAGGTTCCAGACGTTTGCGGCGTCTCCTCCATCGTCTCTTTCTTGTGTCTTTGCTTTAGTTCGTCTCTTCTCTGCGTCAGACTTTTTAAATCCTGATGTTATGGGCGGCGGTGAATTAACCAAAAGACGCAGAAAATAATGAACAGACTGAGATAATATTGGTCTGTAGCTGCTCTAATGTTGATGACGTTTTACCTGCAGATCGGTCGCAGCAGTGACTGAGATATTAGACTTTATTCATCCACAAGGGAAACTGTTTGGTCACAGTAGCTTAGTTACACAGAAAAAACACTAAAATAAAGTTAAAAGTATAAACTAATAATAGTAAATAAAATAAAAAAATTACGAAAATAAAATAAAACAGTATGACAAAAATTTACAAATTTTGTATATGGACAAATGTACAAGAAATAGAGACAGAAGTAAATGTAAAACAGTAGTAGTAGTAGTAGTATTAGAAGTAAATGTATTTTAGCTTCAGATGTGCCTGTGTAATCATTTCTACTACAATCAAATCCAGTAGAAGGCGGCTGACCTCCTGTCCAATCAGGTTTCACCTCCAAGGCCAACCTATTTCCATAGTCTGGTTAACATTTACATGCTGTCAGTGTTTGTGTGTGTTGAAGAGAAAGAACTATCAGCTTGAGTCCTGATGAATGAGGACGGATGTGTGTCTAAAAGCATAGACTGTATATAAATATGGACACCACGTCTCCTCTTCCTCTCATTGGTCCAGAGCATAGTCTGTATATAAACATGGACACCACGTCTCCTCTTCCTCTCATTGGTCAAACTGACTCTATCTTCCCGGGGTTACGGGCGGCGCCATCTTGTGAGTTTGGATCCAGAGTCTGATCAGTACAGTCTGAGGGCGGAGCCACGTGGAGCCGTGATATTGATGCCCCGCCCACACTTCCTCCAGACTCACTCATGTTTTATATTAGTTAATACTACGCTCTGCTCTACCTCCACCTGCTACAAGGAGATGATGGATTAGACACTGGACTTGTTTATTAATTTATTTTACAACTACAGGACTGCTTTACGAGGCAGTTGTCATGGCAACATTATGTCACATCCTGTTTCTACAGCGTCAAATAACTAAAATGAAACTTATCCAAACAATTGACACTTGAACATTCATCAACATTACATCAACTACCTAAAATGACAGAAACTAACCTTGAAAAACATAATTTGATGTGTATTTTAGTGTTTTAGTTTGATGCAAGTCCCGCCCACAAACATGGAGGGGGTGGAGCTTATGACCTATTCTGCAGCCAGCCACCAGGGGGAGCTCTACTTGATCTGACTTCACTTTAGAGGAGCTGCTCCACCGTCCATCTTTACACCGTCCAATCAGGTTTCACCTCCAAGGCCAACCTATTTCCATAGTCTGGTTAACATTTACATGTTGTCAGTGTGTTTGTGTGTGTTGAAGAGAAAGAACTGAAAAAGAACACGTCACCTTTTAAACTATCAGCTCGAGTCCTGATGAACGAGGATGGATGTGTGTCTGTTCATGTTTATTCATGTCACCCTGCTGTGTGTGTGTGTGTGTGTGTGTGTGTGTGTGTGTGTGTGTGTGTGTTTTGACAGGTAAATGACAGTAGTGACCTTGTCATATTTATTTAGGGCTACACACACACACACACATGGACAGACAAAGCACAAAGCAATATGCGAGTCCACTCCGACACACACACACACACACACACACACACACACACACTGGCATGCACACACGGGCAAACACACAAACTCAGACACAAATAGAGCGGAAAACATGTGCTGCCTGCACACACAGGCCGGCCTGCCAAAACCACTTACACACAGCCAGGCTTACAGCACACACACACACACACACTCAGAAGAGGCTGACTGTGTGTGGTTGAGTCACAAATGAAGCTTGGACGAGAAAGTAGAAAGAGAGAGAGAGACGCACACTTGACTGGACGAGTGTCTGCAAAGAGACAGAGGAAGACACAACGAGACATGGAGCTACAGTGAAGTAAGGTCCTAAGGTTTGGTTCTGATCTGCTGCCCTGACCCCACTAATGTTCCTCATGTGCACCAATCAGCCACAACATTATGACCATCTTGTGACAGTTCAGTGTTCTGCTGGGAAACTTCTGGACCTGGCATTCATTGGTGTGGATGTTACTGAGACATGTAGCACCCACCTAGACCAGAGCAGGCACCCCCACCCCATAGCAATGACACTCCTTGAGGCTCTTACATCAAAACACAGCAACAAGAGAAGCGAGGAAACGGGCTTCTTTGTTTCGGAGCAGAAATAAATCTCTGCAATTCTATTTTTAAAGCTCCTTTCTGAGTTACACGTTTAAATAATCCCACACAAGTTTCAGTCACTTGCTCAACCTTCGGACCATGAAAGCCGATCCAAATCCGTTCAGCGACCGAGATCAACGCTGCTCCTTCTCAGCGCTTCTCGTCGAGAGATGCAAGGATTCCCCCCCACGAGCGCCAGTGTCACATTACAAAGGCCGGCAGCAGACTGCGAGGCTTAGACACGAATCGCAGACCAAACGCAGCCGTGTGGGTGAATACATTTACAATACATGTAACTGTGGGCTGAGCGGAGCGGCGTGGCCTTCATTAGACGACGGCACGACGGCTCTGTTGACGTCCACGGTGATCGCAGGACGAGAGAGAGAGAGAGGGAGGGGGTCGCAGGTCAGAGAAGAGAAAAGAGATGAGGCTGCTGACACATGCCATTTAGATATTTTCAGCCCACGGTCATTAAACAGTGACGATATTTTGAAATTCAGCCGAGCAGCCGTGACGACAGCTTGAGGAAACGCCGCCCGGATCCCGTTTCTGAGCTGCTTTAACAAAAAGACAACGTGCAGCAGCTCGGGATGAGTGACGGCAATCACTGAAGCAACAGGGCAACGAGAACGAGAGACAGTCCTCTGACAGACGGGGACGACGGAGACAGAACAAAAAAGAGTCAATAAGACGACGACAGTGTTTACATGATGCAACAAAACTCAATGCAATGCAAAGGGACGTTAGATTTTATAACTGACATCAAGTCCCTGCATCATTGATGCAAAGCTGACGTAAACTCATTACTCATTTAACTGTGGATGGACTTCCTGTCCTGATATGCTTCACTACGGCGGCCATGTTGATGATGCAATAGCACGTTTCTGATCTGCCGTCCTGGCCCCATCAACACGCTACGTGCATGCTATCCAAATGCCATTCATAATTCTGCAAGCTGCCTATGGTTCCCTGCTAATGTCAACCTCAAGTTGCCAACTTTAGCCTAAGACAGCAAATGTTAGCCTAAACTAGCTAACATTAGTCTAAACCAGTTAAAATAAATCTAAACCAGCTAATATTTGCCTAAAGTTGCCAGTAAATGTTAGCCTAAAACAGCAAAATTTGGCCTGAATAATGTTAGCCTAACCAAGCTAGCATGACTCTAAACCAGCTAATATCAACTTTAGGATAAGAAAGCAATTGATGGCTTAGGCTAATAAATGTTGGCCCAAACCAAGCTAACATTAGCCTAAACCAGTTAAAATAAATCTAAACCAGCTAATATTTGCCTAAACCAGTAAATGTTAGCCCAAACAAGATCATTTTATAGTAGACTAGCCAAAGATAGCCTAAGCCAGCAAGCATCACCCTGAATAATGTTAGCCTAACCCAGCTAACATAAATCTAAACCAGCTAATGTCAACTTTAGCCTAAACCAGTAGCCAACTAGCCTAGATGTTGGCCTTTACCAGCTAACATTAACCTAAGTCAGCTAATATTTGCCTAAACCATTAAACATTAGCCTACGTAATGTTTGTCTAACCCAGCTAACATAAATCTAAACCAGGTAAGGCCAACCTCACGTTGCCAATTTTAGCCTAAGCCAGCACATGTTAGCCTAAACTAGCTAAAATAACACAACAACTATCACCACTGACGGTTTTCAGCCGCTCCGTCTCCACTGAACCAGTTATGACGTGAAGCAGCTGTTTCACTTCATAAATGTGTTATTGTCTTTTCATAATTCACACAAAGTCGCGTCTCTCACAGAGAACAGACGCGGGAAAACAAAAGACGGCAAAAGACTCAGCTGTGACATTTGTGCTGACAGCCAGAGCTCAGGCCGTATTCAAATGCCAGTCTGCCGACCAGAGAAGATTTGAATGCCATAACAGGATATGCAGATCACCTGCTGAGGACTGAAGCACAAAGAGCCGTGTGATGGATGAGACCTTTGGATCACATCTGGTGTAACACAATAACCATCCTGACAGACCACCGCCTTTCATCTCTTCTTCTCCTACAGCAAAGCACAGGTGTCGGACGTGTCTCCATTGTTGCTTCAGGTGTTACTGTTCTGCTCAAAGTAGAAATAGATTTTTTGAAGTTTAATTTCACAACAAACTGCCTGAGTTTGAGTTTAAAATCTGCAGATTTACTGTTTAGATCCTGAATGAAGGTCTTTGTCTCTGACTTCTGGTGCAGGCGGATCGTTCATCTCATGATCTGTTTTGAGAAGATCCCCCCACAGAACTCGTCCCCGGGTTTAAATTACAGAAACTAGAGTAAATCTGCAGGGTGTCAATTAGAGGAGGAAAGACGTTCATCTTGATGCCTGACTGTATTTAGGTTTGTTTTCATTTGAAGGGAGCAGGAAGTAAAACCCTGAGGACAGTGTGTCCTCCATGTTGATCACGTTTGTTCTGGTTTCTTTCTGCTCACGACACTGAACAAGCAACTTTCATGGTTTGTTGGCCGAGGCGCTCGGAGCTCCGCATCTCGACTGTTTGTAGAGTTTTTTTGTTTTTCTTTTTGAGTTAAGCATGTTGTCGCTGTGAGTCACAGTGTTGGAGCTGGAGTTTATCTACATTTGCAGCCGCGTCTCTTCCTCATCAGCTGCATCAAAACTGCAAAACTCAGGTTGGAATGAGGTGATGAGGGGATGAACGGACGTCAAAGAAAGGCACCTACATGCAGTTTGAAGGCTACAGTTGCATAGGCTAGGCCAGCAAATGATGGCTTAGGCTAATAAATGTTGGCCTAAACCATGCTAACATTAGCCTAAGTCAGCTAATATTTGCCTAAACCAGTAAATGTTAGCATAAACTAGCTAACAATAGCCTACGTAATGTTTGCCTAACCCAGCTAACATAAATCTAAAGCAGCTAATGTCAACCTGAAGATGCCAACTTTAACTTAAGACAGCACATGTTAGCCTAAACTAGCTAAAATAAATCTAAACCAGCTAATATTTGCCTAAACCAGTAAATGTTAGCCCAAACAAGATCATTTTAGAGTAGACTAGCCAAAGATAGCCCAAGCCAGCAAACATTACCCTGAAAAATGTTAGCCTAACCAAGCTAACAAGAATCTAAACCAGCTAATGTCAACTTTAGCCTAAACCAGAAGCCAAGTAGCCTAGAAAATTTTGGCCTATACCAGCTAGCATTAACCTAAGTCAGCTATATTAGCATAAACCAGCAAACATTAGCCTACATAATGTTTGTCTAATCCAGTTTGTCAATTTTAGCCTAAGCCAGCACATGTTAGCCTAAACTAGCCGCATCTCGACTGTTTGTAGAGTTTTTTTTTTCTTTTTGAGTTAAGCATGTTGTCGCTGTGAGTCACAGTGTCGGAGCTGGAGTTTATCTACATTTGCAGACGCGTCTCTTCCTCATCAGCTGCATCTCTGCAAAACTCAGGTTGGAATGAGGTGATGAGGGGATGAACGGACGTCAATGAAAGGCACCTACATGCAGTTTGAAGGCTACAGTTGTATAGGAGAATGATTAAGCTGTTCACTGATACAAACTTTCTACTTTAAGCAAACCTTCAAACCTTCAAACCTGTATTTTGGTATTAATTAAGTGAATTCACTCATTAGCTGCTTTAATGCAGACAGATCATAACTACGTGACCCGCCTGCTTTCAGATCAAACGTGGGATTTTTACATAACTAGATGATTATTACTGTAACCATGACAACACAGGTGCTCTAGCTTTAAGACATCCTTTAAACCCTAATCAGGTAGTTTGGATTCTTAACATCTCCCAGCAGCGACATTAAAAACAATCCAGACATGAAGTGACGTCCAGGTTGCAGCAACCCGTCCCCTCTGCTCCCGAACTATAAAACCTGACATGATTTAAAGGGTTAAAGAGGACCGCGGGCACATTGTCAGCATGTCAGACGCTTCTATTTACAAACGGGATTTCAACCAATCCAACAGGGCACAAGCAGCGATCTGGTTTTTATTGGCTTACCCGCTGCTTAAATTAGCCTTGACTGGCTCATTTATATTACACACTGACCTGGGACACCCACAGGGAATACATGATGGTGGAAGGAAAACAGAGCGGTGCACGGCGGAGATTCAGAAACCGCGTGCATCTCACATGACGTGTAATTTGTGTGTCCATGCGTGGGACACTTTATGGGGTTACGGGACGGGTCGTCCCCGCTTAACTGCCCCGGCCTTGGCCCAGAGACCTGAAGAGGCAGCAGCGATCTCTGATTTCATGACAGCAAAAATATTCATTCTGCCGCCATATATAAACCATGAAGCGTCTGCTGGATGAGAGCGTGTGTGAAGGTCACAAGAACCAAAACATCATGACTTTATTATTATCTAATAAATATTTCTATGTGAAGGATGCCGACTCCACGTCTCCACAGAATCAAACTTTCATTTCTACCAGGGTCGACAAATTTAATGTACTAACACTAATTCCTTTTAACGCCGCTAGTTTTTTACTACACGTACATTCTGTTATTATGACCTCAGCCCAGCAGTAGTTAGGAATATCAGGAATTGATCAAAGCAGCCGTCACACTGTGGAAAGAAAGCAGAGTCTGAAGTGTGGTCGTAGTATTATGCACTGTAACGTCAAAAATGAAACAAATACCAAAAGATGCAGAAGAAGACACCAAACAGAAACAAACCAGCAGATATGGATAAACGTTCATCTTCACATTCCTGGCAGATGTTTCTCTCTAGTTAGCTGCATTTACTGTGGACGTGAACTGAGTTATGAACTGAGCAGAGACATGTTGACAAGAGGAAAACAAACTTATACAAATAAAAAAAAAAAAAATCCCTTCCAAATGAAACAGGTACTTAAAAAAAGTGATTCAAGCCGAGCCTAATGTTGACCAAAACTACCCAACCTTAGCCTACGCCAGCAAACGTTAGCATAAACCAGCTAACATTAGCCTAGCACAGCAATCATAGATAAAACAAGAGAGACAAGAGAGAGATATTTATCACATGCACAGTTATACATAGTACAATGCACAGTGAAATGTATTTTTGTACCTGCAGCCAGGATAGTCTGAATAATGTTAGCCTAACCCAGCTAACATAAATCTAAACCAGCTAATGTCAACCTAAAGTTGCCAGTAAATGTTAGCCTAAACCAGCAAACTTTAGCCTGAATAATGTTAGCCTAACCAAGCTAACATAAATCTAAACCAGCTAATATCAACTTTAGGCTAAGTCAGCAAATGATGGCTTTGGCTAATAAATGTTGGCCTAAACCAGTAGCCAACTAGCCTAGAAAATGTTGGCCTATACCAGCTAACATTAAAATAAGTCAGCTAATATTTGCCTAAACCAGTAAAAGTTAGCCTAAACCAGCAAACATTAGCCTACATAATGTTTGTCTAACCCAGCTAACATAAATCTAAACCAGGTAAAGCCAACCTCAAGTTGCCAATTTTGGCCAGCACATGTTAGCCTAAACTAGCTAAAATAAATCTAAACCAGCTAATGACGCGACGCTCCAAGCCGCTATCGTCATGGAGGATCTGGGGGTAGGAACCAAAGTGGTGGACGGTGTTTCCTTCAGGGAAAACAAAGCCCAGGTAAAGAAAACAGCCTCTCTCTAGTTTTATGATGTTATTTGCCTGAAAGCCACTTTAATCTGAAAGTCTCTCTTCCAGCCGTCAGTCTTCCTCTCACTCAGTCGGCCCGCCCTGTTTTTTCTGCTCGTCTTTCTTTGTCTTTCCATTCACATCTGCCCCACCCTCCTCTCGTCCTCCCTCTAATGTGATTTCCCAGCAGCCAGAGACCTCATAAAGATCCGGAAATGGACAGATGATATCCACAGACACTCAGGGACGAGGGAAGTGGCTCTCGAGCTGAGGAGGCAAATGAAAGCAACTCTGCCGCAGCAAACTGAGCAAACACGGAGGAAAGATTTTCATCAAGAGAGAGGAAGGAGTGTGGGAGCGTTGACGGATCGTTTGAGTAGTTCGATTTTCATGAGAGCAAGAGGGTTACACCGGAGAGAACGGTGTCGAATCCAGTAACTAAGAACTAATTAAAGTTGTAAAAGTGTTAGAGTGTTGCTCAACTGTTGTTTATGATTATTGGATCCTTTAAATCAAAATCAATTTGAACCTCAAAATCTCTTTGTTTATCTGAATCCAAAAATAGAGTTCAGTCCAACTCTTTGTTTCCACTCAAATGTGACAGAAATGTTCTTATCCGTTCATGACAGTTGGTCTCTAGAGGACATCAACAGATTTTCACACAAGTCCTGAAAGTTGACAAAGAGAACCCAATCAGTTTGTTGAAAATGAGGACATTGAGCCAATATTACATATCAGAGAGGTGCTCCTCTAGAATTAAATCAGAGTCCATGTGTTCAGAAGTGTCTCCATCAATGTGATGAGACTCAGGTGTGGTTCAGTTCCTGGTTTAGTTTCAATAAATCAGGGATTTGTCTCAGTCTGATCTTCACAACACATGTTTGTGGACAAATGAGCTTTCTGAGGAGCTCAGAGAAAGAGTTGTTGTTGCTCATCAGGCTGGAAAAGGTTCCACAACCATCTCTAAAGAGTTTGGAACCCACAAATAATCCACAGTCAGACAGATTGAAGACGACTGTTCCCCTCCACAGGAGTGGTCCACCAACAAAGATCACTCCATAATAGTCTGAGAGGTCCCAAAGGAACCCAGGGGAACATCTAAGCAGCTAAAGGCCTCTCTCTCATTGGCTAATGTTAATGTTGATGAATCCACTGAACAACCATGGTGTGATGGACAAAGACACTGCTCTCCAAGAAGAACATTTCTAAACATCATGTGGACAAGACAGAAGACTATTGGGACAATGTTTAGTGGACAGATGAGACCAAAGTGGAATAGTTTGGTTTAAATGAGATGAAACAACACTGCATCATTCCAGCATCAGAACCTCATCCCTCCATCAAACATGGGGGTGCTAATGTCCTGGTTTGGGCCTGTTCTGCTGCATCTGGACCAGGACGGCTTGTCCTCATTGATGGACCAATGAATTGTGAATTCTACCAGTGAACTCTAAAAGAAAATGTCAGGACATCTGTCCATGAGCTGAATGTGAAGAGAAACTGGGTCATGCAGCAAGACAACGAGAACCAAGAACACAAGTGGTTCTACAAAAGAACAGTTAAAGAAGAACAAGATGAATGTTTAGGAACGGCCAAGTCAAAGTCCTGACCTTAATCCAATAGAAATGTTGTGGAAGGACCTGAAGCAAGCAGTTGATGTGAGGAAACCCACCAACATCTCAGAACTGAAGTGGTTCTGTTCTGAGGAATGGGGTAAAATTCCTCCAAGCTGCTGTAGACCACTGATCAGCTGTTACCAGAAACATTTAGTTACAATATTTCTGTTTCATTAGTTTGATTGTGTTCTCTTCATCTACTGTCAGGATGCACACATACAGTCGTAGCATGTATAGAAGTGTCGATGATACAGGAGCTTTGAAACAGCTGCATGTCGGACAGAACTGAATTGAATCACTTTTCTATTTGCAGTTTATCTTTGTACACAGACTCTTTCATGCTGCAGCATAATATGAATAGAGAGTGACAGGTCGACCTACTGTTCACAGAGAGAGGCAGAGAAAGCAGAGGCAGCCGGCAGAGACCACTGGGGTCGAACGAGCAGGAAGTAATGGACTCTTGATTGAATTAGATGCTCCACGAAACCAGAGCAGTCATTACTATCCCACTGAGATCCTGACACAGCCACAGATAACAGGATCCATTAACCTGATTGGCTGCACGCTCATTAATCACAAGGCCTCGTAAAAGGGTTAAAACATCTCTCTAGTCCGTGCTCATGCTCATCATTATTAGCTGCTGGGTTTATAGTTGGTGTATCACTGGAGATTTAGTATTCAGAGTTAGATAACGACGGCTTCATCCCTTCACTTTAAACTAAATCCAAAAAATAAATGTGTTTTCAATCATATTTGATTCATTGGGCTTTTTTTTCTTTATTATTTTGTGACCTTTTTATTTTGAGCCTTTTTCTTTTCTAGTTTGGACAAAGACAGAACATCTAAATAAATATATATGATCTAGAGAGTTCCACTAATATGGAATAAATGAATGTAGATTTTAAGGTGATGTTTGAATAGTTTAAAGAAGCAGAAATAATGAACGACTGACGTAAATTACCAACCCTAACATCATGTATAAAGTATAAATCAATTATTGGTTGATTCACATATTCACATTGAAATATCAGTAAGAACATAAATGATATTTTAAAACAGAACCTTCTAAATTAGCAACGAGATTTTCTTAAAAATAGCAATAATAAAAACTGGATACTCCAGGAAGGCGGCCATTTTGGAAACGGCTGCCAAAAGCTAGTGAGCGCAGAGCCTGGATAAATCCAGCAGGGGGCAGACGACGAGGATCAAACAGGTATTCCAGGTGATTACGTATGATTAAGGTGGAGCAGAGGGACATCATGTCCACCGAGACACGCAGAGGAGACAAATGAGGACGCAGAAGTCAATCTGAGAAAGGCACACACAGGTCAGGAAGGTCACGCGGCGCCAATATGAGCAGGAAATGAGCTCATATTGGAGAACTGCTCTATCACTTGACCCAGTGACCCCACACCTCTTCCTCTTCCTCCTCCTCCTCCTCATCCTCACTGGTCCCTCAAACTTAAAGCAGCGGAGTAAAATAGCAGCAGCTGAATAAAAACATCTGGAATATGTTTAACACTGCAGCCGGGAAAAACAGCAGCTTTATATCTGATGCGTGTTCCTGTCCTCTGAGGAGCTAATCCCGTCTCAGGACGTCCACTTTCTCCAAACATCTGCCTGAATTCAGTCTCATTCTCATCGGTCCTATGATCTGAATGTTCGGCTGTAACATTCTCGACGGAGGGAGTCAAAGTTTAGGGATAAAATAAATAAATAAATCTGTTTGCACCGACCGTGACCCAGATCCATGCCAGCTCTGCTTCACACGCAGGAGAACTGAGGCTTTTATGTGTTTTTTTTTTTTTTTTGAGGTTTTTGTATTTTTCACACTAATTGGTAACGCGGCAGAGAGAAATAATAAAATATAGAAAAGATCAGGAGGCAAGAAAAGAAAGACAGAGAGAAAGAGAGTAGATTTAAACAGGAGATGGAGAGAGTGGGACGACGGGGGGGAGATAAAGAGGGAGATAAAAGGTGCAGCGGGACGGAGAGAGGAAGGCTGAGAAATAAAAAAACAGAAGGAAAAGAGAAGAAGGGAGGACGTTTAGAGACAGACCTGGAAGTGTGGTTGTTAAGAGAAGAACAGAAAACTAAAGACTGAAGCACGTCCCAGTGTGTTACTGACGCAGAAACAAACCCTGGTTTTAGTTTAGTTTAAATGTTTTTTAACAGTCCTGTTCTCACAGGACTAGTTTTATCTGGGACCTCTGGTAATGTGTAATAATGTCAGAGGTCATCTGTGATCTTAATCCAGAGGGAATCAGCCATGTCCATAATTTATAAGGTAAAACTGACACCTCTAATGACCTCCCCTGTTCCTGGTAACACAGAGGTCCTGTGATAAAACTGATCCAGTGAGAATCAGCATCTCTGGGATTTTACTTTTTCAAGTTGTTTGTTTGATTCTCGTCTTTTGTCTCTTGAGAATCATGAAGGATGTTCTGTAAATCAAAGTCTGGACAGATGTCAGGCTGCAAGGTCGAGTCATTTAGACGGATGAAACCATTAAATGATCCTTCAATGAGAAGTTGTCTCCAAACTCTAGACAGATGAAACTGAACAGACGGAGGTTTCTGAACTCGACCGGTACGTAAAGGGTTTCGCTCGTTGTCAGAGAAACACATTAGAGTTAATATGACAGAGCTTCCTTCGTGTTCCTCGTGTGTTCCTTCAGGGTTCCTACGCCGCGGACATGACGGCGAGGAAGACGGATGGGACCAGACGACGGCGGCGTCTTCGCTGCAGGCCGCGAGAACGGAGGCGAGGACGAGCCGGCTCAAAGTTTTGTCTGCGCGGCGAAGCGTCTGTGGCACGTAACAATGATCAACGACGTCTGAACGGAAAACTTATGAAAGGATAATTCACTGGAGACGACGGTGGCGGCGTCACGCCCCCTCAAACGCTTTAAATATTAACGTGGCACTGGAGCGATAAATGGTAGCGGCGTCTGTACGCTCTCACTTCCTGTGGCCGAGACAACAACACTGATCATTTCTCCAGATGTGCTGCGAGCAAAGCCAGAAGGTAGAGATCTAATCTGACATCTGTCTGAACATCTGTCTGAACATCTGTCCACGAGAAGCTTCACCAACACCTTGAGTCTGGCGTCTCTGGACATTAATGGATCATCAGAGAACCAGGATCAGAACAGGTTCCTCCAGGTCCAGGTCCAGGTGAGTCTCAACTCATCAGCAGACTCTGATCATGTGACCTTCAGATGTTCCTGATAACAACCTAAACTCCCCAGAAGACCAGAACCTTCATGGAAACAAGATTTCGTGCAGGACTCTTATACTAGAGCGCTTTCAAGGGTGTACCTAATGAAGTGGCCAGTGAGTGTGGATGTAGACAGATATCACAACATGGGACTCACCAAGTTGCTGCTCAGATCAGACGAGGCGACATCCCTGGAGCGAGTCCTGCAGGACGAGATCAGAAAAACGGCATCAGCAGCGAGTCCAGGTAATCTGAACTGAACGTTCACACACGCATTCAGTATCAGAATCAGAATCAGAATCAGATTCAGAATCAGGTTCAGAATCAGATTCAGAATCAAATTCAGATTCAGATTCGGAATCGGAATCGGAATCAGATTCAGAATCAGAATCAGAATCAGGTTCAGGATCAGAATCAGAATCAGGTTCAGATTCAGACTGAAATTGAGATTCAGATTCAGAATCAGATTACTTCAACGATCCAACAAGCAAATCGTTTTGTTGCAGTTGTTCCCACACAGTGACAGTTGAAAGCAGATAAAATAAACCAACCATATAAAACAAAGGAGAGTAAGATGCTCATGTAGAGGATCAAATAAACCACTGAAAAATAAAAATAAATGCACAAGGAGATCATTTCACCTGGATCACTGTGATACATGAGTATTTACAATCAGCAGAGGACGGTTAAAATAAATGAGGACACTCAGTGGGAGTGTCTCTGAGTCTGAGTGAAACTCTGAGCAGGAGGAAGGAGGACGTTCTGAAATAACGACAAGTAAATAATATAAAATAAAATAAAACAGGCTGTGAGAAAGTTTGAAGGAAGATTTAAAGGTTCCTGATACGGAGCGAGATAAAAGGATTGAAGCTACTCATTATCTATGCATTCATCACCAGAGCAGCAGCTCGTTAGATTCTAGAAAAGACCAAAGACCAGACCGGTTTAATCTGGAAGAGACTCATTTATGAACCTTTTGAAAATACAAAAGAATCCATAAGAGACATTATGGAGACACCTTCACTTCTTTCCAGACTCCTCTCAGGTTCATTTAGTAATAAAATACGTCTCAGCGTAGCTCAGCTGTCTGCAGACGGTGAAGTGATGATCATTACTCACTTTAAATAATCCCAACGGACCCAGAGAGGAAGTAGTAGCACCCTCTGCACCAACTCTACAGATTTAGTCTTGACCAGAACCACAGGTTCAGTTTTAAACATGATCCACGTATTCTGATCCAGGACCTTTAATGATCTGATCTAAACATCACGTGATCCTTCATTAACTGACTGAATAAATCCATTCATTCTACTCAAGCTTTCAGGTTTGGAGGAAAAGATGGAAGAAAACATATTCTTCCTCTTACTCCTTCTTCTTCTTCTTCTTCTCTTCTATTTCCAGTAGATGTGATGCCCCTCTTCATCAGTAAAGATGTTCTGATGTAAACACATGTATCTGGTTGTCTCCATGGTAACAGTAGAAGTTAATAACTAATTTAATTATCCCACTGTCTGCTCATTAACATTAATCTGACTCGTCTCTAAACCTCCATTCTGATCGCTGGAGGTGGAAGCTGCAGCGTCGGTCGTAAAGTCTGAGACGTCACCTTCGACCACACGTTGCAACAATCCGGCAAATCAGCAATTTCCACAGTTCTGTTTGTTTGTACCCAAAAGACACGGCGGCCTCAGCTTCGTCAATTTCTCTTGTCGTCCTCGGCACAACCCCCGCCGCTAATAAACAGACAAATTGGTTTTCAGAAAAGCCCGAAGGAAAACACTGATATTCAGTCACAAACTCCAGGGAAGCTTTAACGACGTAGGCCTGAGTGTGTGTGTGTGTGTGTGTGTGTGTGTGTGTGTGTGTGTGTGTGTGTGTGTGGTTAGAGACGACACTCAGCTGTTTAACACAACAACTGTAGGGACAGAGAGGACCAGACTAAAAGACGACAGAGGCTGGACCAACAAAGGACACAGGAATCCCAGGACTCTGATGTATGGTTGCTATGTCATGATCTGAGGCTCAGTGGTTTTTATGAAGTTATGAGACCGTTGTAACTTGTTAAGACTTGATTTTAGGCTGAAGGCAACAACGAGGTTGGAGTTAGCTCAGACAAACTCATGTGGACTTGTTGTGTTTGACCAGGAACCTTTTTCCTGAAGGTCACATGACTAGAGTCTGGTAATGACCTGACACCTGGACCTGGACCTGGACCTGGACCTGGATGTGGACCTGGACCTTCAATGTGTTCAGTTAGGGGTTCAACCAGGAACTTCCGTTTTTATTTCTTCGGCTTTTGTGTGACTCAGGTTTGAACACAATGACGTGATGGGGAGGTGATAGCTCATACACCTTCTTCACATTTGTAGTCCAAAATCACTGGGGTAGCTGGTTGTATTTTTATTTCTTCAAGCCTCCTCCCTCTGACAGCTATTAGTTGAAGTTTTAGTTTGGATTGTAGAAATAAAAGCCTCTACTGGTCACACTATTCTGGTTGTGTTGTTGCTGTCCCTGGCAACCTAGCAATCCAATCAACTCAGGGGTGTAACAATCTCCAAGAAACCCAACTAGTCTCTTTGTGTTTTGGGCAGGTGTGTGTCCAGTGTCAGTCCACCGCCATTCTCCAGATGTCTGAGTTGGGTCTCCTCTCATAACGAGGTCCTAGGGGTCATAGGTCAGGGCACTGTTAGAGGAGAGTGGGCGGAGTCTAGTTAGGGCAGTTGAGCTGAAAAGCAGTTGTTCTACACAGGCCTTAAAACAAACGCACACTTTTTACTTTAGTGTCCATCACCATATAAGCCCCGCCCTAACAATTTGACTCATTAAATTAGATTAAATTAGATTAGATTAGATTAGAGCATAATCAATTTCCAACACCACTAGTAACTGAAGCCAGGGAGGTTGGTCCGGCTTCCAGGCTACAGTCCTAATGAGGGCAGCAAAGAATCAATCAATTAATCCATCAATTCTTATTTTTTAATTAATGTATTGACTATTTCTAAGTCGTTGTTTAATCCGAAAGAACTATTCCTGATAAATATTTAAACATATGAATGAAAAATTCAACAACCGTTCAAGTCTAATTCTACTCGTATTTTATTATTAACTCATGAAACGTCCTCATGTTTGTAAGATTGTGGACGTTTTTGTTTTTTATCTTCGCTCTGTTCAGACATGGCTCATTTAATTTTAATGTACTGATGTTTAATGAGCATTTATTCATTCATTCACACTCACATGAACCCAACAGTCATGTCTATGTGAGAGCACAGCAGCTTAGAACCCACAACCTTCAGGCTGTGATGCTAACCGCCGCTAAAGGTTGCTAACCACACTCCCGCAGAACGTTGATGGGAATCTACCCGGTTTAGTTTTAGAGGTTGATATGAGTAGAAACAAACTGATGGAGAGCAGAGCTGACAAGCTAGCTGTTAGCATCACCATTAGCATCTGCAGAAGCATCACCTTTAGCACTGCCATTAGCTTCACTTCTCTGATTTTTATGCTAATCGAGGTATTTACACCATCGATGTCGTTGCAGCCTTAATCTGAATCAAAAAATAATTCTGTATCAGATTCGTTTGCTGATCCCGAGACGTGATGCTATAAATATTAAAACCACATTAAGCTGTTCACATCTTGGTCGTGAAGCCAGTGGTGATGTACTTTGACAGACCCAGTAACTAACAGGTGATTATCTCAGCTCAGACTGGTTCATCTGTTTAAAGAGAGCACATTTAAAGGTTGTATTTGCTTTTCATACAGCCGTGTCTCTACTCCTACCTGACAGGGCCGTGACAGTCTCAGTTGTTTCTGTTTACCCCTGAAACCTTGACTGAGCTGGAAAACATCCTCAAAGAGCGGAAAGTAAAGAGAGAAGGTCACAGAAAGTGGTTCGACTGAGCTCCACAGTGTCACGGAGAGGTTACAGAAACAAACTTCAGAGGCTGAACAGAGTGGCCGTCGTCAGTGCATCATCATCAGAAAGAAACAGTTTTACTCTAAAAACTAAATCCATGTTTCATATTCAAGGTCAAAGCAGCAACGCTCGCTCACTGAGTTTCACTCCTGCTGTATTTGGGAGATGCTCCAGCTCCGTCTCGGACTTTCTCAGGAAATAACGATAACGGCAACTATACTCAGACGACGCTTTTCAAGGTTAATGAAGCAGAACAAAGACACAATCTAAATAATCAGCTTAAATAAAAAGACAATTTCACTCCGAGAGCTGACTCAGAAAACACACCGGGCTCGCAGCAAATTACCGACGCTGCTCGGCGAGGGAAAGCATTACGGTGTCAGTTAAATATGTGCCCACGCTAAATAACCGTTCAGCTGTGAAAGCGTTCTGATCGTTTACAAGAGAATTAAAGACGGAACAGGTAGATTCTTACTGTTATTAAACACTTTTCACTGCGGCAGCTCTGGAATAACGAAGTGGAGCCACTTCAGCACATCCAAAAAAGGATCCAAAGGCCTGCACTCAGCCGGCACGTCTATAAACGTCTGCTCTATCTGCACATCAAACTGACTTCCCTCAGAGACACAGAGGACACAGAGGACACTAACTGAGCTTTTTCTTTTTCTATGATACAAGTTCTTTCACAAATATGGACGGTGAAGCATTTGCAAATTTCCAGACGGAAGGTTTCTGTTGTTTAGCAATCAAGAGTAGGACTGGGGTTGTGTCCGCTGTAGGAACGACGTCGTTCTACGTAGTCTGTCAAAGCGAAGAGAAAATGACTGAAATGCCAGAGGTCAGGTAAAGTCCAGGACAAAACCTTCCTAAAACAAAGACGGTTGGTACCGAGGTTATCAGTCTGGTCGGATCAAAACCATCAGAAGAATGAAACTATGAAGGGTGATGAGATGATGAGGTGTTGGGTTTTATTTAGTGCATTAATTTTCTTAAAACTCAGTAAATGACGTGAAGGCACGCTGCTGCAGCCGCACGCCTTCCAATAGAACAGCATCAGGTTATAAACTACTGGGTTACAGGATTATTAGTACGGGCTGGAGAGCAGGACACATGAAGGACGGTCAATGTCATTAATGCACGTCACCAATGAACCAGAGGCCAATCGAAGCTGCAGACTGAAGTGGTGAGGCAAACATGTGGAGTTTTTATTGAGCCAGTGGACAGCAGCGGCATGTCTTAGTTGGTCAGTTAGTCATATTGATCGACTACAGAAGAAACAATAAAAACAATAAGATGACCAGAGACGAGCTAGAGAAGAGGACTGGAGTCTGGAGAAGAGGTCTGGAGGCAGAGAAGAGGTCTAGAGCAAGAGAAGAGGTCTGGAGGTAGAGATGAGGTCTGGAGCTAGAGAAGAGGACTGGAGCTAGAGAAAAGGACTGGAGCTAGAGAAGAGATCTGGAGCTAGAGATGAGGACTGGAGCTAGAGAAAAGGTCTGGAGCTAGAGATGAGGACTGGAGCTAGAGAAAAGGTCTGGAGCTAGAGATGAGGACTTGAGCTAGAGAAGAGGTCTGGAGCTAGAGATGAGGTCTGGAGGTAGAGATGAGGTCTGGAGGTAGAGAAGAGGTCTGGAGCTAGAGATGAGGTCTGGAGGTAGAGATGAGGACTGGAGGTAGAGAAGAGGTCTGGAGCTAGAGATGAGGTCTGGAGGTAGAGATGAGGTCTGGAGGTAGAGAAGAGGTCTGGAGGTAGAGATGAGGTCTGGAGGTAGAGATGAGGTCTGGAGGTAGAGAAGAGGTCTGGAGGTAGAGAAGAAGTCTGGAGGCAGTGAAGAAGTCTGGAGCAAGAGAAGAGGACTGGAGGAGGCAAATTACAGATCTAATGCTAAATGTATGAGGTTCACATTAAAAAAACGCCCAGAGAATCAATATGCAGTAGGAGGGTTGGTGTCTGTTAGAGACCAGAGATGCTTTTAATTGCATTTATTTCTGTGGTTGCTCCAGTTTCTGGTTTGGGGTGAATCTGAGCCGTCGACATGTTTTCAAGCAGCAGGACTTTAGTACCAGAGTCAAAGTTCTGTTGTTCTCTGTGATGATGAGACTCACTGTCAGGAGAACCTGATCTTGAGTGGCGTCTAAGCTGTTCTTGCAGCAGTACCTCTAATTATCCCGTCTCATTCTGCCGCGTTAACGACACCTCGTTGTCTCGGCCGTGGTTTGTTTGTCTCCGGCTTGTTTCTCGTCAGCGTTAATGACGTTATCTCAAGGTCGGCGCCGTGTTTCACCCACCAGAAGGAAACGGCAGATTGTCTTTGCTCAGATCAATAGTTCTGAGTCTCGTCTCTCGCTGCTTCCCCTTCTCATTTCGTCTCTCCGTCTTTTATAGCTCACGCTCCAGCGCCTTGAGTCGGTAATCATGAAAACACAACAGCTATCCTTATCACAGCTCCACTTACAGCAAGTAGAAATCCATAAAGCGTTTCTTCAGAGCTTTTCTTGATCCTTCCTTTAACTCTCTGCCCTCGTTGGTGTCTTCCTCTTTTCATCTCCTCTGTTTTGCTTTGTTCTGGAGCACATTTACATGCATCTAGATGAAGTGATTACAGTTCAGATTAACGCAGTAGAGACAACATCACACGGTAAGAAAAAAGACTTCAATTTTCATGGTGTTGATTTGTAGAGCGTCCTGATAACATCTCTCGCACTCTTGAACTAACACGAATGATCAGCCACATGGAACCTGTTGTACTGCGGCTCTAATTTACTTCAGCTCACTGCGCATTAGATTAAAAGCTTGTCTCATTTTATATTAGTCTGACTTCAAGTAACTCCCAGCTGATTCACCAACTGCCAAAGAGGAGAAGGGGAGTAACGCTGGCGCTAAAGACAACTACCAACTACCAAGAACATCAATAGATTGTCCTGAAAGTAGATAAAGAATCAAACACATGAAACAGGAATATTACACTTGAAGCCTTGTGTCCAGTATCAGCTGTGACCTCCTTGTAACTAAATGTTTCTGGTAACTGCTGATCAGTGGTCTACAGCAGCTTGGAGGAATTTTAGCCCATTCCTCAGAACAGAACCACTTCAGTTCTGAGATGTTGGTGGGTTTCCTCACATCAACTGCTTGCTTCAGGTCCTTCCACAACATTTCTATTGGATTAAGGTCAGGACTTTGACTTGGCCGTTCCTAAACATTCATCTTGTTCTTCTTTAACCGTTCTTTTGTAGAACCACTTGTGTTCTTGGTTCTCGTTGTCTTGCTGCATGACCCAGTTTCTCTTCACATTCAGCTCATGGACAGATGTCCTGACATTTTCTTTTAGAGTTCACTGGTAGAATTCAGAATTCATTGGTCCATCAGTGATGACAGGACGTCCTGGTCCAGATGCAGCAGAACAGGCCCAAACCAGGACATTAGCACCCCCATGTTTGATGGAGGGAGGAGGTTCTGATGCTGGGTTTGACACTGCTGCAGTGTTTCAGTGATGGATTCCATGTACCTGCTTCTATTAATCCTTAGAGGGATGGAAATTGAAAAAGGCTCCTGGTGAACTCTGTTTGACACCCGAACTAAATGTTGGTGAAAATTCATGCGTGGCACTGAGGATCTGTCTCCCTCAGCCAGCCGCCTCAAACCAGACTAAGCTTCCATGTCCTGAAAATAAGTGTCCATCTGAGTTCAGGACACGACTCTCATGTATAAATAGAGCTGCCATGTTCAAAAAGGCCTATAACTGAAAGATAATGAGAGAACAGAGGAGCTGGACGCGGGGACGTTACCGTCCAAAAACATTCCGAGAGAGGTCAGGCAGTAAAGGCGCCAAAAGAAGAAGTGAATTAAATATAACATTCAGAGTGCTGGGTGGACGGGTGAGGAGGGGGGAGGGGGGAGGAGGAAGAGAGGATGTGAGTGACGTGTTTGCAACTGTATAAAAATAAAATGTGTCCAGTCACGTGGTGGAAGTGCAAACTAAAAGCTCGCAGAGATGTGAAGCATTAAAAAAAAAAAAAGAAGAAGAAAGAAATGAAACGGCTGTGAAAGCAAAGAGAGGAAGGTGAGCTGGTGATTTATTTACAGCCAGAGGGGGGAAGCGCTCAACGCTACATGAAAGAGAGGAGTTTAAGTTGAAGGTGACGGCGTGAAGGAGGTGAAAGCAAAACAGGAAAAGACTGAAAGATGAAGAATGGATGCTCTGATAATATCAACGTCTTATTTATTAATATTTATTGTTCTTTCGTTCCGTTTTCTTCACCAACCAGACGTCAGCTGAAGGAACAGTAGCTCCACTTTTACTTTTAACCAAATTGTGAGTATATCTTTAAATAATGGCGTAATAATCTCCTCACAGTATATTTCTGGTGGCAAAATAATCACAGGGCGGACGGAGGTGGTCGGGGTGGATGGTGGGCGTATGAAGCACACCAGAGACCAGGTTTCACATTCACGTTAAAGGTTCTTAAAGGGACGGAAATCTAGTCGTTACCGTGTAAACACTATAAACACCGATCCACCCACGCTCCACCTCTTTGAGCTTATTTGAATTAGCCAGTGCACATATTCAAAACAGCATGGCGTCTGCAGCCTCAGACACTGAAGTGAGGTTTCCATGTTATCTATCTTTTTGTTCCGCAGCGACAGCGAGAGGATCCGAGCTCCAGAGTTTCCCTGCGGCACAGATTCCTCTCTTGCGATCAGAAACTCGCTCTCACTAGAAAATGACAAGTCACGTCTCGTAGCTCACACTGAGCCGAGGTGCCGATGACAGCGTAATGGCCGGGTTGAGTAATACAGCTTAATGAGCACTTTAACGTGTCCTTCAATTAGACGGCTACAGCTACAGGACTGGAGTCACACGCTGGTGTCTGGACGTCCAACAGCGTGTGTGTGTGTGTGTGTGCTTGTAAGTTTATAAATTCAGTCAGAGGCCATGTTTAAATGTTCTTTTTAAAGTCTGTCTGGCAACAGTGATCAGGTTTCTATCCAGGTCATGGTTGATCAAAACAAGCAAAGCTGAGACAAAGACATCTGGAAGACTGTTACGTCCCTGACAGCTCAACGCCTCCTGGTTTTATTAAGCTGTTGTGTCCATTTTTACTGGGAACTGAAACTTGTTTAGACTTCAGGGTAGATTAGGGTTAGGTGAAACAAAGAAGAAGATGTCTCCTCTAAGTCTTCAGCTCTAAGTCCACCTGTAGTTGGAGGACGTTCACATTAACCTTGGATGTGTTCGTACTTGAAATGTCCTCAAGAAAACTCAAACAAGAGAAGTTGCTTTTGTTTTATCCCCCAAAGCAAAAAAATATCACAACTGAGACAAACTCATGTGGACTTATTGTGTTTGTAGAAGACGTTTCCTCCAAGTGTTCAGCTCTAAATGATGGTGGAGAGTTTAGGTTTTTATCAGGAACATCTGGGGGTGGAGTCCACCTGAAGGTCACATGACTAGAGTCTGGTAATGACCTGGAGGAACCTGTTCTGATCCTGTCTCCAGTCAATGGTTCTCTGATGATCTATTAATGTCCAGAAACTCAAGGTGTCAGTGAAGCTCCTTGAGGACAGATGTTCAGACTCTCCGTCCACTTCATCTGGTCACAGAGACGTCTTTACTCCTCTTTCAATCCATCTGTCTTCTCTGGATGACATGTTGATGTTCTCTTGTCCTTTGTCCTTCATGTGGAGGTGGACAGCTGAGTCCTGGTTGATCTACGATGTAACCTTCACCTCTGGTCATGAACTTTGGGACGTGACCAAAAGAACTGCATCAACAACTACAATAAGGTTCCTCTGGACAGGATGGAGGAGCTCGGACATCTGGAGGAAGGTGAGATAGCTGGGGCACGTTTTAAAGACGCTCCCTGGTCTGGTCGCCTCCATCTGAAGGTTTACCGGACAGCTGGGAGGAGGCCTTGGGTGTAGATCCAGAATCGAGCGGAAAGATTATATATCTCAACTGGCCTGGGATCCACCCCAGGAAGAACTGGAAGAACACTTAGACTGTTAGCCCCACCATGATCTGACCTCTATTTAGTGCTGAGCTCTGGTGGTTCTTACCCCGACGGTGGAATAATGACACTCTGGGACAGCTTTGTACCAAAAAGGAAGACACTCACTGACTAGTTAAACTCAGCTTTCTGAGGTTTGACATTCATTTTATATTTTTTAGTGAAGGACTCTGGATTGTGTCCTCTGGATTGTGTCCTCTATCAGGTTCGACGTTTGAAATGAGTTTTAAAGCCGAGTTATTTGAGTCTGGGAGGAGAGTTCTTTCTCGTCAGTCGTCTCTTTGACCTCGCAACTCTGCCGAAGGACGACTGTCCCTGCAGACCCCCAATCGAACTCAAGTGTTAAATTACTCTCATCAGCGTCCACATCCTCCCGTCAGTTCCCATCATCCTCCGTCACCTCGCTCCTCTTTCTGCATACAGCCTCCCCGTAAACGTCTCAGACTTTGTCTCACATTTTGTCTCTTCTTTTTTTTTTTGTTTATTTCCGTCGGTTGTTTTTATTCTTCGTTCCTCCGTTATACGACCCGACACGAGTTCCCCGCGTCCTTCCTCCATCCCCCCGTCCCTCCTGGTGGGTCATATGATCCTCCACCCTCCTGTCTCCATACAGTAATGATCCAGAGAACCCGAGACCACCCCAGAGACAGAGACAGACTTTAAAGAGGGAGAGGATAGCAGAGATGGAGTGGAGGGAGGGAGGGGAGGAGGACGGACCGATCGATAGCTTTTAACAGGAAGCTGCTCTCAGTTCAGGCTATAGATCTCTGACACACACACTCCTCAGTACGTCAACACACACCACCAGTCAACAATGTGCTCACGCAAATACTGCACAAATATTTGCATATGCAATTTTCTCTTTCCAGCGTCGTCCTACAAGGACTTCTCTCTGTTTAGGGATCCTCTTTGACAAAATACACTCAATAGCCTCTAGACCTGGGTCTAACCTGAACCCTGACCCCCTCCATGGTTTGGTCCTAAAGTGAGGTCAGGACAAATTGTTCTCACAAAGACAGAGGGACATGCAAACAGACTCTCAGCTGAGAGCATCTGGGAGTTTGCTCAGTCTGGTTTGAGTCCGGCGGGATGGAAATGAGCTCCTGTTGTGATTCACTCTGTACAAACTCAACACAGACGCACAACACAGCCAGTCTGGTCACACTGACCTGAGAGTCAGCTTCAAGTCAACATCACACCATCAAAACTGGTTTACTGAAAACTAAACCTTGTCTTCCTTGTCTTCTCCTAGAGTTGGTCTCCTGTAGCTTCCTAAAGTCTGTCCTTGTCTTCCTTGTCTTCTCCTAGAGTTGGTCTCCTGTAGCTTCCTAAAGTCTGTCCTTGTCTTCTCCTAGAGTTGGTCTCCTGTAGCTTCCTAAAGTCTGTCCTTGTCTTCCTTGTCTTCTCCTAGAGTTGGTCTCCTGTAGCTTCCTAAAGTCTGTCCTTGTCTTCCTTGTCTTCTCCTAGAGTTGGTCTCCTGTAGCTTCCTAAAGTCTGTCCTTGTCTTCCTTGTCTTCTCCTAGAGTTGGTCTCCTGTAGTGTCCTAAAGTCTGTCCTTGTCTTCCTTGTCTTCTCCTAGAGTTGGTCTCCTGTAGCTTCCTAAAGTCTGTCCTTGTCTTCCTTGTCTTCTCCTAGAGTTGGTCTCCTGTAGCTTCCTAAAGTCTGTCCTTGTCTTCCTTGTCTTCTCCTAGAGTTGGTCTCCTGTGTCTTCCTAAAGTCTGTCCTTGTCTTCCTTGTCTTCTCCTAGAGTTGGTCTCCTGTAGCGTCCTAAAGTCTGTCCTTGTCTTCCTTGTCTTCTCCTAGAGTGGACTGGATTCAGTCCAATAAATCTTTCAGTCAAAGTTAATGTAGTGTGGAGAGGGTAGCTGGTACCTTGTGTTCTCTACTCCAGAAATGTTCTGGTCATCCAACGCTGCCATAAACTCCCTAACCCTCTCTGGAAGATGTTTCTCCTTGACGCTGTCTCCAGGAAACTTTTCTCTTCTTTTAAACGTTCAGTGTTTGTTGTTGTTGTTTGGGTGCAGCCTTTGACTGAGTGGACTCCATGGATTCTGTTTAGATGATCAACTACTACCACCTCACCACACATCCACATTACACTAGTTACTGACTAACAGAGGACGACCTTCATGGTTAGGTTCTTCTTCTACTTCCTACTCCTTCTTCTTCTTCTTCTTCTTCTGTCTTTCTTTCAGCCACACATGATTCTTTTGATGCTACAGGGATGTAGTTTCGGTTCATGACAGACCTGGACAAACCCTAATACCGATCGAGACATCCCTAGTACGTGCTACCTCACTGCTTAGGCTAAGATCTGTTGTATTTTTAGGATTAGAAGATGTTTAGCTTTAAAATATCATTTCACATTCTGCTTGCCTGCTCTTGCCTTTGACAGGGAAACGTTCCTCACCGTCGTATTTTTCAGAGCCGATGACCGAATCTCAACATATGCTCCGTTCCATCTGTCGACAGTCGTGTGTTTTAAAGCTCTAGCAGATAAACAGAAACTGAGGCAGCAGCGAGCGTCCGTGTCCTGACAGCTCAACGTCTCTGGTTAAACTCCCTTCACGTCTCACTTTGCCTGCCTCTGGCGTTTGAAGGCAGCGGCTCCTGCTCTGATCCGTCTCCATCGATTCTTTTAGCCACGCTTCATTAATCTGCAGAGACGTTAGATTCTGTTGCACAGGTTGAGAATGAAATCAACCAAGGAGGCAAATCACTCTGAGCAGCCAGCACCGGTGACCTGATGACATGCACATTACTTCAGACTGTCAGAAAGGAAATGCAGCCCGCAGTCCTTTAACAGATGTGTGATTTTTATCTGGCAGTAAATATCTGGGAGAGGCAGAGGAGACTGAGAGCTGGAGGTGAGAGGAGGGAGGAACATGTGAGATTTACCGAGACAGATCGACTTCAGGATCGACTGGGAGAGCGAAGAAGGGAGAGGCCAAAAAAAAACAAGAAAAGAGAAAGAAAAAAGACAGGAGGCTAAAGAAGAGATAAATGAAAGAGAGGCAGCAGCAGCAGCAGCTAACAGATCCTCAGCAAACAGAAAGCGTATGTGCTGACTCCCTGAATGCAAACAGCCTGCAGGACGTAGAAACGCTGCTCGCTCTTTCTTTCTTTCTTTCTTTCTCTGTCTTCTTTGCAGGACGCAGAAAACTGTCAGCGACGAGCAGTTTCCTCCGTCGACGATGCTACACAAAGCCGACGGATTTATATTCAACAAACGACAAAGAACAGAGACTTTCCATTTCTTTGAGGGGCGAGAGACCCGAGAGTCAACGAGTCTCATTACTCACAAACAAGTAAACGTCACGAATCTAAACCTGAACAACCTGCATAACACACGCAGAGACACACCAGGTCATATCTGTGCTGTCCAATCTCCTCCACCTCCCTAGTATTATAAGGAAGCAGCAATTGAACCACCCAGGAGGACCCCCCTCACACCACCACCACCCCCCAGCCTCCCCCCTCCCCAAACCACACATCCCACCTCCTGATATCAGCCAGACGGAGACGATTGAGCTGAATACAAATGATGAGAATGAGCAATAAGAGGAACAAGACTGGGAGAGATGGAGGGAAGTGGAGGAGGAAAAGAAATCGCAGAAAGGTCAAGACTTCAGCACTAATAGAAGAAACTATACGTCAAATCATCTCTAAAGTACGTTTAAAAACAAAATTCTTGGCCAAAACCGAAAAACGAAAATGGAGATCACACGTTTTGCAAATCGCTGTCAGTGGGTCTTTATATATTTATATAATACTTTATATAGTGAAATACATCCTGTTTCGGCGATAAAAGTCTTTTAAAAAATGTAATATAACCACACAGTCAGAACAAAAATAAAGACAATGAAGAGGAAGAGGTCAAATAAATAAAACACAATGAAAAGGTCAGTCCTCAAACTGAATTAAGTTCTAAGAATGGATTTAAAAACAGGCGGTGTCAGGGCCAGCCCTAATGTACAGAGGAAAACTAAGAATAAAATATAAACAGGACATGAGTACGTATGCAAAAGGATTAGAAAATGTACAAAAATAAATAGAAATGATATAAAAAATGCAAAGAAAAATAAAGCAGTTAGTAGAAAATCTAAAATGCCTCTCTCTCTTTATTCTGATAAAGTTGACGTTACCACCTCGTTAAATAAAGATGAGACGTGACTTTCATTCAAATGTCTTCTAACAGGACTGGACAGATTGTGACCGGGGGGGCAGGTCTTAATGTGGACGGTCCTCCACTGACGCATTGGTTAAAGGACTAAAACATTAACCAATGCTCACCCTGAATCCGTTCGGCAGCAGTTGAGACTCTCAGATCTTGACTGAACAACTCCGTCCCTAATGTTCGTCCTCTTTGACCTTTCTGTCTCTCTGTCTGCCGGGGTGATGGACACGTCGTGGCTTCTGTTTCTTTCTAGCTCCCACTCAGACACGAAGTCGACCCGACGGAAAAACACGACTCAGCGGAGAAAAGGAAAAGAAAACGAAAGAGAACGAGTCTGAGAAGAGTTTATGACCTGAACCCCAACAGCTGTGGACACGACGTCAGGAGACAGGTTGGTCTCGTCTCACTTTGTCTTCTCATCTTCTCCTGTTCAACATTTGTGTCTTTTGTTTTACACTACACCATAAAACCTGGTTTATTTGTCCATATAATTAAATAATAATTATTATTATTTAGGGTCTCAATTGCAAAGAACAAGAACAAAAGTCTAAAGAACCTGCAGTATTTCTTCTTCTATGGTCACTGTTGGTTGTAAAGTTGAACTCAAAACAAATCATTGTTTGTTTCTTCTGTTTCTTTTTCCAACTTCCATGACAGAGTTTCTGGTTCTTTTCTGCAGGGTTGTGCAGCCCTGATGACAGAACACGCTGTGATCACGTCCTGGTTCTCAGTGAACTGCTATCAGATATTTAGTAATCGCTCCGGACGCCCAGAGGATCTGCGCCAACACGAGGAAATAAAACTAAATGATCGGACGGAACAAAGGGATGATGGTGTCTTGACGTTCTCCTTCCTAGAAACGTAACTACACATCAGGCAGATTATAAGAGCTGTGATTGGTCCACACTCCATCTAGCCAGACGGCTTCAAACCTAAACTAACGTCCTCATTGGTTCCTGAGGTTTTCTCATCTTTCATGTGTCATCATACTGTTTTTATCCAATCAGCTTTCAGTCCTGATCGCAGACTGTAAGAAAAGTGGACGCCATGACAGCTCCTCTACAGTGGAGCTTTACACTGCAGTGTAGGTCATAAGCCCCGCCCCCTATATGCCAGTGGGAGGGGCTAAAGTGCACGTCTGATAAGTTTCGTTTTAGATATTAGACGTTACAGAAGCAGGATGTGACATCAGGATGATTGACAGTCGCCAGTTGACCGTGAAGAGGTCCCAGAGGAACATGAGAGCAGAAATTAAATAAATAAATTCAGTGTATAATCCACCGTTTGTCAGTAACTGGAGGAGGTAGAGCAGAGCAGAGCACAGTATTAGCCAATCACCAGAGAGTCTAGAGGACATGTGGGCGGGGCATCGATAACGAGGCTCCGCTCTCAGACAGAACTGATCGGACTCTAAACTCTGGGATACGAGCGTCCGATGGGAGGATGTGGAGACGCGTCGTCCATTTTTTTCTACAGTCTGTGCTTTCAGTTCAATTTGAATCAAATCATCTATTTATTTATTTATTTATTTTTTAACCCAGCCCTAGTACAGGATGAAACTCAACACACACTGAGTGTGTTAGCAGCTCACAGGTATCAACACCTTCACAGGTGTAGTCGCCTCGTATAAACCAAGCTTTAGTCAAGTCACACCCTGTGTTATACTAACACTTACAAAAAGTACATTAACGCACAATTCATGCACAATTAATAATTAAAACAGTTCCTTCTATATTTAAATCCAGACTTTTATTAATCCTTTGTATATTCTATTAGTTAGACTTGTGTTTATTGCACCAAACAAGACTAATTCCTTGTGTGTGTGAGCATACGTGGCAAGAAATACGATCTGCAAGCCGTCCAAACTGATTAGATGAATTATTTATTATAAAAATAAAGGATATGTATCTAAATGTGACTTTGCAGCTTGAACATGGAGGCACGGCTGAGCGACTGAACGCATCTTTAATCCCATTTCCATTCATCATTTCATTTAACTCACGTCTGCATTCAATCAGCTACATTAACAAGAGCTACGCTGATAACTTACACTTTTATTTTTCATGACATAATGAAGCAGACGCAGCGTTAAAGCCGCTGACTCATCCTCAGTCAGCGCTGTGACTCATCGCTAGTAATTCTGCTCTATATTTGCTCCACATCAGCTCAGGATTAGATCACGTTTGCTCAGACGTTTCCGTGTAACACGGTCAAGTAATTCCTCCGTGAGAGAAACACGTTTGTTTTCCTTCTGTTGTTTTTACTCTGAGTGGGTTTTGGAAAATGTGGTTTGAGCTCCGGCGACGTTCTTTCTTTGTTCAAAGCTTTAGCTTCACTGAAAACGACTTCGACTGGGCTTCAGTGGAGTTTGTTCTCAGTGTTGACGTCAAAGACACAAACATATTCAGGGAAAACACAGATTTGGGATGCACCACTCAGAGCTTCTCGTTGATTACTGAGATATGGGATGCATCGAGAGAGCTCGGAAAGTTGGCATCAGTTTAAATTTAACAATTAAATGTATGATGGCCAAAATGCATGCAAGAGGAAAAAACAACTAACTAGACAAAGATCGAGAAACAAAAACACACTGCGCAACGTCCAATGCTGGAAACGAAGACTGCAGTTCCTCTAATGGCCACTAGAGGCTGCCTCCGACAGCGAGTCAACAAACAATTAGACTAGAACTGAAACTGTGAACACACATTCCTGCTCTCAAGATGAATCTATAATAAGTATTTCCACGACTTCTTCTTCTCTGGCAACCACCAACAGGTCAAAACATTCTGAACAGATTATTAGAAACCATAGAAACATGTATAAACATGAAGCCAAAGCAAGTAGAGCTCCCCCTGGTGACTGGCTGCAGTATAGGTCATAAACCTCCGAGAGTTAAAACATAAATAAGTGTCTAATCCATCATGTCCTTGTACCAGGTGGAGGTAGAGCAGAGCGTAGTATTAATTAAACTAAAACATGAGTGAGTCTGGAGGAAGTGTGGGCGGGGCATCAATATCACGGCTCCACGTGGCTCCGCCCTCAGACCGTACTGATCAGACTCTGGATCCAAACTCACAAGATGGTGCCGCCCGTATCCCCGGGAACATAGAGTCAGTTTGACCAATGAGAGGAAGAGGAGACGTGGTGTCCATGTTTATATACAGTCTATGGTAGAAACGAGTTGTACAGGCATTCATGGTGCCCTGAGGATGAACCTGACCCGAGCTCCTGACTCTTCATCAAGCAGATCTGAAAAATTAAGCCAATGACAAGAACCAGACTCTGCAGTTCCTCCACCGTCCACTAGAGGCTCCACCAGTGAGTCAGTCTCCATAGACCTCCATGTTAAATAGACATGTTTACATTCTGATACTAAAACTAATCTCTCCAATTAGAACGAGGATTAAAGTTCTGCAGAATTAAGGGGCGTGGCCTTTTTGATTGACAGCTAGCTAGCTGTCTTTAGCCTCAACTCCTCTCCACCTCTTTGTTGAATCAGCTGGAAGTCAGACAAAGATTGAGACGGATGGAGACACTAAAGCACAGAGCTGATCAGACTCCTTCTAGACGTCTCATTTAAATCCACAGAAAAGAATAAAGAAATATAAATAAAGAATAAAGGTGACTGACTAGGTGAAATGATCTGGAGAGTCACCAGTGGCCTGTGAAGGTCCAGATGAGGCACCGGCTGCAGAAGATGCTCTCACGGAAACCTAAAAACTTATAAAAGCAACACTAACGGAGCCAGGACACCGTTTGGACGAGAACGTTTAGGATTTAACAGAATGCATGTGAGGGGCGTCGGTTCTCAGGTCCAGAGCCGCTACGTTGAGACTCTAAGCTGCACGGTGAATGGCAGGCGATTCCCGAAATAGCACGAGCCTTGTTAAATATTTCAGCAAGTCAGATGGTAGCATAAGGAGGAAGGAGGAGGAGGAGGAGGAGGAGGAGGAGGAGCTGGAGAGGGAGGGATGGATGAAGGGAAGGACGGGGAGAGAGAGAGAGAGAGGAAGAGAAATAAAACCTAAACTGACTGATGAAGCTGTTAAAAAGCTGCATCCAGCGTCGTTGTCATTCTGCAGACTCATGATTGTTTCCTGATCTTTGCTCCAGTCCGGTCGCTCTCAGTGATTCTGCTTATTTTTTTTCCCAGACTGGCGAGTTCAGTCAAAGAGAATAACAGAGTCTCCTTCTGAAAGCATACCACAGTCACCGTGTTTCGGACAAACACACAGAGTCTAAACGGCGCTGGGCTGATTCGCCTCCAAACCACATTCCCCCGCCTCGTCAGGTCTAATGCAGCGCTGGATTCCTGCTGCTTTTAGGCTGGAAATGGGTTTAATAGCAGGAGCTGGAGGCGGCCGTGTGGTCAGGACGTAGAAGGGCCGCACGCTGCCGTCACATTTACAGAAACCATGTCATTACAGCATGGACAGCTCTTTACTACAGAGCTGTGGAGGAGGAAGTCTTTTTAGAACACAGAGTACGTCCTGATTTGGGTTTAACATAGAATCAATGCTCTTTAGCGTCTAATGGAGCGTTCACATCAACAGTGACAACCTGACGTCCAATACCTGAGTCAGTTGATCTTCAACTGGTTTTGGATCAACAAACAAAAGTGGAAGTAGAGCGTCAGTCTATGTTCAAGACGCCTGTCAACTGCGTCACAGACACCGTTGCTGGTAACAACTTGATAACACACAAGTCAATTTGCCTAAAATACCTTGGTGCGATGCAGAAGCCCAAAGACAAAGAACAAAAAGACGGCCTGGGAGTCGTTGCTGTGTCCTCGTCAGTAAAAAAAAACTCAACAGGGAGTCCAGAGCAGATGCTAATAACAATTTTTGCTAAAATGCTAGCATCTCAGCGCTGCTCTCCATCAGTGTTTCTGCTCCTATAGACCTCTAAAACCAAACCAGGTGGATTTCCAGTGACGTTCTGCTCTAAGTGGGTGTTACCGACCTTTAGCAGTGGTTAGCATCACAGCATGAAATCAGCCCTGTCTCATGGGCCAGCCATTTTTTTATTATTTTTTTTTTGTGATCATTAAAACTAAAAACACTTTAATTTGTATTAAAAATGAAATAAAGGCCACAAATAACTAGAATCAATGTAGTCCAGGAGGTTTCTGTACTTTGAAATATAAAAACAAATTAATATCTATTAATGAACCATCTAAGAACAGAAACAGTCACAATGAATCCCTCAGGAATTCAGTCATCATCATAAATGATATAAGAGAAGATGAAACATCTTTATTATTTTACATCTTGTTTATGTGTGTAATCTCATATCTCAGCTTTACAAGGATGTTAAAACCAGGACGGCGTAATCTATTTCCCAACACGATCATTGTCTCTGATCTAATAACAAGAGTTTTTTTTGAGAATAAAACACGAGCGAAAAAGAAAGAAGAAGAAACAGGAAGAGTGATGGACAGACGACGGAGCGTGAAAATAAAAAAAAAAAAAACATTCAAACTAAAAAAAGAAAATGAGGCGATGGGATGAATGTGACTTTATCTTTTAAACTGAAGCTGCAGGACGTCCTGAACCCGTCAACCACACAGACCCTCTCCTGTACTAAGGGTAGATCCATATTGATCTGTTCTAGGAAGCTCATGCAGCGTCAGTCTGTCGGTCAGCTGTTTATGACTAATTCTCTCCATTCATCCATCCATCCCTTCCCATCCCTCCCTCTTAATCACTTATTTATCCACATTTAACCCGTACTAATCTTCAACCTTCCAGACAAAGAGGCCCACTCTCCATTTGGACATCTGGAGAACCAAAGAACCCAAAGTGTTCCACGTTGGGTTTTTACCTCTTGAAAGTGAATCTGGCTACAAAATCCTACTGATTCCACTACAGGAGGCAACGTACACACAATTCAACCTTTGGACATTTTATTTCTCCTGGACATCATCACATTCTACCATTGTGATCATTATACAATCCAGAAGAAGATGGAGATTTCCTCCTCCTGGAATAGTTCCAGCAAAACTGATGTTAGAACTTTTTATTGTTTAGTCTGCATCAGTCTTAACACACATTGAATCACACAAAGTATAACTGAGGACTCCGCCAACTGTTCGGACTAACACGAGGGATGCACCGAAAATTTATTGCCGAAACAACACGGCCAAAACAGGATGTTGTGGTGATGCAAGCAACAACAGCAGCGATTTTTGGCCAGAAGTGCATTTTCGGTTTTCGGCCGAAATTTTTCGGTGCATCCCTGACTAACACCGTCTCATGTTATGTGCAATCAGCTCAATGAAAGACTGCCAGTCCACCTTTAGCTCTATGCCATTTGACAGCATAAAATGACACATAAGATGTATATGGAGTACCTGAAGTTGTGTGATATCACATCTTTAGATATGGTTAAGAAGAAGAATCATACCCTCTGTGTTCATGTTACTCACAGACACCTTGGCTGAATTGTATACTCAGCTCACAAACAAAAACATAGAAGAAGAACAATAAGGGTTGGGGAGTTTATGGCAGCGTTGGATGACCAGAACATTTCTGGAGTAGAGAACACAAGGTACCAGCTACCCTCTCCACACTACATTAACTCTGACAGAAAGATTTATTGGACTGGATTCAGTCCACTCTAGGAGAAGACAAGGAAGACAAGGACAGACTTTAGGAAGCTACAGGAGACCAACTCTAGGAGAAGACAAGGAAGACAAGGACAGACTTTAGGAAGACACAGGAGACCAACTCTAGGAGAAGACAAGGAAGACAAGGACAGACTTTAGGAAGATACAGGAGACCAATTCTAGGAGAAGACAAGGAAGACAAGGACAGACTTTAGGAAGCTACAGGAGACCAACTCTAGGAGAAGACAAGGAAGACAAGGACAGACTTTAGGAAGACACAGGAGACCAACTCTAGGAGAAGACAAGGAAGACAAGGACAGACTTTAGGAAGACACAGGAGACCAACTCTAGGAGAAGACAAGGAAGACAAGGACAGACTTTAGGAAGAGACAGGAGACCAACTCTAGGAGAAGACAAGGAAGACAAGGACAGACTTTAGGAAGACACAGGAGACCAACTCTAGGAGAAGACAAGGAAGACAAGGACAGACTTTAGGAAGACACAGGAGACCAACTATAAGAGAAGACAAGGAAGACAAGGACAGACTTTAGGAAGCTACAGGAGACCAACTCTAGGAGAAGACAAGGAAGACAAGGACAGACTTTAGGAAGCTACAGGAGACCAACTCTAGGAGAAGACAAGGAAGACAAGGACAGACTTTAGGAAGCTACAGGAGACCAACTCTAGGAGAAGACAAGGAAGACAAGGAAAGACTTTAGGAAGACACAGGAGACCAACTCTAGGAGAAGACAAGGAAGACAAGGACAGACTTTAGGAAGATACAGGAGACCAACTCTAGGAGAAGACAAGGAAGACAAGGACAGACTTTAGGAAGCTACAGGAGACCAACTCTAGGAGAAGACAAGGAATACAAGGACAGACTTTAGGAAGCTACAGGAGACCAACTCTAGGAGAAGACAAGGAATACAAGGACAGACTTTAGGAAGACACAGGAGACCAACTCTAGGAGAAGACAAGGAAGACAAGGACAGACTTTAGGAAGACACAGGAGACCAACTATAAGAGAAGACAAGGAAGACAAGGACAGACTTTAGGAAGACACAGGAGACCAACTCTAGGAGAAGACAAGGAAGACAAGGACAGACTTTAGGAAGATACAGGAGACCAACTCTAGGAGAAGACAAGGAAGACAAGGACAGACTTTAGGAAGCTACAGGAGACCAACTCTAGGAGAAGACAAGGAAGACAAGGACAGACTTTAGGAAGACACAGGAGACCAACTCTAGGAGAAGACAAGGAAGACAAGGACAGACTTTAGGAAGCTACAGGAGACCAACTCTAGGAGAAGACAAGGAAGACAAGGACAGACTTTAGGAAGAGACAGGAGACCAACTCTAGGAGAAGACAAGGAATACAAGGACAGACTTTAGGAAGACACAGGAGACCAACTCTAGGAGAAGACAAGGAAGACAAGGACAGACTTTAGGAAGACACAGGAGACCAACTATAGGAGAAGACAAGGAAGACAAGGACAGACTTTAGGAAGCTACAGGAGACCAACTCTAGGAGAAGACAAGGAAGACAAGGACAGACTTTAGGAAGCTACAGGAGACCAACTCTAGGAGAAGACAAGGAAGACAAGGAAAGACGTTAGGAAGCTACAGGAGACCAACTCTAGGAGAAGACAAGGGACATAAGGACAGACTTTAGGAAGCTACAGGAGACCAACTCTAGGAGAAGACAAGGAAGACAAGGACAGACTTTAGGAAGCTACAGGAGACCAACTCCAGGAGAAGACAAGGAAGACAAGGACAGACTTTAGGAAGATACAGGAGACCAACTCTAGGAGAAGACAAGGAAGACAAGGACAGACTTTAGGAAGCTACAGGAGACCAACTCTAGGAGAAGACAAGGAAGACAAGGACAGACTTTAGGAAGCTACAGGAGACCAACTCTAGGAGAAGACAAGGAAGACAAGGACAGACTTTAGGAAGCTACAGGAGACCAACTCTAGGAGAAGACAAGGAAGACAAGGACAGACTTTAGGAAGCTACAGGAGACCAACTCTAGGAGAAGACAAGGAAGACAAGGACAGACTTTAGGAAGCTACAGGAGACCAACTCTAGGACATTTAGGACCAGATCAGGGGGCAAAAAAAAAAGATTCTGGAAAATGAAGCAGCTAAATGGACTTTTTTTCTCCAGATGTGGTTGAGATCAAACAGCTCAGCCTGAACTCTGTGGTTAAAAACCTAAACTTGACTCCATATCCATGTAGCAGAGCTTCAAAGTGGGACGGGTCCTTTCTGGACCAGCACCAGAAAGTAAACTGGAGTCACAGCAGACGTTCAGCTTCCAAAGAGCATTAAACGCGTTGGCAACCTTCTCAGAAACGCTCTTGTTTAATTCCACTAATGTCTGCAGATGTAAGAATGATTTATTGATGTTAAAATGCTCCACGCAGCACCGTTAAATCTCTTCTAGCCACAGAGGCTTTCCAAATAATCTTAGTTCCACCTATTCATCCAGGAAGGGCTGACCCAGCTCCGTCCATCCATCCATTAACCCTCGCCGTCATCAGTTCGCTCATCCACCCACCCACCGCCCGGCCATCCGTCATCCCTCTCCTTCCTTTATGAAGGTTGATGTCGAGCTCTCATTAGCCATCCTCCACTTACTCCCCCCACCCTCATCGTCTCAGTGGGATCCAGAGAGTGCATTAGCCGATTAAACAGAGAAAGAAAAAGATGAAGCACCTCCCGTCTCTACGCCAACTCCCTCCAGCTGCAGCTCCTTCCGCCTTTTGGTTTTTTTATCGCGGCTCATGTGACAGATTTCACATGGAAAGTATTTTCTCTTTTAACTAATATCCAAAAGCTTCTCAAATCATCTCTTCCTATCTCTAACTCCCTCTTTTAGGCCTTTGCCGCTTCTCTGTTTATCTCTGCTTTTCAATCGTCCTGTCATTTTCACAGAAGCTTCTCCTTTCCCTACCCCTGCTGTTCGGTTTATCTCGTCCTCTCTTTGACGCGTCTTCTCTGCAAACCCGTCCTCTTTCTTCTCCAGCTCTTTTCCCTTCATCCTGCAGACGCTCTCTTTGCTTTATTTCATATAAATCGTATTCCTTTCCCATGTCCACACACAGACAAGATGTTATGAATATTTTCACCCTAAAACTCCACCTGCTCGTCGCTAAAGGAACCCGCCTCCACGTTAAGTTTTTGTTTCCTGTCACTTGGCTCACGGTGAAGTGCAGTTTCTCGATTCTGAAAACCTGCCTCTTGTTTTTGGCGATGTCGGCGCGCTGCAGGTCCACTGAGAGTAAAGCCGGCGATGAGTGACTCAGCAGCCGTTCATACGTAGAAATAAAAGCCCTTTCAGTAATCTGATAACGAACGCTTGTTACGTCTGAGAGACAAAAAGAAAATAAGAGAAGGGGAGATATATCCTCAATATGAATGCATCTGAAGGAGAAATCTAATTGTTCGTATCATTCATTGTGACAACTAAACGACTAAAACGACGTGTTTTTTTTTTTTTTTTTTGCAGACGTGGATAACTAGATTACAGACCGGGCAAAGTCCCAAGAGATTCACCAGCTTCAGCTTTAAACCAAATCAGAATCTGATGAATCACAGTCACTTAGCGCGGCCGTCCATCCTGGGGCCATACCTGGATCCTTTAAGTTAACACTGAGCTTAGTCGTTATCAGGTTGATCGTGTTCATTTCTAATATTTCCCCTCCTACGTCAGTGTCTAGTGTTTAGAAGGAGAAAGAATGCAAACTCTGAACATCTCATTTGATTTAATTCTCAAAAACAACAAGAAACTACACTCAGAAGAGCTCAGACCTCAAAGAATGACGAATGAGAATTCCTCCCAAAAAATAAATTAGTTGTAAAATAAAAGTTCTTCACTAAGAGACCAGGTTGACCATCGAGTTCAAACTCTACACGTGAACCAGAGCTCTAACGTTCCACCGGGAGACGAACAGATTCAGTTTCTCACTTCTCGTGGTTGATTTCCAACCGGCCAACAGAGACCTGGTCTGAAATGTCAGAGGGAGACGGAGACGGAGGAGGAAGTCCAGAGAGACGAGGACAGAGCTCGGCCTTGTGACAGGACACAGTGGAGCTCAGTGTGTGCAGATACACAAACTACAGTGTTAGTGTGTTAGTGTGTGTCTCACTGATGTGTAACTGGAGTCATGAGAGCATCGTCATTTTATAACTCATCACATTGTCTCTGTGTCGGTTCGTCAAGTTGCAGAATACTAACGTTCTGGTTTCATATCATCCTAGGGTTCACCACACAGTGTTAACACTACAGTGGCCCGCAAGGCTTTTGCACGTTTCAAACAGGGGTCGTGTTAACCGAATATTTTCGAAAAATCTGAAGGCCATCTGTCATTTTGACAGATTGCAGTTCACACCCAGACCACTTGGTGGCGAGTGAGCATATTAACTGGCTCTTGTCTCTCTTGATTAGTAGCATAAGAGTCAGTTAAGTGAGAGTGAGTGGCTGCTGACTATCGGTTAATCAGGGATCCACGAGCAGCGGTTATGAGTCGTTTCGTTTTAAGTTTCGTTTCTCTGCGTATTGTGCGTAAGTCAGTGAGTGCCTTAGTTTGCTAGTGGTCAAGTCAGGTAGTACGTTTTGATTCTCTGCCGAGTGAGATGTAAGATGTTTGAATGGTGCCGTTTATTGATTATATACCAATCAAACGATCAAACGTGGTAGGACTCAACTGAGCCGGTTAAATAGACTCTAGATTCATGATTCTTGAGTCGTCTTTGATGGACGGCCAAAGATACGGCTCATATGACCGTGGTTATACGAGCCGAATCTTTTTTTCCACTGTTACTGAATATTAATTGCAAATGTATGAACATTAAATGCTATTGAATATGTCATTGTTATCGTTTTAAAAACAATTAAAGTGACGGGTAAAAATGGATTTTTAACGGGATTTTTATGACCCTGTCAGTCAAAACGACGGACAACGAAAAAGTCTAGCGCAACCTCTGGTTTCAAACAACGTTGTGCTTGCGTTGTGTTTCTCCTATCGCTCCTGAAAGAATCTCTCTAATTATTTAAAGACAGTTGATCAAAACCCGAAACTTCACTTTATGAGAGCTAGCTAGCAAAGTTGGACTGAAGTCAACTCATTCATTCTAACTCACACAATGGTGGTTATCACTGATGCCTCCCAGCCAGAAGGTTCTAGGTTCTAATCCAGGCCAACTGGTTCCTTTCTGTCTGTAGTTTGCATGTTCTCCCTGTGTCTGCGTGGGTTCTCTCCAGGTTCTCCAGCTTCCTCCCACCGTCCAAAGACATGCTGGTTAGGTTCATTGGTGATTCTAAATTGGCCGTAGGTGTGAGTGTCTCTCTGTGTTAGCCCTGTGATAGACTGGAGACCTGTCCAGGGTGGACCCCCCCTCTAGACCAATGACAGCTGTGATAGACTGGAGACCTGTCCAGGGTGGACCCCCCTCTAGACCAATGACAGCTGGGATAGACTGGAGACCTGTCCAGGGTGGACCCCCCTCTAGACCAATGACAGCTGGGATAGGCTCCAGCAGACCCCCCCATGACCCTTCACAGGACAAGCAATTATTCATGATGAGAGGCATCTCTCAGGGTCTCAGTTTAAATTTAAAAACAGAAAATGAATTTTGTTTCAGTTGCTAATATCACTCAGTCCTCTAAAGCAGCTCCTAAACGTTCTAACATCATGATCGTATGAACACACACACACACACACACACTCCAGAGGACCTCTAATTAAAAAACAGAATCAATGGCGGTTCTTCATCTCGGTGCACTGACCTGCTCCCCACTGGTGTCACACACACACACACACACACACACACACACACACACACACATTTATTTGTGCCGCCACACACTCCTGAGATTGGAACGAGCATGATAGATGGAATTGGTCGAGGTTGTGTGTCAACCATAGGTCAGATACATCAAAACACACACACACACACATGCCAATGAATGCAACGGCACGTACTCACACACACACACACACACACACACACACACACACACACACACACACACACTGATTGAAAACAGTCCTTCCCAGGCGCTGTGTAAATAAAAGCCTGAGTGCTCTACGTTTGCAGGAACAGGTGAACGTTTGATTCCAGCATTTTATTAAAACAGCCGACGGACACACAAGGCAGTCTGGCGTATTTTTATCTCCCAGGAACCAATTCATACATAAATGGAAAAAGAGGACTGGGACTTTGTATTGATGTGTTTTAGTCTTATTTTTATTTTTAGCCTAAAATCTCATAAGACGTCCATGAAAGGGCTCGTAGTCTGGAACAGTGACGCTCTGCTCGGAGGTTTTGCAGCCAATGGCCGATCACAAGACGAGCTATTAGTTGATACCGATATCTACTCTGACTGATTTCAACTCACAGTCCGGTTACGAAAAAGGAGAAAGGAAAGAAAACTGAACCTGGATAGTTGATAGAAAGAAGCAGAGTTCTGGTTGAAACCAGAACCAGTCTCTCTATCTCCTCAGAGGTCGACTACAAAGAAGAGACTGGCTCTGATAGGTAGATGTTCAGTTGGTGGGGGCCCCAGGACATGGGGTTCATACGTTCTGCCGCCAGGGCATCACAGAGCAGACCATGTATCCGGGCTGGACGACATTTTGAGGAAATTATCTGGAGATCAAATTATTTAGGAGGGATACCGGTCGTTAATGATCTGAGGTTTGCAGCTAATTTTAAACTACAGAAGAGTTCCTTTATCAGAGACACGTGGACTGATTTCAACTCTCCAGTCTGTACACGTCAGAAACAAAAGGAACAAACGATTCATGTCCATGAAAAATCTCATCAGACTCAGAGACATGCAGGTAAACACAGAGTTTACTGGTTCTATACTCGTACTAATCGTTATACTCAACTGGATAGTCCTACAGCCAATCAGAAGCATTTAGCTGGACACTAATTCAACTGTCCATCACCACAGAAAGCCCCGCCCACGAGCGATCTGATTGGCCCAGCAGAATCAGCTCCCAACAGGAAGACTCCAGACCATGGCTGCCTTAGATGACTATCCCGCAGCTAATACGAGCACAGGACAAGGTTCACTCTGACGTCCATATCAGTCATTAAGGATGCACGATGCCGAAAACCGAAAATGCACTTCCCGGCCATTTTCGGCCGAAACAACACGGCCGAAACAGGATGTTGTGATGATGCAAGTAACAACCGCAGCTATTTTTTTGGGCCATTTTCGGCCATTTTCGGCTATTTTCGGCCATTTTCGGCCGAAAATGGACGAAAAGTGCATTTTCAGTTTTTCGGCCAAAACTTTTCGGTGCATCCCTATCAGCCATTGATGGAGAACATAAGACAAACAGCTGAGTAGTTGGAGCTCTAGAGAGAGACTGTGGCAGGTAGACGTCAGTGAATGAGGTGGTTCTACGAGTTTAAATATAAATGATACTGAAGCGTCAGTAATAAGTAGCTGACAGCAGAAACCAGGACCGGTCTTCTTGTCGTCTCTAGCAGCCGTTTTAAAACATGTGTCTTCATCACTGTGATTTTTTTTGTTTTAATATTTTCTGATGATGAGGAATCCATTTCTTAACATCACCATATGTTACCCTCGGGGTGTTTTTTCTTTCTTTCTATTTTGGAGCATCAAATGTTGATTTATTTATTTTTGCTTCCCAGCCAAGTCTTGTTGTCTGTTTCCGTGGCAACGTCGCCGCAGGTGCAATGAGACTCACCACGTGTCTCCGAGCCGCGAACACGACTACCTACTGCGACTCAAGACGGGCGACGTGCTCCTTCATCGATCTTCATCCATCAGAGCGTCCAGCCCCGTCCACAGGATGACGTCCTCTGCTCTGCTCTGCTCTGCACTCTTTCCTTCTCTACTCTAAAACCAGAGCCAAGAACCACGGCTGCTGTCACGAAGCCAACCCCTGAACTAAAACTGTTCAGCTTCATCTGAAAACATAGAACAGCTGTTTCATTGTGAGGCGTCTTCTACAGCCGTGGTCAGTTTCACAGCGTATCAGCCCCGGCAGCAAAGATCACACCATTAAAGGAAGAGGAGGAAGAAAACAGTATATAATATCATCATTAGAGGAATCGATGGAACCCAACCACGTGTCATAATGTTTACAGGAACAGAGTTTGTGGGTTCTAACCATAGTTTGTATATAAACATGGACACCACGTCTCCTCTTCCTCTCATTGGTCAAACTGACTCTATGTTCCCGGGGATACGGGCGGCGCCATCTTGTGAGTTTGGATCCAGAGTCTGATCAGTACGGTCTGAGGGCGGAGCCACGTGGAGCCGTGATATTGATGCCCCGCCCACATTTCCTCCAGACTCACTCATGTTTTAGTTTAATTAATACTACGCTCTGCTCTACCTCCACCTGTTACAAGGAGATGATGGATTATACCCTGGACTTATTTTTAATAATTTTTTTTTTACAACTCTCACAGTCTTACAGGACTGCTTTACGGAGCGGTTGGCATGGCAACATTATGTCACATCCTGTTTCTATAGCATCAAATAACTGAAACTAAACTTATCTAAAAAAACCCACACTTGAACATTCATCATCATTATATTAACTACCTAAAATGACAGAAACCATCCTTGAAAAAAGTATTTGACGTGTATTTTAGTGTTTTAGTTTGGCCCAAGTCCCGCCCACTAACATGGAGGGGGTGGAGCTTATGACCTATACTGCAGCCAGACACCAGGGGGAGCTCTACTTACTTTATACTGTCTATGGTTCTAAGGGTGATGTGAGGATGAATTGTGACTCTCAGGATGATACACACTTAAACCACACTCAACCCTATGGATGATAATTAGAAAAACATCTTCACTGATTGCTCTGAATGAATCTGAACTTCTGTTCAACGGTATCATTTGTGAAATATTCAAACCTGTCATGATTATGTTAGAATTAAAGTTAATTATTTAAAGGACTAATTCACTCCTCGGAAAACAGTCGAAAACAAAAAAATCTATCAACTGATTCATAGACGTTTTAGCAGCCCTACTCATAATATGTCCAGTCACTTTAATCAAATGGTGCAAAGACTTGCTTTTAACTGAAATAATCTACTCTCTCCATCATCCTCTCCGTCATCCGTCCAAATTGCTGGGAACACATTCTGACATCACTGATGGTTTCTGGGCCGCGGCGTCTCGCGTTGACTTGAAAAGGCAAAAACAAAAGTGAGAGCTGTCTCCTTCGGTTTCATCGACGGGGCTGTTTGACCCAGATCCCCGTACGAGCCTCCGAGGGGCCGCCTGGTCCTACATTAGATATGAGGACGCCGCGCTTCAACGCGATTATGCGCATGACAGGAGAGCACGGCCGAGCGTTGCAGGCCGGGCGGCGGGGCCCCCGAGAAGCTCCAGTAAACCGGAGTCCTGTGTGATGTTTGCTAACAGAGACGCGGAGCGTGAGCTTTCTATAAATTGACATGTAAATCCACCTCTGCAAACAACAGCGACGGCTCACAGCTCGTAGGATCCAGTGAGTCAATGCAGCCCCGCTGTGAGGACACGGTTAATGGCTTTTTAGGAAACAGAAAGCAGGGACACGGCTGTTAACGTCCCACAAGGATCAGCTTAGCAAATAAAAAGATAACATCTACTTTATTGTCTAAATGTGCAGGTATTTATTTATTTTTTTGTACGCCGTTCTTTAGTAAAACAAAAAAGGATGTTACACAAAAATAGGTAGAAAATCACACGACAAAAAGACAAAGGAGAGGAGAACACAACCCCCCCGCTGTGTGACAACCACACAGTCGTTGAAATGGTAAGGTTTCTCTCTCACGTGCCTCCATACAGTAAATCTTTTATATCGCTGGCGTACAGAGGAGACAGCGGCTGGTTTGTCTTATAGGACAGACAGCGGGGGCCCCGGCTCAATTTAACACGCTACGCCCTCATCCTCTGCAGAGAAGAAGCACCCTTCTTGTTATACTCATAACAGAGGACTCCATTTCACAAAGCGCCTCAAGAATCAGGCTACAAAATCTCAAAGCTGCTGACGTGTGCCAAAATAGAGCCTCGGTATTCTGTGGTGCCGCGTGATTAGAAAAAATGTTGCAGGGGAAACAGAAGCCTCAGAGAGCTTCACATCTCCAACCCCTCACAGCTCTGACTCTTCTCTTTCACCACAAACATTCATAAACATGTCTATGCTTCTGTTAATTAAAGAATGATATGTAGAAGGGTCCAAAAAATAAAAACATTTTCTCAGACGATTATTTACAAATCCACTGATGGTGTTAGCTGGCAGCGAGCTACTAGATAAGAGGCAAAGAGGAGCTACTATTGGCTAGGAAGCTAGGAAGAGCAACTATTAGCTGGGAAGCTAAGAAGAGCAACTATTAGCTAGGAAGCTAGGAAGAGCAACTATTAGTTGGGAAGCTAGGAAGAGCTACTGTTAGCTAGGAAGCTAGGAAGAGTTACTATTAGCTGGGAAGCTAGGAAGAGTTACTGTTAGCTAGGAAGCTAGGAAGAGCCACTATTAGTTGGGAGGCTAGGAAGAGCTACTATTAGCTAGGAAGCTAGGAAGAGCCACTGTTAGCTGGGAAGGTAGGAAGAGCTACTATTAGCTAGGAAGCTAGGAAGAGCTACTGTTAGCTGGGAAGCTAGGAAGAGCTACTGTTAGCTGGGAAGCTAGGAAGAGCTACTGTTAGCTGGGAAGCTAGGAAGAGCTACTATTAGCTAGGAAGCTAGGAAGAGCTACTGTTAGCTAGGAAGCTAGGAAGAGCCACTATTAGTTGGGAGGCTAGGAAGAGTTACTATTAGCTAGGAAGCTAGGAAGAGCTACTGTTAGCTAGGAAGCTAGGAAGAGCTACTATTAGCTGGGAAGCTAGGAAGAGCTACTGTTAGCTAGGAAGCTAGGAAGAGCTTCTATTAGCTGGGAAGCTAGGAAGAGGTACTGTTAGCTAGGAAGCTAGGAAGAACCACTATTAGCTGGGAAGCTAGGAAGAGCTACTGTTAGCTAGGAAGGTAGGAAGAGCTACTATTAGCTAGGAAGCTAGGAAGAGCTACTATTAGCTAGGAAGAGCTACTATTAGCTGGGAAGCTATGAAGAGCTGTAGCCTACTGGCCATCATGTGGTCAGTAGAATATTGTAGCAGCTGCTGTCTCTAATGGATCTCTACCTACCGCTGGATCAGAACCATCAACAGCTGCTTGGTGACTTGGAGACATGATCCAGATTCATATTGATCTCAGTTTGAAAATTATATCTGACATAGATTCATAAAATCCTTGGACGGATTTTTTAAGTGCGTCCTATGATTACAAAAAATGACAGAAGCTCCGTCAGGACTAAGAGATGATTTTAAAAAAGGTATGAGGAGAGAAGAGCTGGACGAAAGATGAGGAACTAGAAGGTTTGAGGAGAAACCACAACCTCTGGAACCAGTGACGACACTAGTCTGGTCTTACCACAGTGTTTATTCTTTTTTGCCGTCCAAGCAAATACCTGACAATATAAAATCTTAAAAGTAGAATATACAATAAATACATGATACTAAATATGAAATAAGGAGCCTTGAAGGCAAAATAGATTTCTAAACTGTATTAAAGCCCATCACCAGCTGAGACAGGGAGCCAGTCGTCTTGTTCCGGCCTCAGGAGATTACATCTTAAACGTCATAACCTCCGTTCCTTCTCCCCGGAGACTCTGAGTTATTAACCTCCAACCTCCTCTATCTGATGCGTCTCCAGCCCCATCACTCCTCTATCTCTTTCACTCGTCTTCTCCTTATCTTGCGACACCCTGTACGACACATTCCTCTTTCTTCCCTGTCCGTCTGTCTCCATGTCTCTCTTACCACCCTCCTCAGTCTCCTCTCTCCAGCTTCCCCTGGAGACTCTGAGTGCATTAGGATAAGAGCACCCCCAACACCCCCCCCCCCCCCCCCCCCCCCCTGTTCAGGCTCGGCGGCGTCCAGGTCCAGCTCGCTCGCTATCTCGCTCAAACGCATGTCAGAGGAGAGCACTCTGAGAGTCTGAGTGGATTTCTGGGAGGCCCGCTATTGTGCCAGGCTAAAATGATACGGAGTCTTCTCGTCCATTAGTGAGCGTGCATCCGGTCAATACCATCAAAGAGCAGCTCGGTCATGACAGAACAGGAAAAAGGCCGGCGGAGAATCGACCGGCGCTGGAAGGCTTTTATTATTCAAGCTTTTCTTGAAGCAGACCGAGTATGAAAGGAAGACAGTGATGCGATGAGATGCAAAGATCAGGGAAAAGATTTCTGTATATTTGATGTAAACAGAACGTGATAAAGCCGAGAGGGACGCTCATGAGATATTTAAGACAGACTACAGATGCTCGGGAACCAGAGGATCCTGCAGCAGGAACACATGGTTCAGTTTTGTTTCCATAAATGGTTTCATCAAGATTTCCTCAGGAAGCGTAAAGGTGTCGAAACATTTTTCTACAGCAGAACTATTGATGGTTATGAGCTGGACGCTAATTACATCAGCTGACCAAACAAGACCGAAGCAGATATTTGATTCTTTTCTTAGTCGACAGTTTTAGAATAATCCATAAACTCTAAGTCATTGTATGGAAGCAGAAATACCAGCAACGTTCTCTGGTTCCTCTTCACTATAATTATAATATCTGCTTAGGTTTTTAGCCTCTATTAAAAGACATCTTGCCTTCTGAACCTCCTTTTCACATTTTTAATTTACTCCGTTAGCAGCCTGGAAGCCATCACCCTCACATACAAAATAGGTGTAAAGTTGTTCTGGAGTCTCTCTGCTGGGAAGTGATTCTGCTCCAGCAAAGATCTCCTGGGCCAATCAGATTGTGGTGATGGACAGGAGAGTAACGGTAGTCATACACTGTGGAGTTGAATTAGTTTACAGTTAAATGTCTCTGATTGGTCAGAGGACTATCCAGTTGTCAGTTCCTCTTAGAATATGAGTCTGGCTACGCTAGGAGGAAGTTAAGGGGACGTTTCATGGAACAAAATTACTTTCCTGTAAAATATCTGCATCCCTGACTCCAAAATGCTCTTTAGAGGTTTAATGAAAAGGTCTTTTGAGCTGAACACTGACAGGATATCAATACACTCATCGACTGCTACACAATAAGCTGCTTTAGTAAACAAACACATCATTATTCAGTTTAAATCTCATCCACCAAGCGCCAACCTGCTGCGTCCTGTCGGCTCTGATGAAATGAATGTCTGTCAGGGTAAAAAGGAGGCTCCCAGGTGAGTGCAGTGTTTCCTAGCTGGGAGGTTTGGAGGCTAGGAGGAGCTACTATTAGCTGGGAGGCTAAGAAGAGCCTCCATTAGCTGGGAGGCTAGGAAGAACTACTGTTAGCTGGGAGGCTAGGAAGAGCTACTGTTAGCTGGGAGGCTAGGAGGCTAGGAGGAGCTACTGTTAGCTGAGAGGCTAGGAAGAGCCTCCATTAGCTGGGAGGCTAGGAAGAACTACTGTTAGCTGGGAGGCTAGGAAGAACTACTATTAGCTGGGAGGCTAGGAAGAGCTACTGTTAGCTGGGAGGCTAGGAAGAGCTACTGTTAGCTGGGAGGTTAGGACGAGCTACCGTTAGCTGGGAGGCTAGGAATAGCTACTATTAGCTGAGAGGCTAGGAGGAGCTACTATTAGCTGAGAGGCTAGGAGGAGCTACTATTAGCTGGGAAGCTCCTGAATCAGCTGATCAGTTGTTCTACACGTTATTGATTCTAGATCATCATGTTGTCGTAGAAGTTAAAGTTTGCTATCGCTAATGATTTCCTGATTGGATTTTATCCAGGTTCACACGGTCTCTGTCCTCTTTGATTAGTTCAGAAATATTTCAGTTTGGATAAAAGAGAGGAGGTCACATGTTTTAAAACATCTGAGTCCGAGGATTTTATGAATGAATTAATTTGAATCTGAAAAATCTATTTTTGTTAAAGCAGCTCTGGTGAAAACGTTTGTGGACTGAAGATGTAAAACGAGAAGAGACGGTAAAGTCACCAGCAGAGGTTCGACTAGTGTCCCACTGTGCAGGATGTTTATCAACCGATCAACACCAGCACAGTCCAGAACCTGATCCAACAACTAAACGTGGAAGCACAGGAGCAGGTCTCAGAGCTCAGCCTGCGTCCAGCATCAATACCTCCAGTCATTAGTCCACCACACGCTCACAGTCCACCCAAGCTCCTTTAATTAATTAACAGCCCGACTACAAGCTGAGCTGACTGGACGTCTGATAAACAACCAGCGGACGAACACGACGCTGATTAATCTGCAGCCAACTCCCCAAAGAGACACAGACGTCGACCGAGACGGCTTCATCTGGGACGGGACGGACGTCAGGAGAGAGACGGGAGGAATCAGAGCGAGCAGAGGAGGTAAAAACAGAGACAGAGAAAAGCTCTCACTAATTAATAGGTGTCTGAATTTCAATTAACGCTGACCTCGATTTCTGGGAAGAAGTGAAACGATGAAGAGACCGAGCTGATGTAAGAAGACATTCCTGGAAAATATTTGGTTTTGCCGCCGCGCCGCCGATCGGAACGAGGCGTCCGTCCTTCAGCAGGTCTGGAGGCCGCTGCTCTGAGCACGTTCATGGTCGACTACGTGGTAGTTTGACCGCATGCTGCATTCTCTGTTTTTCCCAAAATGCATCAGGGCTCAGAGAAATGTCAGGGAGACAGTTTGTGCTGCCCAAAACTCTCTGGTTTGAGGACTGGATGGCGTTCCTCAAACCAGAGGTGGAAACCATGACATGTGTTGAGATGTGCAGCGAGGAGGTTGGACCCAAACGCTGACACAAGGAGAGGCAGCAGCAGGAAACTGACTTTAATGAAAACTTACTAAATCTGGAATAAAGCGCTGCTGCAGAGTAATCCACAAACCAAAGGCTAGACAGAACTCAGAAGAGGATAACTCCACACTAAACTCAACAGACAACTGGACAAAGGAAAAGACAAAACTATATATATGCACAGACGGGCTGAGGAGAAGATTTACAAAATAAAAACAAAGAAAACATTCAAAACTCTAAACCATTACAACTCGTTTCCTTTGAATCGATCAACATACAAAAACCTAAATGATTAATTTATCATCAGCTTCTTCTATACTTTCACTTGACTTATCGTCAGCTACAGACTTACTGAACTGATATAAATTCCGCTCAGTCTTGAACTCTTCAAGGGCTAACTGTGTGAAAAGTCTCAGTTGTTGACGTTTATTTTATTTTGATATTAATATATTAGTAGGGATGCACCAAAAATTTTGCACTTTTGGACCATTTTCGGCCAAAAATTTCTGCGGTTGTTGCTTGCATCATCACAACATCCTGCTTCGGTCGTGTTGTTTCTCCCGAAAGTGCATTTTCGGTTTTCGGCCGAAAATTTTCAGACTTTTATCGCCGAAACAACACGTGCAAGCAACAACCGCAGAAATTTTTGGCCAAAATATTAGTGATGCACCAACGCTCATCTCAAAGCTCCAGAAAGTGACTTGATTAGCATCATGAGAACATGTCTGAGTATTAGGGATGCACCGAAAATTTTCGGCCAAAAGACCGAAAAAAGCATTTTCAGTTTTCAGTCGAAAAATTTCTGACTTTTATCGCCGAAGCAACACGTGCAAGCAACAACCGCAGCAATTTTCGGTTTTTCGGACGAAAATTTTTCGGTGCATCCCTACTGAGTACTGTTTGGAATTTTAGAAGCTTTGTATTGAGTTCAAATAGAAATTCAGTGTGAACCAGTTTAAACATCCTTCCAGGGGCATGGGGTTCTATATCGGGGTTCGAAAATCTAGGCCGAAAGTGCATTTTCGGTTTTCGGCCGAAACTTTTCGGACTTTTATCGCGGAAACAACATGTGCAAGCAACAACCGCGGCAATTTTTGGCCAAAATTTTTTGGTGCATCCCTAAATATTAGTAGTATTTTATTTTATAGTTTGCTGTGTTTGCATTTTATTTCATTGTCCAAAGACAATAAAGACTCTTTTTTATTCTGAGATTTCATCTTAAGGATGTTTAGAATCCAAGGTCAGAGGTCAGAGGTTGTTCTGTGCTATATACGACTAAGCTACATAAACACTGACTTTAAAAATGAGACCCTGTAGCTTCTAACCATCACAACCACCCAACGTCAGAAACAAGCAGGAGGAGAGAAGAGGAGGCTCCTGGAAATACAGACGTGGAGTTTAAAGTCCCGGAAGGTGAAATAAAATATCCAGCACCAAACAGGGAGGTTTAGAAATCAATCAAAGCTTCAAGGAGAATTTCTAGGAGCTTGTTTCAGTCCAGATAAAAACCATGAAGCATTTCCTGCAGGAGCTCCCACAGCGTCTCCAGCCTCGTTAAACAGCTTCAGTCAGAGAGTTTGTGGAAAACGCAGCAGGCGACTGAAACTAAAACCGATGCCGAACACGATGACGTCCTCAGAAGGCATCTCTATTCATATCCAGATTAAATATTCTAAAACACGAGGAGACGACTTTACTGCAGCAGCAAAGAGTGAAGCAACAGCTACGACTTTTAATTTAATCTGCAGCGTTTGAACCTGAAAACTGCTGCAGACATTACTGCAAAGAAGAAGGAGTGGTTCACTTGTTTAAATGAATTTATAAAACTACTTTTAGACGTAGAACTCTGATGACCTGAAGCCAAAACAACAAGTTTTACTTCGTCATTCTATTTTTAATGTCTCCATGCTTTCATTTTTTTCATGTGCAAGAGCGGTAACGGCAACGCCCCAGAGACAAGAATCAACACTCGTCTCAAAACTGCAGAAAGTGACCAAAAAAATATTTTACTTTTTTTGGTCAAACGTTGAGTTCAAGTAGAAATCCAGTGTGAACCAGTTTAAACATCCATCAAGGAGCATGGGGTTCTATATTTTGAGGGACAGTTTTGGGTCAAGTTTAATGACGAATCATTTTTGAAGCACATTGTGTTTTTATGACCTCGGCCCAAACTGGAAACCAGGAAGTGTTGGAAGCAGCAGTGACGTCGTAGTTTTGGGTTTTCATCTGGATTCAACTGGACAGTCCTCCAGCCAATCAGATGAGACGTAAAACAATCAACAGACGATGGTCGACTCTAAACCGCCGACTTCTCAGACGGCTGTAAACTAATTCACGACGCTCAGATGACGTATGAACCGTAGACTGCTTCCTGCTGGAACGATTCACAGAGTGGTCGTCAATGGCAACCATCAATTATCATGATGTCACATACTGTTTTAAAAGCATCAAATAACTAAAACGAAAATGAACGAAATTATGTATGTGACGTGTACTTTGGTGTTTTAGTCCCGCCCACTAACATGGAGGAGGCGTGGCTTATGACCTGTGCTCCCCCAGTCATGGCGTCCACTTTATTAACAGTCTATGGTTTGACAACATTTAGCGTTTAGCTGCTAAATGCTGCGGCATGTTCGGCAATCGACCGGCCTGCTTTATTCCCGTGTAGCTTCCACCAAACGCACCGCGGGCTCGTTTGTTTTGAAGCCGCGGCGTCGGCCCCGGGGCCCGTGTGGCCGTGATCAGTATCTGTAGCTTTGACAGTCGCTCTCACGCGTACGGAGGTGTTCACACTGAGAAGCGTCTCTATCTCCGATCAGCTCGACGCTCACACACCGAAGCTAACGCGTATACATGAAGCGGCCTCTGTGCCATTAGCCTCGCTCTCTCCCAATCAGCCACGCTGCATCTCTCAGCTCCGGGCTTCCAGCTCTACCACCATCTTTGAACTTGGTGATCTTGGCGCATAAATTAGCATTCATCCCAGAACCATGCATGTGTGTGCGTCTGCGTCCACACTGCGTAATCACTGTGAATAATCCGGCTTGTGCAGCCTTTGTTGTGTGCACATATGTGTCCTCCTAACAATCCTTATCTCAGCTGACGCCGGTGCATTCCTCGATGCCGACGACAACAACAGGCCGCGGTCTGCGTTGCTGTTTGCCTGCCCTATAAATAGCCCATTACTTTGAAATGTAAGTACGCTTCCTGAAATCTCCGCCCCTCTCGCTCGGAGCGCGATGGCCTCCCATCAGCGGCGTCCAGATTAAACTCTCCTCTCTGAAGCTCTTCTTTCTCGGCGAGAGCGTCTCTCAGCTGTTTGATGTCGCTGGTTGATATGCAGCTCGTGATGTTTGTTGAGCGACTGAGAGCAGAGAGAGCAAATCTGTGTTTTAACTGAAGTGTGCTGCATCGATTCACAAAGAAACGAGAGGAAGTCACGATGAATAGAGAACGGATTCACAACGTAATACAACAACTGAGCCTTTATCAATCAACAGAGGAGCAAACCACGAGACGTGATTCCTCACAGAGAAACATTAACAGTCTCTTTAGAATAAACTCCAGTGAGTGTAGTTGATGGTTTGTCCTCCGCCATCAACTAAATATTTGATTCTGACTAAATGGAAAAGTGGAAACGTACAAACAGGTGAAGTTGAACTGATCTGGACCAATGGGAGCCACTGATCCAGATGATTGACATGTGACTCAAACATCGTCCACTGGGGATGCACTGAAAAATTACGGCCGAAAAACCGAAAATGCACTTTTGGGCCAATTTTGGAAAATTGCTGCGGTTGTTGATTGCATCATCACAACATCCTGTTAAGGCATTTTCGTTTTTTCTCCCTAACATTATCGGACTTTTATAGCCGTAAACAACACGTGCAAGCAACAACCGCAGCAATTTTTCGGTGCATCCCTACCGTTCACCACTTTGGTTCCTACCACCACATCCTCTGTGATGATGATAGCAGCTTGGAGCATTATTTGGACAAAAACTTTAGTCTCTTGTAAGTTTGTTTTTTAACGTTGGGTTCAAGAATAACTTGGGATGTTATTTCTATATTTAACAGGGTGGTCTGTTCTGTTATTAAGGCCTCAGATGAAACTGTAGTTTCAGTGACCAGCAACGCTACAGAGGATCAAACTCTAGTAACATCTGGATTTCATTATGATCCAGAGAATAAAATCCCTCTGCATCACCTGGATAGTCCTCCAACCAATCAGAGACTTTTAAACTAACTCAGATGACGTCTATGACTACTGTTACTGCTCGGTCCATCTCCACATTAAGCCCCGCCCCCTGCTTGATCTGATTGGCCCAGCAGATCTATGCAGGAGCAGAGTCAGTTCTCAACAGAGAGACTCCAGAACAACTTTACTACCACAAGAACATTTATCGGCGGGGACGTTAGCCTGACTTCCAGCTCCTGCATCTATGCACCAATTAGCAACTGTTAGCATGCTACCCCTGGCTTCCATCAGTGTGCTTATCTCTTATGTTGACGTCCAAAAATTTTTGAAGTAGAACATTCGAAAACACAGAATGTTCTCAATCACCATGGCAACAAACGTTCTAGCTCCAGGCTAGTAACGCCGTGGAAAGCAAGCAGAATCCGAAGAGCAGTTGTAGGCGAAAAGAGAGAAACAAACAGAAATGAATAAAGAAGTTAAAGAATTATTTGTGTTTACTGTGGATGTTGAGAAGAGGAATGCAAAGTTGAAAAATATTCCCATTTAAAGCAGATTTAAAAAGTGTAATGCGTGCGATTACTAGCGATTAAGCATTTTAGTTTATTGACAGCTCTAATATCAAGACCATTCAGTGTCCAGTAGAAAGTAACTGGCTAAACTAGATTTTAATGAACCCTTCCTTTTTTCGGAAGCTTGAGTTCACCTCACTTCATTAAAGGTTTTAAAGAACCTACGTGACAATAAACAGATTCTGTTCTAAGCTCATCATCTCATCTGCTTCGGTGTTTCTAAACGATCCCCAACACATCTGCTGAAGAAAGAGCTGCCAACTGCTGAGGGAAAGAAGACGAGAGAGAGCAAACAGCCGACAGTAAAACCTCAAACTCATTTAATCACTGAGCAACGATCTTAGAGTTTACTCTGCTGAATGCTAGGAGGTATTTAGAGAAATGCTTCCAGCTTCACAAGGAGCTGCCAGGTCAGGTTTTAGGATTTGATTTTCATATGTTAGAGTTTGCCAACAAATCACTGATCTGGTCTGACCTCTATATCTCTCTGAGCTCTCTGAGCTGAGCCACTTCCACGTCACCTCAAGTCTGATGGAACAACAACGTCAGAGCTCAGAGGAGACTGAGCTTCTGTAGCTGCAGCCCTCAAACTCAGACGCTGCTGCTTTAAGTAAAGTAAATCAAGAATTCTTTCCGATCAGAGTCCATCTGATTGGTCTCCTGTGTCTCCCCAAAGTCTGTCCTCGTCTTCCTTGTCTTCTCCTAGAGTTGGTCTCCTGTAGCTTCCTAAAGTCTGTCCTTGTCTTCCTTGTCTCCTCCTAGAGTTGGTCTCCTGTGTCTTCCTAAAGTCTGTCCTTGTCTTCCTTGTCTTCTCCTAGAGTTGGTCTCCTGTAGCTTCCTAAAGTCTGTCCTTGTCTTCCTTGTCTTCTCCTAGAGTTGGTCTCCTGTAGCTTCCTAAAGTCTGTCCTTGTCTTCCTTGTCTTCTCCTAGAGTTGGTCTCCTGTAGTTTCCTAAAGTCTTTCCTTGTCTTCCTTGTCTTCTCCTAGAGTTGGTCTCCTGTAGCGTCCTAAAGTCTGTCCTTGTCTTCCTTGTCTTCTCCTAGAGTTGGTCTCCTGTAGCTTCCTAAAGTCTGTCCTTGTCTTCCTTGTCTTCTCCTAGAGTGGACTGGATTCAGTCCAATAAATCTTTCTGTCAGAGTTAATGTAGTGTGGAGAGGGTAGCTGGTACCTTGTGTTCTCTACTCCAGAAATGTTCTGGTCATCCAACGCTGCCATAAACTCCCTAACCCTCTCTGGAAGATGTTTCTCCTTGACGCTGTCTCCAGGAAACTTTTCTCTTCTTTTAAACGTTCAGTGTTTGTTGTTGTTGTTTGGGTGCAGCCTTTGACTGAGTGGACTCCATGGATTCTGTTTAGATGATCAACTACTACCACCTCACCACACATCCACATTACACTAGTTACTGACTACCTTCATGGTTAGACACTGGGTTCTGGGTCGTCTTCTTCTTCATTTTCTTTCTGGCAGCTTTGACACTAGCAAACCATCATATAAACAGAAGAAGAACTTGTCTTCTCCACTTTTTATAGTTTTTATTCTTTTTTTAGCAGCTTTGATGCTAGCCAGTGAAGAAGAAGGAGACATAATGACTCTACAGGGACGTGCTTCTGGTTTATGTCAGACCTAAAATAAATAACTGAAGCCTGATACCGATTAAAAATATGCCGGCCCAGATACCGATCAGGATGTCACAAACTACTACTACTACTACTACAACAACAATATACTACGACACAAAATAGACAAAACAAACAACAAGCTACCAGACTCTATACGTCTAACATGAGCTGTGTAGTGAATGAAAATTGTTACTGACACATTCAGGTGTAGAGGAAACCACGTCTGACCACAACAACGTTGACTTCACTATAGAGGTCAAAGTGGAAGGTGCTGGCAGAGGCAAGTGTTCCTAATATTCTGGCCCCTCTCATGTGTATTACTAGGACACGATTAACAAACTGAAGTTCATTCATTCATTCATTCATCTTCTGTAACCTCTTGTCCTGTGAAGGGTCATGGGGGGCTGGAGCCTATCCCAGCTGTCATTGGTCTAGAGGGGGGGTCCACCCTGGACAGGTCTCCAGTCTATCCCAGCTGTCATTGGTCTAGAGGGGGGGTCCACCCTGGACAGGTCTCCAGTCTATCACAGGGCTAACACAGAGACACTCACACCTACGGCCAGTTTAGAATCACCAATGAACCTAACCAGGAGAACATGCAAACTCCACACAGAAAGGAACCAGTCGGCCTGGATTAGAACCCAGAACCTTCTGGCTGGGAGGCATCAGTGCTAACCACCACACCACTGTGCGGCCCAAACTGAAGTTGTTTTTGTGAAAGTAGAAAACCAAGTAACTTTGCTGCTTTAATCTGAAACTTGATGAACTGAGTCTGGTTCATGGTTTTTGTTTCTGCTTCAGGCTCCTGAGATCTGATCAGCTGTGGATCCAGCTGACTGTAAATGTTGGAGCAGAGGAAGCTGTGTCTGGATTACTTTCAGCTGATTGACCTCCTGTGACAAGATCACAGGTCACCAATTACTGAAGCACAGAAAGACCCCCACTCCACTCCACTCCTCTCCACTCGATCCACTCCACAGACACACTCGTGGGCAGAAGGCAGACTTGGAGAGTCTTCTGTTTCCAAACTAACTGCTGATGTAAGGACTGAACATCTGTGCGCCTCAGGGAGGACGGAGCCATATGCCACTCACATTTTAAGAGGAGATGGAGAGGCTCGGCTGAGTGAGTCGGTGGGGGTGTGTGTGTGTGGGGGGGGGGGGGGGGGGGGGGGATTAATGGTGTTCTATTAGAGGAGTAGGTATCATAGCGGAGGTCAGAGGAGCCTCCAGGGCTTTTTACCTCAGCGGGATTGAATTACAGCAGCGAGAGAAATGAGGAACAATGAGGAGTCATGTGCGTAAATGAAGCCTCCTGGAGGTCCTGGAGGTCCTGGCTCTGTTTAGACTCCCTCAATCGGAGATGAAATGAAGTGAATGTGTCTCCAGCCTCCAGCTGCACTTCTCTAAACCCTACAGGGGAAGCTTCACCCTGAGCTCTGACTGACAGCCCTCTGCTTCCAAGCCCAGAATAAACCTTCATCCAAACAGCCGCGCAGTGCGCACACCGACCCCCGTCCGTCCAGACACGCTGGCCCCGGACAGCAGCGGCGGCAGCGGCGGCGGCCAGAGACGCTGCAGCTCCTCTGGAAGTTCAACTCAAACACTCGTTCGTCCTCTGCTTTCAGCTCTGCGGCTAAACACCGGAGCCCAAACACCGGAGCCCGAACTCAACAAACCACCCCCCCCCCGGATCCGACCGCCCGGCACATGGTTCAGCAGCCAGGCGGCTCAGACACGACCGAGACCGGCGATCTGGAGCGACGTGACCAGGAGAGGAAGAAGGAAGGATCAGTTCTTACCGTGCAGAGGAGGAACAGACGACGGAGAGAGAGAGAGAGCCCACGGAGAAATTATAAATCCTTAGTTTGTGTCCGCATTGTCTGCCGGAGAGGAGGAGGAGGAGGAGGAGGATGAGACGGAGCAGGCTGCCGCTGCTGCTGTGAGGAATAATCCGACTGTCAGTGACAACAACCCGGAGAGGAGGAGGGAGGGAGGGGAGGAGAGGAGGGGAGAGGAGGGGGGGGAGGAGGGAGGTAGGGGAGGAGGGGGGAGCGTCACCCCGTCCAATTAGAAACAGAGGGATTGATTGTTCCAGGAAGTCAGACAGTTGAAGCTGTGACTGATGGTTTGGTTTCAAACTGAGGATCGATGCAGGAAATCAGCAGCTCCTCACAGCAGGACACGGGTTCTAGTCCCTCGGGTTTCTGTCCTCTGTCCTCAGACCAGTGGAGTCTGTGTCCACAGTCAGAGCTGGAGCTGCAGCCTCCATCTCTCTGCACCTGCTGCCATCTACAGAGGAGGAGAGGTCATTAAACTGACTGAGTGACTGACTGCTGCAAGAAAAAGGCTTTAAACGTAAAATAACACGACACACGTGATGATTTAAACTCCAACAGAGACCTAGAACTAACAACCACATGGCTGCAAAGGAAATAAACCAATAACTACCTCCTCCATGTTCAAGTGAACTTGATTCCTCTGCAAACTAACGTCAGGGTCAGAAAACTGAGTTCTGGATGGAGACGGACGTTAATCAGCTGGATTAGAAAAGTAAAACCACATCACAGTAAAAGTATTTATACACAGGACTCCATAAACTGAAACCTGCACAGCTGGAAAGGAAATAAAGCAAACCACTGTCTGCATGAAGCTGAACTGATCTCTAATAAATGTGTTCAGTGCAGGAAACTTTCACCCAGATGCAGTTTTCTAAATGATTCCATGCAGCTGATTTCTGAACACATTTACTGGAGATCGTTTTAGCTTCATGCAGACAGTAGTTTTATTTCTTGCTTTACTTCCTTTTCCAGCCGTGTGTGTTTTAACCAGTCACAGAAATAACGGAGGCGCCAGCCGTCACAGCTGATCCGTGCTGATGTAACACCGGAGAAATCTGTTCTCAGTTTCTGTGAAAGGACGAAGTTTTCAGCTACATGTGGATGTTTCAGGTCCAGAGACGAACTGATCCTCCGTCTTTGTGTCTGAGCCCCGAACTGATGGAGTAGAAGAAGATGACCAAGACGAGGAGGGAGGAGGAGAAAAGGGAGGAGGAGGAGGAGGAGGAGAAAAAGTAGTACATGGTTGAGGAGAAAAAGATGAATGAGGAGACGAGGAGGACAAAGAAGAAGGAGAAAAATGATGAGAGGGAAAAGTAGAAGAAGAAGGAGGAGGAGGTGAAGAAGAAGAAGAAGAAGGGGAGGATGAGGAGGACAAAGAAGGAGAAAATGATAGGGAGAAGAAAGAGGGAAGTTCAAGAAGAAGAACAAGGATGAGGATGAGGAGGAGGAGGTGGTGAAGAAGAAGAAGAAGAAGAAGAGGAGGGAGGAGGAAGAGGAGGTGAAGAAGAAGAATAAAAGGGAAGAGAAGGAGGAGGAGAAGAAGAGGGAGAAAGAAGAGGGGAACATGAAGAAGAATGAGGAGGAAAACGAATGAGGAGGAGAATGAGTGGGGGAAGAAGAAGATGGAGGAGGAGGAGAAGAGGCAGGAGGAGAAGATGGAGGAGGACAATAAGGACATAGAGAACATGAAGAAGAAGAAGAATGAGGAGGGAGATAAAGAAGGAGAAGGAGGAGTCGTATGTTCTCCTCCATGTCAGAGTCCAGTCCTGAGTTGATGGAGTAGAAGAAGATGAACCGACGTCTCCACGTCTCCACGGTTCATCTTGATTTGACGGGATCGACTCTTTAATCTAATCTCGTCCACCACCTCCAACAGCGACCTTTGACCTCTGACAGCAGCCATCACTGGAGCTGGAGTTTAAAGATGAACCACGGTTACCATGGAGACCAGACCTGGTACACGAGGTTATATCACATCTACTCGAAATAGAAGAGAAGAAGAAGGAGGAGGATGAAGGAGGAGGAGAAGAAGAACGAAGGAAAAGAAAAGGAAGGAGAAAGAAGAGGGGAGCAGGAAGAAGAATAAGAAGGAAGAGAAGAAGGAATAGGAAGAAGGAGGAGAAAGAGGAGGAAGGAAAAGGGAGATGGAGGGAGGAAAAAGAAGGAGGAAAAGAATGAGGAGAAGAATGAGTAGGGGGAAGGAGAAGAACAAGGAGAAGGGGAAAAGGAGATTGAAGGAGGAGAAGCAGGAGGAGATCATGAAGAATGAGGAAGAGGAAAGGAAGGAGGACGAGAAGAAGAAATAGTAGCGTCCTCCTCCATGTCCTCCTCCATGTCCATGTTCATTGAGGAGCTGGTTCAATAAGGAGCTGGTTCAATGAGGAGCTGGTTCAATAAGGAGCTGGTTCAATGAGGAGCTGGTTCAATGAGGAGCTGATTCAATGAGGAGCTGGTTACATGAGGAGCTGGTTCAATGAGGAGCTAGTTAAATGAGGAGCTGATTCAATGAGGAGCTGGTTACATGAGGAGCTGGTTCAATGAGGAGCTAGTTAAATGAGGAGCTGGTTCAATGAGGAGCTGGTTAAATGAGGAGCTGATTCGATGAGGAGCTGGTTACATGAGGAGCTAGTTAAATGAGGAGCTGGTTCAATGAGGAGCTAGTTAAATGAGGAGCTGGTTCAATGAGGAGCTGGTTCAATAAGGAGCTGGTTAAATGAGGAGCTGGTTAAATGAGGAGCTGGTTAAATGAGGAGCTAGTTAAATGAGGAGCTGGTTAAATGAGGAGCTGGTTCAATGAGGAGCTGGTTACATGAGGAGCTGGTTCAATGAGGAGCTAGTTAAATGAGGAGCTAGTTAAATGAGGAGCTGGTTCAATGAGGAGCTGGTTCAATAAGGAGCTAGTTAAATGAGGAGCTGGTTAAATGAGGAGCTGATTACATGAGGAGCTGGTTCAATGAGGAGCTGGTTAAATGAGGAGCTCGTTAAATGAGGAGCTGGTTAAATGAGGAGCTCGTTAAATGAGGAGCTGGTTACAGGAGGAGCAGCTCATTGTGTGAGGAGGAGCGATGACACGGTGGAGAAATAAGTGAACAGGTGGATGAGAGCATCTCTCTGAGGAATGTTCCAGATATAACTACTGTGATAATAGAGGATCACTCAGCTCTGAGTCTCATCATGTCCATATATAGACTCTACACTCATCATTATCTCTGTGACAGATACAGGTTTATTGTCATTCTAATAGTTTGTCTCACATCCAGATATTTACACAGAAATAAATAATAGTGTGACATAAACAACTGTTTTTAAAACCTTTAATTATGAACAAACGACAGCGACTAATGGATCTCGTCTCTTGTTTCAGTGACAGTTAGTGATTCCTCTGATTAACTTCTCATTATTTAGTTTGTGTCATGTAGGAAATAAAATATTTTAGTTCATTATTATTGCGTCTGTGTGAATGTATTTAACCTTTAGAACCAGAGCCCATTAGTTCAGCTCATTAAAATGAAACTCTAATGGTTTTATTTATTTCCCAGCATGCTTTGCATCATCTTTTTTTTTTTTTTTTAACAATGAGTTTTAACTTAAAGTGGCTGGAAATTATCTGGAAAAAAAGCAGAAAATAAAAAGTTAATAGTTAATGAATACAAACTTACAGATGGTTGATAACTAGACGGATAGATGGTGTTTTGCTGCCCCCTGCAGGACAGTGAGGGCATGTGCCACATTTAGTTTTTTTAATCTTGATTTGAAAAGTTGAAATGATTTTCCTCTTAAACTAAGAAGGTGTGTAGCGTCATGAAGATTAAACTCAAACATTAATAGAGTTAATTACCACATGTCTTAAACGTCAGGACGATGACAGTGTCTTTGTGTCTCCATAGGACAATTAAACGTCCTGTAAGTTGGGACAGGTTAGTTTTATGTGATGGGCTTCTGTTTTATTTAAAATGAAGAATTTAATAAAAATATTTCAATTATAAAAGTGTCTTTTATCTGAGTAAACAGAGAAATAGACTGGTTTGCTGCCACTTCTTCATCATGAGGAAATAACTTTGTAAATTTAGACAAACACACACATTTGTTCTGAACTTTACACATTTCAGACTTTTAAAACTCTTTGTGTTTTTAAGATTAAATCCAGAAACTGTTAAATGAATATCTGTCTCTGACGATAGGAATTAAACTGATGACACATTTTATACAAGTAAAGAAAATGAAAATAACTAATTGTGTGTTTTTTTTAATTTTATTTTTAATTTTAGAAATGAACTCCGTTTCTCTGTCGGTGAAAACGTGTTTGTTCTGTGGCCTTCAGTCGTTTCAGTCCAGTGAATTCACCAGAGATAATAATATTAATAATAATTCTAAATATGAACATGAGGAGCTCTCTCATGGTCTGATCTGTTCTCAGGTCTGCCTCTGGATGGCGCTCTTTGACCACAAACACAACACATCAGTCTGGGTTTCCTCCAGTCAGGACTAGATCAGTATATCTATATGTAGACCTGCTTTATGGGAAATTAACCATCACAATGTTATTTTTCATTTTAGAACCAAAAATAAATAAATAAAAGTAATTGTAGAATTTCAAATTTAATTTAATTTAATTTTATTTTTTTCCCCTTTTTAATGACCTTTGTATTTTTGTCTTTTCTTGTTCGGACAACGATGAACTGAAAACCTAATGTCTGTGTCTCTGAGTTTGAAATGACCAAGTGAACATCTGCATCATTAAAGAGAAACATCACATTAATATTTAAAAACTTCCACTAATATATACACTAGTGTGACATTTCTATCCTTTAAACAATTCAATTTGAAAAATCTCAGTAACAATTTAGGTAAATAACCACATAAACATAACATCATTTTACTGGAACAAAATGTATAATATGAAGTAACTATAGGTCGATTCAATAAAGTATATATATTATTCACAACATGTATATTGTTAACATAACGTATTCTAAATTGGCAAAGATTTCCGTTAAAGAAAACAACAAACAACTAGAAAGTTTATAACGGCGGCCATTTTGGAAACGGCTGCCAAAAGCTAGTGACCGCGGAGCATGGCTAAGTCCACCAGGGGGCAGATGACCAGGATTTAGTTGTTTACAGCAGGTTTTATAAGGACTGTGTGGATGGAGCAGACGTCTCAGAGGACTGAGAACCTTCACGGATATATCTGAGTAAAATAAATGTTCAAATGTAAATGATTCCACAGATAAAAGACTTTATTCATCCACAAGGGAAATTATTTGGTCACATTAGCTCAGTTGCACATAAGAAACACTCCTGAGAACTCTTGATTGTCCATGATGGAGAGCAGTGTGTCTAGTGTCCTCCTGTCCCTCACTGAGACAAACGTCTCCAACTCACTGCCAATGACATGTCCACTCTTTTGACTGATGTCCTTTCTGCTGCTTCCCCAACAAACCACAGCAAAGTCCAGACTGGTAGAAAGTCTCCAGCAACGTCCTCAGGAACTAGAGTCTACTCAGTCCCTTCTTGTCCACAGCGTCACTGTTGTCCCTCCAGTCCAGTCTGCTGTTCATGTGGACTCCCAGGTTCTTATACTGGTCCACTACTTCCACCTCCAGGTCCTGGATGGTGATGGGCTGATGGGTCTGAAGTTTATTTTACACGTCAAGTAAAATAAACTGAAGCATCATTTAAATTCACTTTTGTTTTTTTTTTTTGATTTTTTTATTACTTTGAGAAGTTTCCTTTTGTTTTTCTGTTTGTGCTAATTTACCAGATACTTCATGTTTCTCACCTCAGGGCTGTTCTTCTTTATTTGCTCTGTCTGTCCCCATCAGTGGATTTATTCCAGTGTTTCCAGCTGTGGTTGAACATTTAGCTCCAGAGGAAAAGAATTCAACACGTGCATTATGAGCCTTTCTTCTCTCAATTCGTCGTTTTCCGGTTGTGTTTGGACCCTCCATCAGTGAAGTGTCTCCAGTGTTTCCTGCATCACAGCTCCACCCTGAACAGCTGGTGAGGTGTTTTCATCAAATGCTGCTTCTGGTTTTTAACGCCAAACACACTTCAGGTGCCAAAGAGATAAATTAGAGGTCTGGTCCATCCAGACCTCTAATTTATCTGCCAGAACGGGTCGGGCCGATCGAGATGTTGATCCAACAGTCAGCCTCACTAGGATTCAGCACTCAGGGTTCAGCGTCTTGCTCAAGGAGGGGAATCGAACCACAAACCGCTCGACCTACTGAGCCACAGCTGGAGATGAAACTCAGCAAATAATGTCTCCAAAACCAAAAAGTATTTAAATTATTGTCATAACAATACAACTGGGAGGAACAAGCAGTGGCCACTTTATTAGGTACACCATGCTATTACTAGTGTTAGAGCTACATTAATTGGTGGCGTAGATTCATCAGAGCGCTGGAAAACATTCCACGTCTACATCACTAAATGATCTGCTGGTTAGATGTTTGCATTAACGGTTAATGTTCAGAATGAACCTGAACCAGACCAGGAGTAAACATCAGACCAGGAGCAAACATCAGACCTGGTCTCTTTTCAGTGTTTCTCTAATGGAAGCGACGCAGGACAAACCTAAAGCTTAAGAAGCTGATGTGAGGCTTTTTGTTTCCATCTCCTGCTGAGCTGCAGAGATGTTGGACCGTTGTTGGTTCAGCTTTTACCAAACTGATCTTAGCGGTAGTTTTATTTTTTGTCTTCTGAAAGGAGAGCAGTGAAACAACTGTGGGTTTGGGTTTTCTTTGATCTTCCTTTCTGAGCAGAGTCTGAGGTGAAACCAGCAGAACATTTTCACCAGAAGCAAAAACCCTGATTTTATTTTTAACCATCCAGACTGAACCAGTCACCATATAAAACAAGACGTAATCCCTTTCCTGTTCATTTTGGGCGAAACAACACAAACATCCAGGGCAGAGATGAAGGGTTCTTGATATGAATTGTAGGTTTTTGTGAAGGTGATGACATCAGGCTGCATAAAGCCAAAGAAAATGAGGGTAATAAACTCAGATGGAGCTGATACAGATAAAACCAGAGACTAGAATTATCATCCCTCTGTTTTCTTCTTCGATTTCCTCCCTCCCTCTTTCTCCCTCTTTCTCCCTCCACCTCTTCCCGTCCGACCAGGGACTTGAGTTTGGCCTTGAGCGGTTATTTGGATTCTCAGAGGGGTGTTTGGCATTAGGAGCGTCTTTGAAGCGACCCCTCCCCCTCCCTCATCTCGACGCCGTTATCCTGGTATTAAACGTTGTTACGGAGCCGCCGTGGCCTTGATGTGGTGACCGGCCTTGACTCACCCTTCAACCTCTTTGATTTAATACCCCGCCGGCGATCACACGTCTTCACGCGTCCGTTCATCCTCGCGCTACGAGCGGCTTCACACAATGACGCACATGCACGATCTTCAAAGTGAATCAGCTTCAGCGGACTTAACACTTAACAGCTTCAAAGGAGAGGGAAGAGGAGGACGATGCTCCGCATGAGACAAACTGTTATTGAACTTCATAGTTTGATGTCTGCTCCTTTTCATTTCCTTCGTATGTACGACCACCTGAGAGCTCTCAAAGAAACAGTCACATGAGAATGTGCTGCTATTAGAACGATTCTGACGGCTCTGGTTCATGTTGTTGAAGATGGACACAGTTCCTGGAAGGTTTATCACAAAGTTTTTACATTCAAGAAGAACTCCTGGTTATGTTTATGCAACTGATTTAAGACAGAACACATATTAGAGGAACGTTCTACCAGACCAGACCCATGATGAAAGCTTTTCATCACTTTATGGACCCTGGCCTCGGTGGACCCTGGCCTCCATGGACTCTGGCCTCCATGGACCTTGGTCTCTATGGACTCTGGTCTCTATGGGCCCTGCCCTCCATGACCCAGGCCTCCATGGACCCTGGTCTTTGTAGACCCTCGTCTCTATTACCCTGGTCTCCGTGGACCCGGGTCTCTATGGACCCTGGACTCCATGGACTCTGGTCTCTATGGACCCTGGTCTCTATGACCCTGGTCTCTGTGGACCCTGGTCTCTATGACCCTGGTCTCTGTGGACCCTGGTCTCTATCGACCCTGCCCTCCATGACCCAGGCCTCCATGGACCCTGGTCTCTATGACCCTGGCCTCCATGGATCCTGGGCTCTATGACCCTGGTCTCCATGGACCCTGGGCTCTATGGACCCTGGTCTCCATGGACCCTGGTCTCCATGGACCCTGGTGCACATTATACAATTTAAGCTTCCATTAATTCACATCACCACCACATCAGATAAACTCTACCTAGTTAGTAATGATGCTCATCAGCAAACTCCATTAAACTGTTCTGAATTAATGACTAAAGCGTTTTTTCAACCGTTGCCACTGAGGCAGAACAATCACTGTGGACACAGGCGGTCACATTTGCTTGAACAACCTCCACTGCTGTTAAACAATGAATCTGGTTGGACTTAAGGTAATTAACTTCATTCAAAATGTGTATCATTCATTCAGAGCTCACTATCTCAAATAATCCAAAGTATGTTTTAAAAGGATTTGATCAGTTTTGACTGTTTTTCCAATAAGGGACAATTTGGAACAAAACTTTAATCTGAAAGAAATTAAAGTCAAATGAAATTAAAAGTCCAAGCCCAAGGCACAGAGCGGGGACGGGGCATGGTCACGTTGGAAATAATAACTTTAATGATAATGAGATTTAGTGTAGTCCTCCTTCAATAATATATCTTTGTGAAGTACCTGGAAATATGTGGAGAGCAGCTCACGGGAGCATTAAAATGCGACACCAGAAGTCATTACAGCAATTTATTAGAACAAATCCATTATAAATCCTCATCATTTCCACCAGACAGCCTGAGGTGTTCGGAGAACGCCAGCCGCTCGCTAGAGGGAACGACGTCCACATGCAGGATGTTCACATTAAACTAAGCAGTTTCACCGTCAAACTCATCGTGACGTTATAAACAGAGGCATAAATACCAATGACAGTCAGCTGCAAGGAACGCTGGGCCATCATCGGTCGCTCTTAACAACTCTCAAGGTAACTCACCTTTCTTTTTGCCATCAGACTTTTCCAACACTCTATTGATCCACTGAAGGTTTTTTTCTTTTCCCCTCCGTTGGCTCCAGGCTCAGGGATCAGTTTGTCTTGCTCAAGGACGCTTTCTATCCAACCGGGGATGAACTCTGCCCTTCATCAGCCTTCAGTCTATTGCCGGCGTTCCTGCAGGTGATATTGGTGAGTCATTATTAGTGGGAATTTGAGGCATTCTTTGAAAACAAGACAGAGGCGAGGAGAGAGACTAAATACGTGGAGATAAAAATCTACCAACTAAAGTGAATAGACCCTCAAGTCTCATCACAAACTGAACTAATATCACAAACTGCAGGATTCATTTTAGTTTAAATGCTAGTGACGTCAAAGGAGCTGATAGTCGTTATAAACAATATAAGAAAGGCTAACGTTAGCCATTTCATCTGCAAAAACAAGCTAACAATAGCCACTTAGCTAGCCCAAAAGAGATCGTGCTAGCCTCTAAATTAGCCTATACAAGCTAACCGTAGCCTCATAAAGACCGAAGCAACTCCATGTTGCTCAGATGACGTGTATGACTACTGTTACTCTTCTGTCCATCACCACATTAGGCCCCGCCCACACCATCTGATTGGCCCAGCTTTGATGGAGTAGAATCAGTTCCTAACAGAAAGACTCCAGAACAACTTTACACGATAAACTGCTGTTGTTGACAGAATTTCTCCACAAATAAAAGAAGAGCTAGCTTTATCAGTCCACAAGGGAAATATACAAGAGTGGCAACCAGAGCCTGGGATGTCCACTACAAACCAGCTATCAGCTAAAACAGTTAGCCGGTATAGGCTAATGTTGTTTTGGTAAATTTTAGCTAGTTCTGGTTACAGTTTTTTTCAATTGCTTACACACAAATCCTTTATGTAGCACACACTTTCTAAAACCTTTGACTCAAACTTCATAACTCTACATCAATTCAGCAAAACCATACACTAATTCTCAGCCTTGACACAGTTTTCAATTTAGCTTTTAACTTTTTGCAATTCAATACACACAATTCTCTACCTAACACACAAAAATCTATCAGGAAGTAACTTGATTTCCTATTTCAAACACAACCAATGAAAATGCCACACTTAGTCATCAGTGCCTCAGACTCCATCCTCATGTGTGCAAACAATAATTGCTTTACTGAACACCAACCAATCACTGCCTGATATAGGCCTATAAATAGGCCAAAGGTCAAGTAACCTGTCTTGAACAATGGATAACGTCAATGCAGAGAGAGACAGGGGAGTCAGAGGAGGACACAGAGGACGGCGAGGAGTTCGAGTTCTTGGAGGACACTTTGGAAGAGGAGCAGTAAGAGGAAGAGGACACTTTGGAAGAGGAGCAGGAAGAGGAAGAGGGAGAGGAAGAGGAGGACTTGGAGGAGTAAGGGAAAGGGAGGAACCAAGGAGAGTAGTCCCTGATGAGATTAGGGCTACTCTCATTGATCATGTCATCAATCATGGGTTGACCATGAGAGAGGCTGGACTCAGAGTCCAACCCAACTTGAGTCGATTTACAGTGGCAGCCATAATTCGAACATTTCGAAATGAGAACAGGTATGCAACAATTATTGTAACAGTAATGTAGAGTACAGTAATAGCCATTTCTGCATACATAGTACTATAAAATACATGTATTCTATTGTAGCTCAAAACATCCAATGTATATACTGCATACTGTATGAATGGTCACAGGGCATTACAGCCTTGACTTACTGTGCATACACTCATACAGCTATTTCTGAATTTTCCAGAATTGAAAGACAACAGTATCATGGAGGACGAGGTCGTATATTCTCACAAGAGCAAGAGACCGCGATTGTGAATATGGTTTTAGCAAACAATGCAATTAGAATCCGTGAGATCCAAAGTCGTATTTTGCAAGATGAAGACATATTCAACAATATTGATGCTGTGAGTCTTGCAACAATACACCGTGTCCTGCAGAGGAATCAGTTTCGAATGAAACAGCTGTACAAGGTCCCATTTGAAAGGAATTGAAAAAAAAATCCATAAAAACAAAAGAGCTTTAGATTTAGAGTAACAGTGTGTACATGATAGACATAAGTTTATAATACTATGGAAAATGTGTTTATGATGTGAGACAAATGCTTGCTTTTGAGATATGTGTACAATATTTTGAACGCTGTGTTTGATTTTGCAAGATAGAGGTCACTTTTTGCATTTCATTTGAGCAATTATTGAATTTGTGTGTAGAGCTTTGAAAAAAACAGATAGAGCTTTGAAAATGTGTGTAAGCAATTGAAAAAAACTGTAACGTTAGCTGGTTTCGCTTACAGTTTTTTCCAATTGCTTAAACACAATTTTGCAAACTACACTGGTTTTTATCAAAATACTAACACAATTCACCAAACCACACACCCAAACTGCAAAATACCTCATGTATCCCGCTAAATGAAGCACTGCAACCAAAATCAAACTTTTGCACCAGATGGCACACACTTGATTCGTATTACAGATTTTTGTTGAAGCAACTACGCGCTGTTGGGCATGATGAAAAGCACTCTCATCTTTAGTATGCTTTGCCATAATACTAACATAGTTCAAACTGTAGAGAATTCCTCAGATTGTTCACATGCACAGAAATATTTACAGATACACACACGTGCTAATGAAATATTTTTTTTTTCTTTTTCACCAAACAAGTCAGTGCAACATATGCACAGCAGATATATTTACATTGGAGTGAACTAAAATATGCTCACACAACAGTAAGCTGAAAAATACAATTGCAGAAAAAATGTGCAGAAAAAAATAAATAAATAAATAAAGAGGAAAGGAAAATAATTAGACAATTAGGTCTGGCCACAACGCCCCGTCAACATCGCACTCTCAACCTCCCTTTTCCTCTTCCTCTCTCAGCAATGTCTTCCATTGTTGTTGTAAAAGAAAAAAAAGATGCTCACCTGTGGTCTTTTATTGCTTACTTCCTGATTGAAGTGTTAACAATTACATAACCCCTATTTGGCCAGGTAGCACATATAGTGGCCAATGAGCTCATGTAGTGCGTCATTTTAAATGGCAGTGTTCTGAAATCGCAAACATGTGACTTTATGTCAGATTGTTGTGTCTTATGCAGAGAACCGTGTTCAGTACACTTAAAAAGTGCCATTTCGAATTGCAAAATGTGTGTAAAGCAGAAAATGTGTTTAAAGTTTTGGAGATTTGAAATGAGGTTTTGCTCCCTATGTGTCAGTTTAAATATTTGTGCTATCCATGTCATTTTAGTGTGTTAGCAACTGGAAAAAAACTGTAATGCTTCCATGCTGATGTTAGCTGCCTGGAGCATCTGTTGAACCAAGATGTTAGCAGTGACATTGTTGAGGGTATTTTCTTGTCAAATAGAAGAGCTAGCTACGTCCATACACTAGGGAAATATACAAGTGGGTTACCTAGGTAACCAGAGCATCTATTTGTAACTGTCAGCTACAAATAGATGGACGACCAGAGACTCAGTTTAGATGTGGACGAGGTTTTACAGTTGATCCTGAGGACGGCACCAATGTCTCAGCCAGGAACCAGAGCAGAGGATCAGTGTTTAGGATTCATCCTCGATGCTTCTATGAGAGCAACCAATTATCAGTTGGTCTCAAATGTACTGACGTTATATTTAAAGCCTGAGAGTCCATGATCTGCTGCTGTGTCAGATCACAGAGTAATGATGGCACATTGCGGAATGAATATGTGGAGGATTCTGGTTGTGACAGCAGCTTGCCAAGACAATCTGTGGCCTTCAGCTCCATACGCCGCCGGCAAGAGTTAATCTGACTCATGTGGCACTTTGTTCCCTGACAGGATTAGCTGAAGGTGGACGAGATGATTCCCATCCAGCTCATCCGTCTCTGAAGGGGAAATAACGAGTTAACGAGTATCAGCGCGATCACCGTTACGGAAGAGGACTCATCTGCTCATCTTTGAACTCAGGTCACGTGTAGTAATTCCATCTTTTGAACAGATCATGAGCAGTGAAGCATGTCTCGGTATGTTGTCCTGCTCTGTTAATGACTTTAGGATTATTAGACATTTTCACGGCTCAGTTTAGGTCGAACCTGTCAGCTCTTGGTAAAGTTGAAGAAAAGATGTCGGTTCTTTGTTCATTCTAAAAGAAACCTTTCGAGTGCAAACGCTGCCCAGACACTGACTACCTCTTGTTGGCGTTTAGTGATACATGAATGTGATTTCCAGAAGAGAGCTCTCTTTTGAAAATTGAACATGTCTAGAATACGCTGCCTTACCTCTAAGACTAAAGGCTGCGCTCTCTTTAAACACTAGGTGGCAGCAGAAACAAGCGCTCATTAAATGAACTGTTTGCCGTTCCAGAAAAACAGAATCAGGACCACAGTTGATGTTATTGCTGCACAAGAAGGTCACAGCAGATACTCAAAACAAGGCCTCACTGACATGTAATACCTCACTGATATGTAATATTGGCTCAGTATTGTGTGAATAAATGTGTAGATGTGACTGTGAAGCGCTTTGAGTAGCAGTAAGTAGAAAAGCTCAGTTTAAAAACCAGACCATCATCATTTAGAACCATAAAGACCATAAAGAGGTGATGGCTGTTATTTATATCAAACTAAAAATGTGAAACGCCACATTTGGTCTTTTGCAGGATATCATATCAGGCAGAGGGTCGGGTGTAATATTCTTTTCTATCACAGTCTGGGAAAAAAAAGAAGTGTTCATTTCAAAGTAGTCTGGAGAAGAGATGGGATGTTTTATTCATTTTGGTTCCACGGCTATCAGAAACTCTCCTCGTTCATGTTCTTACCGCCGTTGTCGTTACCGCTATCGCCGTCTTCATCATAATCTCTGTCACGGCCGACTAGTCGTGATTACCGTCATCGGGCCACCTTCACAATCATCGACACGAAATGAATAACACGGAACAATTTGCTGCAGATTCAGTCTTAAAGCGACGGTGACATTTTGAACAGATCTGTGTCTCAGCTGAACGCAGCAACTGAACTAACACTCGGTTTGTTTTCTCTAACGGTTCATTAGGACGAGCGGTGCTGCATCGAGAGCGTAGAGTAGAACACACATCTGTGAATATATCAGCATGACACACACACTGTAGTTGCCGGCTTTTCATTGGACTGTGACTCCATCAGCAGACTTTCACTGAACTGAATCTTGGAGGTGAAATGTAAAGATACACTCGATTTATTGGCAGCAGTCTGCGTGTCCTTGACCCTGGAGATCGAACTTCATGTTTGTGTGTTTATCCTGGTGCCAGAGATGTGCCCACGTACAGAGCTGCTTATTAAGTTTTAGCGTCCTTCAGAATCTTCTACATTTCTTCATAAAAATGAATCAAAACATCAGAAGATTTTCCCACAAGTCCTGAGAGTCGACAAAGAGAAACCAACCAAAGACATGAAACAGAAATATTAGACTGCTGCATTTGTTTATCCAGGAAAATGAGCTGAATGTGAAGAGAAACTGGGTCATGCAGCAAGACAACGAGAACCAAGAACACAAGTGGTTCTACAAAAGAACGGTTAAAGAAGAACAAGATGAATGTTTAGGAACGGCCAAGTCAAAGTCCTGACCTTAATCCAATAGAAATGTTGTGGAAGGACCTGAAGCAAGCAGTTGATGTGAGGAAACCCACCAACATCTCAGAACTGAAGTGGTTCTGTTCTGAGGAATGGGCTAAAATTCCTCCAAGCTGCTGTAGACCACCATCAGCCAATATTACATATCAGAGAGGAGCTCCTCTAGGATTAAACCGGAGTCCATGTGTTCAGAAGTGTTTCCATCAATGTAATGAGACTCAGGTGTGGTTCAGTTCCTGGTTTAGTTTCAATAAATCAGGGATTTGTCTCAGTCTGATCTTCACAACACATGTTTGTGGACAAAGGAGCTTTCTGAGGAGCTCAGAGAAAGAGTTGTTGTTGCTCATCAGGCTGGAAAAGGTTCCAGAACCATCTCTAAAGAGTTTGGAACCCACAAATAATCCACAGTCAGACAGATTAAAGACGACTGTTCCCCTCCACAGGAGTGGTCCACCAACAAAGATCACTCCATAATAGTCTGAGAGGTCCCAAAGGAACCCAGGGGAACTTCTAAGCAGCTAAAGGCCTCTCTCTCATTGGCTGATGTTAATGTTGATGAATCCACTGAACAACCATGGTGTGATGGAGAAAGACACTGCTCTCCAAGAAGAACGTTTCTAAACATCATGTGGACAACACAGAAGACTACTGGGACAATGTTTATTGGACAGATGAGACCAAACCTTGATGAGCGTCATGGATGTGTCTCCATGATTGCCCAGCGTTTTTGTGTCTGTATGGATGTTTTAATGCCGTCAACAAAAGCTCAAGAGAAATTTTTCCCTTCACTGATGATACAGGACACACACTGAAAAGCAGAGGAGACCTTAATGCAGGTTCAAAGCTCTGAGCGAGTCACGAGCGTCACACCCCCCCTCAGTAGTGCTTCAGAGAGTTGTGCTCATCTCGAGTTCTGTTTTTCTCTGGGGTGCATTGTTCCGGAAGAAAGCCTGTTTATAATGTAGTGAATAATATTCAGTAGGTCAGATAAAAGCAGCCCAGGGGGCAAAAAAGTCTCACATTTATTTAATTATTTAATCTTCATTAAACCAGGAAAAGGTCATTCAGGGACAAACCTTTACTCAGAATAAATAATTCATCCACTGTTACCTTAAATCCACTAAGCACGCCCTGATGCTGCTTTAAAAAGCTGTTTGGCTCTTATCAAGTATTCTATTGATAATAAACTTGCTTTGATTATTTCACGCTCGTCCCACCAGGGCGTGCGCTTCTTTAAATATTCCTTTTTATTTTTAATGTGTCTTAATCACCGTCTGCAACAGTTTTCTCTCTTTTTATCTCTTGTTTGTGTGTTTATTTGTGGAAGGACTCCAGAAATAATAACCTCAGACACGAGGAACCTGAGAGGAACAAATAAGGAACGACTCCCCAAACCACCAGCCATCAGGGTCCCGTTCGTTCCCCGTCCCAGCTGCAGCAGCTCACTGCTGTTAATACGGCGTCTGAGAAAACATGATTGTGAAGATTGATTGTGCTGCGAGACGCCTGCTCAGCAAAACAAGGCTTTATGAATAAATAAAGAGACACCAGGCAGATTATTGCTGCTCCTCAACGTCTCACCGGTCTGAGAAGATGAGGTCGGCTCCTCTTCCCTCATCGATCAAAATTTACTCTCAAATCCTCAAATCAATAAATGTCAGAGTATTTTTAGTTTCTAATGTATAACTGCAGGAAACAAGCTGCAGTCAGTGTGCATCCACTGGAGGGTTCTAGTCCCACATGGTTCCTTTAGAGAGGACCATGAACTTTACTGGCTCCAGTGTTTAAAGCCTGAGTCTAAATCAGTTTAGACCTCAGATCCATGACCAGAGATTTTCAGCTCAAACATACAGCCAGAGTGATGAGGGGCCACAGTATCTTTGCTCTGTTAACTACCTCCAACTCAACATTGACAAAACAAAAGAACTGGTCATTCACACATCAAAAACAGCCCCGGGACTCACCCATATCACCATCCATGGCCAGCCAGTTGAACAGGTCAGCACTTTCAAATATCTTGGCCTCATCATGGACAATAAGCTTAACTTCAATGAACATGTCACCATCACACAGAAACGTGCACAACAGAGACTGTATGTAATACGCAAACTAAGATCACTGTCTGTTGCCCCCCACCTCCTTCTGCTACTCTACAAAAGCATCATCCAACCCCTTCTACTTTACTGTTCCCCCTGTTTCTTCACCATACTAAATGTTACCAGCAAGAACAAACTCATTAAAATCTCACACTTAGCATCCAAGATAATACAGCTTCCCACCCCCAGTCTCACTGATGCAAATGACACAGCCACCACACGCCTTGCCCGCACCATAGCAAGTAGCCCTGACCATCCCCTGAACCGTTTTTTCACCCTACTCCCATCTGGCCGCAGATACAGAGCCCTGGACTGGAAAAAAGCACACTTTAAGAAGAGTTTTGTACCCTCAGCCATCACTGCACTTAACAAACTCCAGTGACAATAATCCATCCCCTCTATTCTTTTGTGTTTATGTTGTCTGCACTGTCCACTTTTGCTTGCACTGTGTTGAGGAGGGAGGGTAACTAGAGGGGAGGGGGGGGGGGGGGGGGGGTATGGTGTGTCATATTATATGTTATATGTTATATGTGATGTGTGATATATGTATGAGACTGTGATGTTAACATCAATGCTGCTGTCTTTTATGGAATGGAATGACGTGTGAAGAAGAATATCCTTTATAGGACAATAAAGAGAAGAACATGGGGTCCTGCAGCAGATAGTCTGACCCCCACTCAGCACTGACATCAACACCGTCAATACAAGCAGCCAAGTATCAAACCAAGACACAAATACAACCGGAAAATCTGTCCAATACAAAGTCAAAACTGGCCAGAAATCTGTCCCTAACCCTCTAAAAACAGTCCCAAACATCAGAGCAAAATATAATCTGGTCTAAAACTGGGTCTAAACCAGTTTGAAAATCTATCCAAAACCAACCTTAGAGTCAGACTGATAAAGAAATGTAAAACTTATCTGAAACAACTCACAACCAGAGTCTAAACCAGTCTAAAACCAAGACTAAAACCAGTCCGAAGCACAATCTGAAAAACGGATCAAAACCAAGCCCCAACAGTCTAAACATCAAGTCCCGAACCGAAACTCAAATCAATATAAAATGTATCTGAAATGATTTAAAATCAGTCCTCAGCCAAGTCCAACCAACGTCCATCACTGACTCCAACAACAAGACTGAAACCAGTCTAACATCTGTCCAAAACCAAGACTTAAAACCAAGTCTTAAATCAGTCCCAGGGCGTAAAGTAAGATAAAAGTCCAAATCACAGTTTGTCCAAAATCTGTCCACAACCGAGTACAACCCAAGTCCATCACCAAGAATAAACTTGGTCCAAAATCAAGACTAAATCTAAAACTAGCACACAGTCTGAAACAGGTCTCAGGTCAGAGCCTAGTTTTAAAATAATCTGGATTATGTGAAGCGTCAGAAGATGCTGAGACAGTCTGACTGTTTTAAATGCTTTAAATGATCCTGAGCAGCTTCAGGTTGTTAACTGCTCTTATTTGAACTGGTTTGTGGGTTTGAACAACGTTTCATTTAACATCAGTGAAACTCTTCTCCATTAAACCTGTGAAAATTAGAATTCACCTGAAGACGAATGGATGTGGAAAATGAGAGCCGAGGTTTGATGTGAACTGGACCAACACATGATCCTGGTCTAACTGCGGACTCTTTCTACTCCTGTGATCTCCTGTTCTCCCTGATTTCTCTCTCTCTCCTATTTTCCAAACTTTTCTGCCCTTCCTTCTTTCCTCATTTTCCTCCTCTTCTTTCGTTAACCCCCCCTCCACCTCTTTTCCAGAGTGTCTCAGCAGTGAGTGCCTCGTTAATAATTCATGCCGTCTCTAATCTTAAATTGTAAATAGTTAATCAGGAGCAGGGCGGGTTGACACCTCCTTTAAACTCATCGCTGCGCAGCAGATCTGCCGGTCCTCTGATTCTGTCTCTCTCTCTCAGATTGACGTGACTCGTCCTGTTTCCCTCTGAGCTGCATTTATTGTTTGATTTCATGACGGTGTTCTACATCCGTTAGTTGCTGATCCTCTGTCTGTGTCTGTCTCTTAAACCTCATCTCTCCTCCTACCACCAGGTTGGCTCCTCAGATAATAATAATAATAAAAAATAAATTTATAAGCAGGGGTATGTGGAAATATGCAGTATATGTGTTACAGTATAAAACATACACTGTAAAACATTTCAAGTCAATAAAACTTAGAAACCAAAGTTCACCTGCTGCCTCAAACTCAACCTGAAGAAAACTCTGGTTCACCTCAAACAGCTCAGTTACAACTAATAATAATAATAATTATAATTATCTATTTCTTGTTTCAGAAACTTATTATTAGGTCACATTATCCACTGAAGAAAACTCATTTTATCTTGTCTAATGAACTCACATGTCTTCTCCTCACATTTCCACGTTCAGATCAGTTTAACTAAATTCCTATCAGCTGTCATGTTAAGTTGACAGCACTAATGTTCTTGTTTCTACTTTGATTTCTCAAGTTTTAAAGTTCATGTAAACTTCTGATGGTTCAACCAGCATCTGGACAGTATTTTATTTCATTTATTCCGTTTAGAGAGGAGGACATTTAAGACAATTCAAGTTGATGCACCAAAAACATTTTTTTTTTTTCACTTTAGAATTCATTCCTGGCAGGAAACAGCTTCTAAAATCCACCATCTACACCATTTACATTTATGGTGACGTTGTATCACTGAGGTTGTGGAGCCTTGTTTCAAAGGTGTCTCCATTTTATAGTAACAGTGCCTCTATATATCCCAGTATTCAAATCATATCACTCTTCCTCCTCCTCCTCCATCAAAACTCACAACAAGTCCAGATGAACGGATTACTTTACGTTTAAGTTTAGAAAACGTATTAAATTGAGTTCAGTATCAAGAACTTGTCATGACTGTTGGAGTTAAAGAGAAGAAAGACGGTCACATAACTTAACGGGGCTCTAATCTTTTACAGTGTGGACATGACCTATATAGTATACATAGCTAAATATGTTAATATACAAATATACTGAAGTACATGAGATTATACTGTACTAAATATACAGTGTTAATACTGTAAAAAGTATCTGAGATTGTATATAACTTATTATTCTGTATATAAATATATAGTAGCAGATATAAGTAGCAGCAAAGCAACCACAATGTTTGATAGGAGCAGATTTAACTGAAACAAGTCCACAGATGAGGAGGAGGAGGAGAAGCAGTGGGTGGTGGAAATGCTCCGGGCCATAACAGGAACACATTCATAGAGACTAGAGATTAAAAAATAAAAATAAGAAAATGTCTGAATATGCAGACGATACGCTCCTGTACTTTATAAAGTCAGACGGAGACGCTCTACTTAAAGTCCTAAAAGACAATGGAGGCGTTTCGGGCTATGAGCCTATTTCATAAAAGAAGCTGGAAGGAGAGCTCCGGGGGCTGGAAATAAAACGTCGGATTACAGATACCAGTCTGTTAGAACATGAACCCACCTCCTTCCTCTGTGGAGCTTATGGTTTTAAAAGAAAGTCACTTAGTTTGATGTTTAAACTGTGAATGAATATAATCTACACATAATAATAACACTGTCTAATAATAGTTACTGTCGTATGTGGACTATAGATCATCTCCTCCCTTGAGAAGATTGTTGAACTATAAATTATTATCAACCAAATGCTAAAACAACTTGGTTCCCTCAGTCTAGGAGGAACTTCATCTTCTCCAAAGTACTGAAGGCGAAGGAATTCATCCTTCACTGGTTTAAATCACTGAACATTCACATGTCAACAGATTCCTCCAGGAAACATTAGACCTGAGTTGTTTCTACATTCGACTCTGAAACAGAACCTTCCACGGTTGAACCTGGATATATAAAGACAACGCTGTCATTCTAACACCAGCCAGAGGGAAACTCTGGATCCCAGAATCAAACAAGCTGAGCTCTGCTCCTCTTTTATTAAATTACTGAGCTCTGCATGCTTTCATTCCTCGAGTCCCGTCTCTCTTGTTCCTCCGTGTTTGAATGTCAGCATGAATCTCTGAATCACCTATTTGCTCAATATCTCAGCTGCATCTAGAAATCTATTTGTTTCACCTCTCGCTCTACAGCACACTCCGACTCCAAATATATTTCACGGCCAACAGAGGAAGCAAAAGCCGCTGCTAGAGAGTGATGCCCTCGATCAGCCGAGACTGTGTTTCCCCCAGACAGCCTGACATTTACATTTTAAGGCATCTACCTGGCGGCTGCAGAAGAATCTACACACAGACACATATCACACATTACATTATACCAGCTGTTTAGGTCTGATACTCACATATTCATGGTGCCCAGAGGATGAATTTTAATGACCTGAATATCAAATGTTAGCGAGGCGGAGGAGATTCGAGAGTCTACTAGGGCCCAAGCAAAATCAAGGATGCCTTTCATAATCATTAACTTAAAAATGATCTGACAACAAATTGTGAACTTTTGTTAAAATGCACTTTTGTTTTTATCAGCCCTTTGGAAGGTTCATGACCTGCCTGGAACCAGGAAGTCAAAGTTGTCCAGGTCTGATAACTTAAAGCAGAGTTGACCTTTTATTGGAACAACACTCTGAACAGAGTCCGTGTCAGCCCATTAGGACTTCCTACTGCAAAACGTTTGCAGTCACAAGATGTGACAGTTCATTCTTAAAGTCCCTCCTCCTGTATTTACCGCATTGACATTAGAGCGGAAAAAGATCAGATAACACGGTGCTCTTGACCCAGACGGGACGGACGGGAGATAAAGAAAGATGAGCAGAGAGATGTGGACGTGAAAAATGAAAGCAGCTCTTTAATGCTGAGCTTCTCGTAGGCGTCATTGGCTTCACGAGTTCAACTTAATTGAACGAAGCCTTTTTAATAAGAAGGGCGAGTTTAATAACCTCAGTGATGTTTAGTCGTGAAACATGAGGGACGATTTAGTCTCTCACTGATGAACAGCTTTACAGTGTGAATCACATCTACATCAGTGTTTATAGAGTTCATTGTCAATGGAATCAATGAAAAGCTCAAAATAACTTCAAATACACAAAGGCACTGGATCAGAAGTCTCTACATTTCTTTTTTAGCCCGTTCCTCAGAACAGAACCACTTCAGTTCTGAGATGTTGGTGGGTTTCCTCACATCAACTGCTTGCTTCAGGTCCTTCCACAACATTTCTATTGGATTAAGGTCAAGACTTTGACTTGGCCGCTCCTAAACATTCATCTTGTTCTTCTTTAACCGTTCTTTTGTAGAACCACTTGTGTTCTTGGTTCTCATTGTCTTGCTGCATGACCCAGTTTCTCTTCACATTCAGCTCATGGACAGATTTCCTGACATTTTCTTTTAGAGTTCACTGGTAGAATTCAGAATTCATTGGTCCATCAATGAGGACAAGCCATCCTGGTCCAGATGCAGCAGAACAGGCCCAAACCAGGACATTAGCACCCCCATGTTTGATGGAGGGATGAGGTTCTGATGCTGGAATGATGCAGTGTTGTTTCATCTCATTTAAAGCAAACTATTCCACTTTGGTCTCATCTGTCCACTAAACATTGTCCCAGTAGTCTTCTGGCTTGTCCACATGATGTTTAGAAATGTTCTTCTTGGAGAGCAGTGTCTTTGTCCATCACACCATGGTTGTTCAGTGGATTCATCAACATTAACATCAGCCAATGAGAGAGAGGCCTTTAGCTGCTTAGATGTTCCCCTGGGTTCCTTTGGGACCTCTCAGACTATTATGGAGTGATCTTTGTTGGCGGACCACTCCTGTGGAGGGGAACAGTCGTCTTCAATCTGTCTGACTGTGGATTATTTGTGGGTTCCAAACTCTTTAGAGATGGTTCTGGAACCTTTTCCAGCCTGATGAGCAACAAAAACTCTTTCTCTGAGCTCCTCAGAAAGCTCCTTTGTCCACAAACATGTGTTGTGAAGATCAGACTGAGACAAATCCCTGATTTATTGAAACTAAACCAGGACCTGAACCACACCTGAGTCTCATTACATTGATGGAGACACTGTCCTGTTAGCGGTGTTAACAAAACCACTATTTTGGTTGAAGCTGTCCCAGCTTTGTTGTATAGGTGACCGTACTATGAAAATAAATGCATCTTATGTTAGGGCTCCTGTTTCACATGTTCACTGAAGCAGCAAAGGAAAAATCTAGACATTTTATTTACAATGACACATTTCTGAATTGAAGTAAACACGGTAGTGAAGCACAAATCCATTGTTTTTTAAAAAGATTTCTAAAGAAGTAACTGGAAGTGTCTGACCTTTCCCGTCGTCTACAGGGACGACGCCAACAAACAAAATCACTTAAAAGAACACAGTAAAAGTTCTAAGCCTAAAACTCAACATCTGGACTCTGCAGCAGATTAGCCGAAAAAAAAAAAAAAAACCTGAAGCTGGTGAGCATTTAGTTTTTATCTTCTCCCACTAAAACCCAACCTGACGTCTGCCTGCACAGCTTTTCAGGTCTAAGCTGCAGAGTGTCTCTGCTGATGCAGGAATTTTAGATCTGACTTTGCTCCAAATCTCCGCGACCCACAACTCAGACCAACACACACACACACACACACACACAGATCAGTGTTAGAAATGGTCTGACTGACTGTACAGGTCCAGGTGTAATTACTCCAGTCACCTCTAGGTGGAGATCTGTCACCACTGAAGCCTGGGTGTGTTTCACTGGCGACAAACACAGATTCATGTTTCATTCTCTCCTCTGCAGCTTTTTAAACATGTGTTTGTGGAGAGTTCATTAAAAAAACCAAAGCACTGAGAATATGAATAGAATTTTAATTGATTAGCCTGATTAACCTCTAGAGTTTTATTATTTCCACAGGCAGCCAGAAACCTGACGCTCTACCACTCAAATGTCTGATAATAAACTGATGATTAAGTCATTTTTAAAGTTTGTCTCCAGTCTTGAGGATTCATCATTTTTTATGACAGTAAACTCAACATTGAGATTTTCTCTTTTTGTCAGAGAAAACAAAACGCAACTCCTTAATTTCACAACATTTTAGAAAATAATGTTTCATGAATCCAGCCTTGTTCTGACGCACAAAAAATTAGCTGAACCGAAAATAAAACGGTTCATTATATAAAACTAGGTTCTGCCAGAGAGAAAACAGAGGATGGATTTATAAATTTTGACTTAAAGTCACATGTTTTGTGAATCTAGAGAAGGCTTATGACCGTGTCCCCAGGGGCATCCTGTGGGGGTTGCTCCGGGAGTAAGGGGCCATCCACGCCATTCAGTCCCTGTACTAAAGGAGTGCGAGTTTGGTCCGTGTAGCCGGTCGGACCTGTTCCCAGTGAGGGCTGGACTCCGCCAGGGCTGCCCTTTGTCACCGGTTCTGTTCATAGTTTTTAGCCGGGTGGGGGAGGGTGTCGGGTTCGGCAATCGAAGGATCTCGTCCCTGCTTTTTGCGGATGACGTGGTCCTCTCAGCTTCATCGAACAACGACCTCTAGCTCTTGCTGGGGTGGTTCTCAGCCGAGTGTGAAGCAGCTGGGATGAAGATCTGCACCTCCAAGTCTGAGGCCATGGTGCTCAGTCGGAAAAGGGTGGATTGCCCACTCCGGGTTGGGGAGGAGGTCCTGCCTCAAGTGGAGGAGTTCAAGTATCTCGGGGTCTTGTTCACGAGTGAGGGTAGGAGGGAGCGGGAGATCGACAGGCGGATCGGGGCGGCATCTGCAGTGATGCAGGATGCTTAACTGGTCGGTCGTGGTGAAGAGAGAGCTAAGCTGAAAGGCGAAGCTCTCAATTTACCGGTCGATCTACGTTCCAACCCTCACCTATGGTCATGAACTTTGGGTAATGACCGAAAGAACAAGATCGCGAATACAAGCGGCAGAAATGAGTTTCCTTCATAGGGTGGCCGGGCTCAGCCTTAGAGATAGGGTAAGGAGCTCAGAGTAGAACAGCTGCTCCTCCACGTCGAGAGGAGTCAGTTGAGGAATTATATCTCTCGTCTGGCCTGGGAACCCCTGGGGGTTCCTCCGGAGGAGCTGGCTGAAGTGGCTGGGGAGAGGGCTGTCTGGGCTTCTCTACTGAAGCTGCTGCCCCTGCGACCCGGACCCGGATAAGCGGAAGTAGACAACAACGACGACTTACGGTAATAAAAAATAATTACTAAAATAATTATTTACAGGTGTCTGTGTATGCAATATGAATTTTTATGTTTATGACTCACATTATTTTCTCAGTTGCTCAAATATCTGACAAACAATGTAAAATGGACCATTTGGGTTTAGTCGCCTGCATGGCCAAATCTAAATTTGCTGGAGCAAAGCATTACTAGGTAGACGTCTCCTCAGAAAGTTTCTCTTTTCAAACAAGAGAGACTGAAGCTGCATCATTCAAACACAAGGATGCATTTTTAAAACCAGACCATTATTGATCCTCTTTAGGACAAATTCAGGTTGGCACAGCATTAGAAAAAGATACAGAAGAAAAGTAAAGAAACCAGTATCTGCAGTGTTGTCAAATAAATCGGACCATATGCAGCCTGCACAATAAATATGAAAATCAACAGAGGATAAATTGTTCAGTAGCTATGGAAGGACAGATGAAATAAATCAGTGTCTCGAGCTCCAGCGCTGTCTAGTTTCAGCTCGGTTGTTGGGTTTCTGATGCTTCATGTCTACGTGAAAGTGTTCCATCGTGTTCATTCACTCATCGAGTGTTGAGTTGACCCGTTCTCAGAGACAACGGGTTTTGATCCGAGTAAACTTGTCTTTGAAATGTTTGAAACGCAGTAAATCTGCTGTAACACTGGACAAAAGAGGGGCTGCCATGGTAACCTCGGCCTGACGGAGGACAGACGTATGAGTCGCTGACAAGCTGCCACCAAAGAAACAACTTCAGAGCGGCGCTGAAAGGCCTTAGAATGAAAGAGAACGTGAAGAGAACGTCTCTGATTAGAGCTCACTGCAGAGCTGCTTTTGGAGCAATGAACTACAGATTGTCGTCTTTTTTCCCCACAGAGATAACGGTGGAGTGATGTTTTAGCTAGCTAGTTATTTACATTAATGAACTGACAATCTTACATCTACTCGTTTAGTAGCTTTCAAACAGACAAGCAGTTATTTTGATATTTCTATCGCTTCATGGAGCAGTTGTCAGTGGCAACTGTGAATCTCCATGATGTCACATCCTGTTCTTATAGCATCAAATAACTTCAACGAAGCGTGTACTTTAGTGTCTTAGTTTGGCCCAAGTTCCACCCACTAACACAGAGGAGGCGGAGCTTATTTGACTGATACTGACGTCAGCCACCACATCTCAGAACTGAAGTGGTTCTGTTCTGAGGAATGGGCTAAAATTCCTCCAAGCTGCTGTAGACCACTGATCAGCAGTTACCAGAAACATTTAGTGACAAGGAGGTCACAGCAGATACTGGAAACAAGGAGGACATGATGTGAACACATGATTCATTATCTTTACTTAACAAAATACACAAGTATAATATTTCTGTTTCATGTGTTGATTGGGTTCTCTTTGTCTGACTTGTGTGAAAATCTGTTGACGTTTTAATTTTTATGAAGAAATTTTGAAGGACACATCTTTTAAACAACACTATTTCTATCAATATACACATAAACAGACTGGAGCAACTCACTCCACAACTAAAATACCTTCAACTGATGCTTCCTCTAAGATTAAATACTTTGGACTGAAACACTCCCCTGGCCAACAGGTCAAGCTACCTTTATCAGAGGAGCTCTGGTAAAGCTCCGCCCCCTCACCTGATTTATCTGGGACAAACCAGGAAACAGTTTATTTTTGTGTGAGACTAAAGAGAGACACAGACGATCAGATTCACCTTCAGAACAAACTAACACCTTCCTCTGAGTGAGTCCAGCTACAGGAGAGAAAAGTGGAAAACTACAACACTGCTGCTTCAAGCTGCTGACTCTCCACACACTGAAGGTGAGTTTGACCAAAAACAGGACTCAAAGTCAAAGGAAGTTTCAGGGAAGTTAGTAGAAGATGGAGGAGAGCCATGACTGACTGGACTTTGTGTCTGCTGTGTTTCAGCTTCACTCAGAGACTAAATGGCTTCCAGATCAGAGGAGGATCTCTGCTGTCAGGTCTGTCAGGAGGTCTTCAGAGATCCTGTTCTTCTGTCATGTAGCCACAGCTTCTGTAAAGTCTGTCTGAAGAACTGGTGGAGAGACAAACCAACACACCAGTGTCCAGTTTGTATGAGAAGATCTTCAAAGACTGATCTACCTTCAAACTTGGTGTTGAGGAACCTGTGTGAGTCCTTCTTACAGGAGAGAGATCAGAGATCTCCAGAGTCTCTCTGCAGTCTGCACTCTGAGAAACTCAGACTCTTCTGTCTGGACCATCAGCAGCCAGTGTGTCTCGTCTGCAGAGATTCAAAAAAACACTCCAACCACAGATTCAGTCCCATCGATGAAGCTGCAACAGAACTCAAGAAGAACCTTCAGGAAACTCTGGAGCCCTTAAAGGTGAAGTTAAAGGTTTGTGAAGAAGTTAAAGTGAAGTTTGATGAAACAGAAAAACACATCAAGGTCCAGGCCCGACACACAGAGAGGCAGATTAAGGAGCAGTTCAAGAAGCTTCACCAGTTTCTAGCAGAGGAAGAGGAGGCCAGGATGGCTGCACTGAGGGAGGAGGAGGAGCAGAAGAGTCAGATGATGAAGGAGAAGATGGAGACTCTGAGCAGAGAGATAGCAGCTCTTTCAGACACAGTCAGAACCACAGAGGAGGAGCTGAGAGCTGAAGACGTCTCATTCCTGAACAACTACAAGGCTGCAGTGGAAAGAGTCCAGCGCTGCCCCCTGCTGGATGATCCACAGCTGCCCTCAGGAGCTCTGATAGACCAGGCCAAACATCTGGGCAACCTGACCTTCAAGATCTGGAACAACATGAAGGACATGGTCTCCTACACTCCTGTCATTCTGGATCCAAACACTGCTCATCCAAGACTGATCCTGTCTGAAGATCTGACCAGTGTGAGAGGAGGAGATGAACAACATCTTCCTGATAATCCAGAGAGGATTGATTCTTACTGGTCTGTCCTGGGCTCTGAGGGCTTTAACTCAGGGACTCACAGCTGGGATGTTGAGGCTGGAGATAACACATGGTGGAGACTGGGTGTGTCAGCAGAGTCTGTCCAGAGGAAGGGACGCATACAGTCTGGATTGTGGGGGATAATGTTCTATGGAGGTACATACTCAGTATTGTCACCAGCATCTTCCACCGTTCTCTCAGTAAAGAAGAAGTTTCAGAGGATCAGAGTGAATCTGGACTGGAACAGAGGAAATCTGTCATTCTCTGATCTTGATACTAACAAACACATACACACCATCACACACACTTTCACTGAGAGGATGTTTCCATACATTAACACTGGGGATAAAGTGAAGATACTACCAGTGAATCAGATCAGTTAGAGATAAACAGGATGATTATAAATGTGTATTGGGCTGTAACAACTAATCAATGTCAGTGATTATATAAATTGTAGTTTTGTCGTCATGGTGTTGGGTCAGTACGTCACTGCAACCAATGAAAACACATTTAATATCTGGTGGTGGAAGTAGATCATTGTGTTTAGAGTTTAAGACATGTTGAAGCTAGAGATGATAACTTTCTTTATAAAAGGACCTGAAGCAAGCAGTTGATGTGAGGAAACCCACCAACATCTCAGAACTGAAGTGGTTCTGTTCTGAGGAATGGGCTAAAATTCCTCCAAGCTGCTGTAGACCACTGATCAGCTGTTACCAGAAACATTTAGTGACAAGGAGGTCACAGCAGATACTGGAAACAAGGAGGAAATGATGTGAACACATGATTAATTATCTTTACAAAACAAATACACAAGTATAATATTTTTGTTTCATGTGTTGATTGGGTTCTCTTTGTCTGACTTGTGTGAAAATCTGTTGATGTTTTAATTTTTCATGAAGATATTTTAAAGAACACAAAATCTTTTAAACAACAATATTTATAGCAATATACACATAAACAGAGTGGAGCAACTCACTCCACAACTTAAATGCCTTTAACTGACGCTCCCGCTAAGATTAAATAGTTTGGACTGAACCACTTCCCTGACTAACAGGTCCAACTACATTTATCAGAGGAGTTCTGGTAAAGCTCCGCCCCCTCACCTGATTTACCTGAGACAAACCAGGAAACAGTTTATTATTGTGTGAGACTAAAGAGAGACACAGACGATCAGATTCACCTTCAGACTAAACTAACACCTTCCTCTGAGTGAGTCCAGCTACAGGAGAGAAAAGTGGAAAACTACAACACTGCTGCTTCAAGCTGCTGACTCTCCACACACTGAAGGTGAGTTTGACCAAAAACAGGACTCAAAGTCAAAGGAAGTTTCAGGGAAGTTAGTAGAAGATGGAGGAGAGCCATGACTGACTGTACTTTGTGTCTGCTGTGTTTCAGCTTCACTCAGAGACTAAATGGCTTCCAGATCAGAGGAGGATCTCTGCTGTCCGGTCTGTCAGGAGGTCTTCAGAGATCCTGTTGTTCTGTCATGTAGCCACAGCTTCTGTAAAGTCTGTCTGAAGAACTGGTGGAGGGCGAAACCAACACGCCAGTGTCCACTTTGTAAGAGAAGATCTTCTAGAGATGATCCACCTTTAAACTTGGTGTTGAGGAACCTGTGTGAGTCCTTCTTACAGGAGAGAGATCAGAGATCTCCAGAGTCTCTCTGCAGTCTGCACTCTGAGAAATTCAAACTCTTCTGTCTGGACCATCAGCAGCCAGTGTGTCTCGTCTGCAGAGATTCAAAAAAACACTTCAACCACAGATTCAGACCCATCGATGAAGTTGCAACAGAACTCAAGAAGTACTTTCAGGAAACTCTGGAGATCTTAAAGGAGAAGTTAAAGGTTTGTGAAGAAGTTAAAGTGAAGTTTGATGAAACAGAAACACACATCAAGGTCCAGGCCCGACACACAGAGAGGCAGATAAAGGAGCAGTTCAAGAAGCTCCACCAGTTTCTAGCAGAGGAAGAGGAGTCCAGGATGGCTGCACTGAGGGAGGAAGAGGAGCAGAAGAGTCAGGTGATGAAGGAGAAGATGGAGACTCTGAGCAGAGAGATAGCAGCTCTTTCAGACACAGTCAGAGCCACAGAGGAGGAGCTGAGAGCTGAAGACGTCTCATTCCTGAACAACTACAAGGCTGCAGTGGAAAGAGTCCAGCGCTGCCCCCTGCTGGATGATCCACAGCTGTCCTCAGGAGCTCTGATAGACCAGGCCAAACATCTGGGCAACCTGACCTTCAACATCTGGAACAACATGAAGGACATGGCCTCCTACACCCCTGTCATTCTGGATCCAAACACTGCTTATCCAGGACTGATCCTGTCTGAAGATCTGACCAGTGTGAGACGAGGAGGTGACCAACATCTTCCTGATAATCCAGAGAGGTTTGATTATAGCTGTTCTGTCCTGGGCTCTGAGGGCTTTAACTCAGGGACTCACAGCTGGGATGTTGAGGTTGGAGATAACACATGGTGGAGACTGGGTGTGTTGGCAGAGTCTGTCCAGAGGAAGGGACGCATACGATCTGGATTGTGGACAATAATGTTCTATAAAGGCAAATACTCGACATATTCACTATCGGCTCCTCCAACTGATCTCCCAGTAAAGAAGAAGCTCCAGAGGATCAGAGTGAATCTGGACTGGAACAGAGGAAATCTGTTGTTCTCTGATCTTGAAACTAATATACACATACACACCTTCAGACACACTTTCACTCAGAGGATGTTTCTATTCATTGGAACCAGGGATAAACTCCCAGTGAAGATATTACCAGTGAATCAGATCAGTTGGAGATAAACATTATGTTGGGACCTGAACCTGGTGGTGAGCTATGGAAGCTCACCATGCATAACCAAGTTTACCACATGTCTTGGAAACAAAGGGAAGCACCAGAACTCTAAGTCCCACAATCCTCCAGTTGTGAAAACTGACCAAGCAGTTCACTGGCTGACAGTGGCATGTGACCTCTGAGGTCATCAGGTCATATAACATGCGCTGTTTGGCCTTTGTTCTCTCTCTTACCCTCCGACTCTCTTCCCCACTACAACTCCACACCTCCACGTGGAGACCCCCAGCTGCTCGGCTGCAGCTGGGTGCCAGGTAGTCTGCTAACAAAGAGCAACTACTTCCAGGCCTGTTCTCCTTACAGCAGCGAAGCGAGATCCTGCTGAGGAATCTGCACCACCTCTTTTAGCCAACAAACAGAAGGTTTGTAGGCTAAAACCCCAACCAACAGGAGCAACGGCTAGTTAGCACCGAGCTGCTAACAAGCCACTTCAAAGGACTCAAGGAGCGGCCGGTTTCCCTCCAACGTCTGCCATTAGGAACACCCAGCAAGGACTTCAACTTTTCCCAGTTTGGCTTTCCACCAGGAACCGCCAGCCACAGGAGCAACACACCAGAAACTGACTTTCCACCAAATCTGGTAGTATGACCTGGGCCTAGTTAAGCTAAGATAAGCTAAGCATAGAACTTAAACTTTGATTTAATGTGATATTTGTTTTATTGAGTTGTTTAGTATAGTGACTTGATGTTAGTTTAGATTAAGCAACACATAGACTCTTATCACATTCCACGTATCTACTAGCCAGCACATGGTCTGAGTGTCCCTACTCAGCAGCCATTGTTTCCTTTGTGTTCAAGACCTCAAGGCCCCAGCGGCCATCTTGGCACGCCCACAACCGGCGGCCATCTTGGCACACCCACAACCAGCGGCCATCTTGGCACGCCCACAACCGGCGGCCATCTTGACACACACACACACACACACACACACACACACGTACAGAGTACACTGTAGTTAGATTGTATGTTTACTTTTATTCTTGTTAATAAATGTCTTTTAAACATACCTGTCTGTTTAATATTGCACAAGAGTGAATACTGCCAACCTCTACACTGTCAAGAACTCCAAATTCCTTCAACTTTAACTAGTTGTTAACGTGGTAATTTTGGTTATAGTTATTAAGTTAATTATTAATCCGAAATCCAAATTGACAATTTAGTATAATTTATGAGACTGACTTGATTGATTGGCTATCTTTTCCCTTCCTAGAAGGGTGGTGCCCCGAGGTGATCTAGTAATTCAGATCCAATTATTTAATAATAAATAATTATTTTTGATAATTATGAATTATTCATGATAGCCAAACCCCAATATTGAGTGCCTTAGTACCCAGGCCCAACATAAATGGTGCCCCATGTGAGGCAAAGTACTGTTGGCAATTATTCATAATTGTGCAATATTAATTTCAGCATAATTCTGGCCAAGGCAAAAAAAATTTTTGAACAACTTTTAGACTTGCCAGAAGTCTTAACGTTCAATCGCACTTGTCTACCACAGGAGTAGATGTCCAGTTGTACTAACAAACAGGTGCAGTGTGGTGATAATTTATGAAATTCATAAATTGATAAATTATTAATAATTCGTTATTAATAACTACCGTTTTCAGTCCCATAGTGGTACATTAAGAGTTGCTTTTGCTGCTAGCTAATACAAGTTGAACCTACTTTTCGTAGTAAGAATTTCTGCATTCGAATACCAAGTATTCATGCAATCCAGTCAAGCTGTTTCCTGGTAATTTAAGTGCTCCCCTGTTGAATTAAACCACAGCGTGCCACCGGCCCTGTGTGAAAGAACTTGTGCCGGCTGTTACTGCCATGCATTTCAGCCTAAGTAAGATAAGGAGTCTGAGATAGAGCCACAGTGTGCTACCAGCCCTGTGAAACATAAAGTTATATATTTAGCTGTTACTGCCATGCATTCCAGTCTAAGTTAACTTTAAGAATCACGTCTCTAACTGTTACTGCCCTGCATTTCAGTTATTGTATGTTGAGTTTTGGTGAGTAAATTTGCATTTACTGTGTTACCAAATTTGTTGTGCCCGCTAGAGCCACTAGATGGTGCCATAGCTACCTTTTTAGCCTTAGAAGCTAGATAGCTACTTAGTATAGCATTGCTAACCCCATTGCTTTGTTGTTGTTGTTTTTGACACCTTACCTCTATCCCACGTAACAATGGAGAACCCCTGTGTAGAGGAATTCATGTCTTCCCTTGCACAGAGCCTAATCCCAGGCTACCCTGAATTCATTAGCAAGTTGAATTTCAGTGAGTGCAGGGATGAGATAGATTCTCTGCTGAAGGACAGGTTTAATGCACAGACTGCATCCAAGGGCCCATTGTTAAGATGTTTGCTTCTGAACTTTCACAGGCAATCCAGCCAAGCCTTTCAGAGCAAAGCAGCCTTAGAAAAGGAGGTAGAGTCCCTTAAAGCGCAAACTGCTTGTCTCCTCCATGAGGTACAAATGGCCAATAAGAAAGCTATGCGCTACTTAGCAGACCTGCACTCAGCAGAGTCCCATCTTTGTGCACACAAAGAGGTATTGTTAAGGCTTAAATCAGGCTGTCTTTCCCCACCACCCTCATTAAGCCAATGTGATTCTGGTTACTCCGATTCACACTCCTCCTGTAGTGAAAGGTTAACGTCCCCTACAGTTAGAAAATGGGAACAATTTCCAGCTGACCCTAAGTTCCTGGGAATGGAGTCAGGTCCTCAACCTGCTCTGAGAGACCGAGGTAACAATTACCTGACGTCCCATCTCTCTGACATAGACCGTGAAGAGATATGTAGTTTATCCTCCAGAAGATATTCTGCCCAATCTTCTTTTCAGTCTATGATGCATGACACTTCCATCCATGCCCATCTCTCCGAAGGGGGGACTACAACACCACAGGTTTGCTCAGCCCCCGCCTTTCCACCAGAGATAACTGTTGCACGTGATGCACCTGCCCGGACACCACAGTGTCCCCGCTTTAAAGTGCTTGAGTTCCTTGCCAAGGACATTGAACATTTTGATCCAGACAGCTGTGATCATAACGTTGACAATTACGTTAGGGATTTAGACCACGCCCTACTTGATTTGCCCCATGCAACCCAAAGGGAGAAGGTTAAACTTGTATGGAAAACAAGCTCTAAAGCTGTCCATAAGTTTATCCAGTCACAACCTCCCACAGTCAGAGATGACTACACAGAGCTCCGTCAAGCACTGCTAGAAGAATTCTCTTCTACTTCTGATGAGACCGGCTCAATGGTTGCAGCCCTCCAAATTAAACAGACCTGTCATGAGCATCCTAGAGATTATTACAAACATTTGAGACATGTACTTTCAGGGCAAGAATGCACCAGGCTTAGAAGAAAACTCCACCTTCAAGTCTTTATTCTTGCAGAACCTTCACCCATGTGTACGCACTCACGTTGTACTCATGACACGCCAAAGTGACCCCTCGATGCAGGACATCAGGAAGATGACACAGGTGGCTTGGGAAACTGTTGTCACTTTCAAAGCAAGAGGGAAGACTCACAAGCGAGTTTCAAGAGGGAAGACTGTTGAGCCCTCCAGCTCAACCACCAAGGCATCATCCCAATCTACCACCTTAAAACATCACCCTCACAACAGACCAAAGGGGGGTGATAAAGGGCCACACAGGGACACTGAGCGTAGCCGCCACGTCCGCCAACTTCCCAGAGATAGGCATTCACAGTGACAACGCCTCTGAATACCTCTTTGCCTCTGGCTACACCGAGCATTACAGTCCTGAGCCACGAGTTCGGAAAAACTTAAGGCACCTCAGATTCAGAGTTCCTTCTTCACAGTGATAACAGTCCATCCCTGTACTGCCAGTAGGTACTAAGTACTTTACTTTCTTTGCAGTTAAGTAGGCAAACTTGTTGATTTGTTAGCAACAGCAGCACCTCCATAGTTTTCAACTCACTAATAGTCACACCTGCCACTATTAGCTGAGAAAAGCCTAAATTCTGATTGGACCCAGACCCACTGTCTAACTTTGCAAATACACCTGTACCAACTCCTCGGTAGTATTTTGCTAGTCATAGATGTCCTTATCCAACGCAAATGTTAGGACACATTCTAACAATGATACAGCCATTGACAACCAAAATTTTAAAATGTGATGACATCCTTCCGCAGCAACATCTGCATGAAGGACAAAATTGTTATTTCTGTTAAGATCAGACCGAGTACTGCATTGAATAATAATTGTTCTAATAGGATCCAATGAGTAAACCACAAAACTCTTGGACGTTGGAAATGGTTTTATCATTGTAGGTGCCACTCTCTTTCTGCATCTTACCCTAACAATTTACATCACCGACATTGTTCATTTTCTCACGCTGTTGTTAACGCTGTTAGTAAATGTCAGTGTGCTTATGTGTACAATAATGTACAACAATTATACTGTGTATTGGGCTGTAACAACTAATCAATGTCAGTGATCATATAAATTGTAGTTTTGTCGTCATGGTGTTGGGTCAGTACGTCACTGCAACCAATGAAAACACATTTAATATCTGGTGGTGGAAGTAGATCATTGTGTTTAGAGTTTAAGACGTGTTGAAGCTAGAGATGATAACTTTCTTTATAAAAGGACCTGAAGCAAGCAGTTGATGTGAGGAAACCCACCAACATCTCAGAACTGAAGTGGTTCTGTTCTGAGGAATGGGCTAAAATTCCTCCAAGCTGCTGTAGACCACTGATCAGCAGTTACCAGAAACATTTAGTGACAAGGAGGTCACAGCAGATACTGGAGACAAGGAGGACATGCTATGAACACATGATTCATTTTCTTCAAACACAAGTATAATATTTCTGTTTCATGTGTTGATTGGGTTCTCTTTGTCTGACTTGTGTGAAAATCTGTTGATGTCTTAATTTTTATGAAGAAATTTTGAAGGACACAAAATATTTTGAAACAACACTATTTCTATCAATATACACATAGCACAGAGTAGAGCAACTAATTCCACAACTTAAAAATTATCTTCTGACGCTCCCTCTAAGATAAAATACTTTGGACTGAAACACTCCCCTGACTAACAGATCAAAGTTCTACATTTAGGAGAGGAGTTCAGCTAAAGCTCCGCCCCCTCACCTGATTTACCTGAGACAAACCAGGAAACAGTTTATTATTGTGTGAGACTAAAGAGAGACACAGACGATCAGATTCACCTTCAGACCAAACTAACACCTTCCTCTGAGTGAGTCCAGCTACAGGAGAGAAAAGTGGAAAACTACAACACTGCTGCTTCAAGCTGCTGACTCTCCACACACTGAAGGTGAGTTTGACCAAAAACAGGACTCAAAGTCAAAGGAAGTTTCAGGGAAGTTAGTAGAAGATGGAGGAGAGCCATGACTGACTGGACTTTGTGTCTGCTGTGTTTCAGCTTCACTCAGAGACTAAATGGCTTCCAGATCAGAGAAGGATCTCTGCTGTCCGGTCTGTCAGGACGTCTTCAGAGATCCTGTTCTTCTGTCATGTAGCCACAGCTTCTGTAAAGTCTGTCTGAAGAACTGGTGGAGAGATAAACCAACACACCAGTGTCCAGTTTGTATGAGAAGATCTTCAAGAGATGATCCACCTTCAAACTTGGTGTTGAGGAACCTGTGTGAGTCCTTCTTACAGGAGAGAGATCAGAGATCTCCAGAGTCTCTCTGCAGTCTGCACTCTGAGAAACTCAGACTCTTCTGTCTGGACCATCAGCAGCCAGTGTGTGTCATCTGCAGAGATTCAAAAAAAACACTCCAACCACAGATTCAGACCCATTGATGAAGCTGCACAACAGCACAAGAAGAACCTTCAGGAAACCCTGGAGCCCTTAAAGAAGAAGTTAAAGGTTTGTGAAGAAGTTAAAGTGAAGTTTGATGAAACAGAAAAACACATCAAGGTCCAGGCCAGACACACAGAGAGGCAGATTAAGGAGCAGCTCAAGAAGCTTCACCAGTTTCTAGCAGAGAAAGAGGAGGCCAGGATGGCTGCACTGAGGGAGGAGGAGGAGCAGAAGAGTCAGATGATGAAGGAGAAGATGGAGACTCTGAGCAGAGAGATAGCAGCTCTTTCAGACACAGTCAGAGCCACAGAGAAGGAGCTGAGAGCTGAAGACGTCTCATTCCTGAACAACTACAAGGCTGCAGTGGAAAGAGTCCAGCGCTGCCCCCTGCTGGATGATCCACAGCTGCCCTCAGGAGCTCTGATAGACCAGGCCAAACATCTGGGCAACCTGACCTTCAACATCTGGAACAAGATGAAGGACATGGTCTCCTACACTCCTGTCATTCTGGATCCAAACACTGCTTATCCAACACTGATCCTGTCTGAAGATCTGACCAGTGTGAGACGAGGAGATAGACAACATCTTCCTGATAATCCAGAGAGGTTTGATTCTCACTGTTCTGTCCTGGGATCTGAGGGCTTTAACTCAGGGACTCACAGCTGGGATGTTGAGGTTGGAGATAACACATGGTGGTTATTGGGTGTGATAGCAGAGTCTGTCCAGAGGAAGGAACGCATACGTTCTGGATTGTGGGGAATATGGTTCGATGAAGGTAAATACTCAACACATTCACCATCAGCTCCTCCCACTGATCTCTCAGTGAAGAAGAAGCTCCAGAGGATCAGAGTGAATCTGGACTGGAACAGAGGAAATCTGTCGTTCTCTGATCTTGATACTAACAAACACATACACACCTTCACACACACTTTCACTGAGAGGATGTTTCCATTCATTTTACTCATGGATAAACTCCCAGTGAAGATACTACCAGTGAATCAGATCAGTTCATCAATGTCAGTGATCATATAAATTGTAGTTTTGTCTTCATGGTGTTGGGTCAGTACGTCACTGCAACCAATGAAAACACATTTAATATCTGGTGGTGGAAGTAGATCATTGTGTTTAGAGTTTAAGACATCTTGAAGCTAGAGATGATAACTTTCTTTATAAAAGGACCTGAAGCAAGCAGTTGATGTGAGGAAACCCACCAACATCTCAGAACTGAAGTGGTTCTGTTCTGAGGAATGAGCTAAAATTCCTCCAAGCTGCTGTAGACCACTGATCAGCAGTTACCAGAAACATTTAGTTACCAGGAGGTTACAGCAGATACTGGAAACAAGGAGGAAATGATATGAACACATGATTCATTATCTTTAATAAATAAAAACAATTATAATATTTCTGTTTTATGTGTTTGATTGTGGTCTCTCTCTTTTTTATGCAGAAATATAGAAACTTCTGAACGGTGCAAATACTTTTAAACAAACTACATCTGATCAGATCAGTTAATTCTGTATCCATGGAAACAGGTCATCTCTGATCAGCTTGAACAGATATTCTCAGTATTTATGTTTTCACACACTATAAGCTGCAACATTTCATTTACACACCTGTGACCTTCAGTTACAGCGCGGCCTCTTTAACCACTCGCCCCGCTGACAAACGCTGCATATCATCAGAAATGATTCAGCTGTGTTTCTAAAGCAATCATTTATTCTGCATCATTACCTCTGTGTAACACTGAGACATGCTCTGAAGGACCTATGGACGATTCTAGGGCATTCATAACAGCACCACGTCCCATCTATTATCCCAGAGTAAATCACACAGGGGAAATGCCATCTAAAATCCACTTTGCGTTAATAATATTTGTGGAAAGCACTGAGGGTGTGGAGGATGAGTGCTTGGGCGTGCAAGGTGTGTCTGCCCTCAGAGACGCCGACAGGCTGCAGAGTGACGTCAGCGTAAAGATGCAGTCGGCTGAAAGAGCAGAATCATGGACTCGTTTCTGGAAGACGAAGAATTAGTTGCTCCTGTGATCTGGTGTAGAAGTTAGATAGACCTTCTGTTCTTCAAGACAAGAAATAATTACGAATGTATTAGTTAAATGAATCTAAAGTATCTGCTCATAGAACCAGTAAATGTGTGTCTCCTCCAAGAAGGCCCAGATTTGTCCAAACTAGAGTTTCAGACTAAAACCAAGTAGATTTGTGTTGATCCAAGGAGAATGTGACCAGAACAGTTTAGTCAGTAGCAATAGTTTCTACTTTCCAGTCAGTACTGTCATTGCTCTGGACTGGATTTCATCTCCAACTGACAATAAAACAATGAATTCCATTTGGTCATTATTTTATAGTTTTTGGGGCCAAAAGAAGTAAAACCATGTTAAATTTAATCTGGACTCAATCCCGATACAACCTTCAAGTGTGAATGGAGTTTTCAGTGAGAACAGTTCCCCAACGCAGTCTCTGGCTGAGGAAGGTGAAGATCACTGGAAGACTGATTCTCCTGTGAAAATATCAGCCGTGTTTGTTCATCACCTCTTCCAGGAAGTTTCCCAGACGAGGTCAGGGCTGACGAGAGGGGCCAGAGAATCCAAATGAAAGCTGAAACGTCATAAAAACAGCTCAGGATTTCACTGCAAATGGTAGCCGGGTGTAGTTTTAATTCAACCAGGTTTTCCTACACAAACACGATCTCAGTGTTTGATGCCAGACTACAAACTACTTCTTCTTCTGCTATTGCTGCCGTCAGCTTCCACACAGGAAGAGACCATCATTGATGTGTCGACCAGAGACCATGAACGCTGTTCCAGCGACGATTGGAGGAAAAAAACCTTTGGAGACGTGAAGTGGGCAGAGTTGAACTAACCGTCCCTGTGCTTTAAATTCAACCCTCCTCCTCCATCTCCTTCACCTCCACCACCACCAGTGTCTAGACAGGGGGGGGGGGACCTCTCCTCCAATACTCGCTCCATGCTTAAATACACAAGGCAATTATACAAGGTGGTTACCAAGGCAACCAGAGCTTGGGACGTCCACTAGGGACCAACTGTCAGCTCCAAAGACAATGAGACGAGGTTTATACACTACATCAGAGTTGGAGGGTAGTACTGAATATCTGTTATCATTGACTCACAGGAATAAAAGCTCACCAGCATTTTTTTGGGTTAAAGTCAGGAAGGACATTATTTTGACACAGAGGGACGGCAATGAACGTTAATGATCAGACTCTGTTGTGTTTGATTGTCCTGAGCTGCAAACATCACCTGTACCGATTAGTCAACTTCACTGCTGTACCATGACTCTTTAAGCATCATGTGGACTAGTCACTGATCACGTGACCATAACAACATGGCCGCCTCCTAGAAGACAGGTGAGGAGCCCAGTGGGTCATCAGTTCATACTTCACTAAAGATGAAGCCCATACTACCGTGACATGTCAGTCCTGAAATACAACTAAAGTACTACTGCAACAAAGACATGCTAATGCTAACGCTAGCAGAGGAACGGTCCAAATCCTCTGGACAGCAGTCAGTTAACAACTTGACCAAACGTCCTGTGGTAACAGAGAGAAGGAGGCTGCACATCAACTATTTGACAAAGTTATTAGACCTTTAGCTGCTACACTATCCCATCTAACAACACGCTGTGGACTACTATTAAATGCTGCTGATGGTGCTGAGGTGCTGCATGTTTTTATACAGGCTATACATATCTGTAGAGCACAGTATTGATAAGCTCATGTTCAGTGACATTGTTGCTGTAGTTGTAGATTGTGTTTTTTGTCCTTGATGTCAGTGAATGCACCATGATAGAGATGGTAGTTATGGTAGAGAGTTTACAGTTTGTGTTCAAGCTTTGATAAACTTATAGAAAATCCTCCGTAGCTTCTTCAGCGTGAGGCGCTACAATATGTGTTCAGGTCAAGAATATATAGAGTTCATTAGTTTCTACTGTGTTTTAATGTGTGATATCATCGACTGGTTGACACTGACTTGATTTTCACCGCATATAAGTTGACTTTAAAAAATCATCAGTCGTTCATCTCCTACCTCACACTGACCTCCATATTGTTCAGGAGCATTTCATCAGATTGATTCATGTCCAGGTTTGGGTTTTGTGTTCTGAACACACCACTACAATATTCCCTCATGGAGGCAAATAATGAGAATAAATGGATAACAACATCCAGACAAACCTCCCCTCAAACGTTGCTCCCTCTAAAAAAAAAAATAAACTTGTAAGGTCAGGAAAAATTATGAAACTAAATATTGATTGTGTATGATGTGGAGGGTTTGCGCAGGTCGGGCCTGAAGCATGTTTACGAGCGGCGTTGAGTCGGCAGCCGGTCTCTGTAATGCAAATCAAATGAAACCGCTTCCCTCAGCAGAGAAGATGGAAGGTTACACATTCAGAGAGCGTTCGGCTCGCGTCTTCAAAGACGCACACACATCGCAAGATGCAAAGAAACACTTGCAGAGGAACACGCAGAGCGAGAGGGATGCTCATTTACCGACTCGCACACTCGGCTGACAAACAGAAAGCCGCGCACGCACACACTCCTGTGCACAAACACAACATGTGCTCTGCAAAAGCAAAGATGCTTCTGACTGTGTTAAACAAGCCCTTAAATCATCTCTGCCAAATGGATGGATCAGAGAAGAGAGAGGAGGAAGCGCTTTCCCTCGCAGGCAAACGCCATAATAAGTGTATTGTTTTTCAAAGTGAAAACCTTGAATCCAAGTCTCATCTCCCTGGAGATGCAAGAGGCTTACTCTTCTTGGCGATTTGCAATTTCAAATAAATTTCTACGGCTGTGAGTGTGTGTGCATCTGCATAGGAAATGAATGTGAGGGACGGATTCTCAGAGAAAAAGAAGCGGAGCGACGGAGGCAGGGGAGCATTGAGGAGAAGGAGACGACGGGAAAAAAGATGCAATTATATTCTCTGCTTCATTTTAATGAAGTGCAAAAGTAATTCCCTCATGAAAGCTGCTGTAATTGCCCAAACAGTCTTATTATGTGACAATCATACTTAGAACAAAATGCAGTATGAAATTGCGAGAGATTGCAAATCAAGGGGAAAGAATTTCCCTTTTTTTTTTTTTTTTTTTTTTGGAAGAAGCCTGACAAGTGAAAATAATTAAAATACATTTTGTTTTTATTTTTGGAGCAGAATGTTTCTTTTTGTCGAGCTGTCCTTTCTCCTCGCCGTCTCGTTGGGAATGAAACAGACGATTATACGGCGGCGAGAGATTTGGCTCGTGTTCCCCCCCCCCGACTCTAATCCGGACTTTAAGACGAAGATCCGCTATTTGTCCAGTTTTAAGCAACAGTCTGATATTCAGAAACTCAAAGACGGCAGTTGTGTTTAATTGGACTCTTTGGACGCGTTTCATTTTAACGCCGGAGGTCACGGCAGCTTTTGACTGGACGTGACAAATCCTGACTCAAAGAGGCCGAATACTTAACGCTCTGACGCCAACGGTTTCATATTTGACCCCAAATGAGTCTCTGAGACTCTCTGCTCCTCATCATCAATTAAAATATGTACACAGTTTGATCATGGTCATCTGCCCCCTGGTGGATTCATCCAGGCTCTGCAGCCACTAGCTTTTGGAAGCCATTTCCAAAATGGCCGCCTTCACAGATGTTCTCAGTTTGTTTGGAGGGAAATCTTTGCTAATCTTGAGAGGATGTCATTTATACCTGCATCAAAGCCAGTTCTACCAACTTAAATGTAAGAGCTGAGCTGTCTCAGAGTTCAACTCGTCTCGTTTTAAGGACTAATCAACTATTAAATGTCCACAAACTCTTCAGCATCAGTCTCTGTAGCAGCTCAGAGTTTTCACTTTTGCGATTGTTGAGATTTTGGAGACTCTGCCGTCCCTCACCTTCCTCCTCTAGTTGTAATTCAGTTTGTGATCTCCTCCATTCCTCAGAGTGACTCCCAGCGGCCCTCGGTGAAGACGTACCTGTTGAGTTTCAGCTGTAGATTATACTTGTAGGTTAAGAGAGCAATTACTGACGATGATTAAATGTGATGGGGAGATTATTCAAGTCCCCTCGTGCCCCTCACTTAAAATTCAACATTTTCGCGGCGCCGCTGCTTTCTGCCCTGTGGAGTCGGTTGTTAGAGGAGAAATCATTTCCCTCTTTTCGCTGATGGATTTCTCGGTGCATTATTGTCTGAACGCTGGCGGAGGACGGCGGCGCTGCTAACGGGAAGTGCTTCCTCTTTGACTGATGCCAAAAACTGTTCCTCATTGATGTTTGAAATGGCTGAAAGATTTTCTGCAATCAGACTTCATTCAGGCTGCTCCGACAGGAAGAGAAAGTCACGGCACAAAAGAGCAACGTGGATTCAGATGTGCAAGGTGCACGGCTGGATGCTGTTCATGGTGATGCTAAAGGGTCGGGGTGAGTGCAGCCTTCACAGAAACACTGATGATCGCAAGATCGCAGATCAGACCGCTCAAGTCTTCATCGATTCCTCTTGCTGCCTAAACCCAAACGTTTCAGATGTCTTCATGTTACTTAATACACCATCAGAGGGTGTCACCTGGAACTTTACGGTAAGTATACATCCTCTCATCCCCAGCCCTGTCCAGACCTCCAAGGTAAATATCAGTAACGATAAGCACAGTACAGTCACAGCACACGGTTCTCTACACCAGTGTACAGCAAACTGTTGGTGTTCTACTCCAGTTGATGTAACACAACCCAACCAATCAGACACCGGTCCATCAAAGGGGCGTGGCCATGAGTCTCCATTCATCCACAGATGTTTCTATTTAAACCCCAACTCCCCAACACCGGTCATTCAGAGCTGGAGACTTGGAGGAAACATTTTCAGGAAACTCCACAAGTCCAGTTTCAGCTTTGTTTGTTTTTGGTTAATCTACGACCTGCATGACTGAGAACCTTCACCGACACAACAGATTACCAACATTAGAAACCACCAACAGGAATGATCACAGAGCTCAGCGCCTCCCTGTCAGCTAGCAGGTAGCTGTGCACAACAACAACAACAAGTGATGTCTAGAAGTCACCGAGGGCTCAGAGTCACACAAGGTTCACCAGCAGAGAAAGACCCATCTGCTCAGAGTCTGTGTTTTAGGGCCGAGCCAAGTGACTTCACGCAGAGGAAAGGCTCCTCTCTAATGCTCTATACGAAGGAGTCCCGCTGTTTGTGGCCGTATGTTGCTGGTGATGTTTAAATTAATCTGGGATTTAAAGGCTACCGGTGCACAGAAGCGAATACTGCAGCGATGTGAGCCCCGCGTGAGGTCTCAGCACAGAGCCTCCCTGCTGCTATCAGCAGCAGCAGCCACCGGGAATACAGGCCGATGGAGGAGACACGTACATTCAGACAATTAGAAAAACAGCCTCAGCATTTAAAGGACGCTGGAGATGCTTTCATTAAATGACAATTAAATTTAAACTTCCTGAGGTTCTCCATCTCTTCACTAAAAAACAGTATTTATACGAGAAAATAAAGTCACACCTAATCGCTGACCTCATCCACCACATGTGCATTTAAATGCTTCACAAATGAAATTATGACGTACTGCATTCACTAGGAGCAAAGTAGACAAGTAGATGTCATTGCATTTGAAGGGCAGGCTTTCAGAGCAGAGCTCATTCTGGTGATTGAACTCTCAATCTTGTCAACGTTGCCTCAATTAGCTCCATGTGCAAACTTAGAAAGCTCTCCAATGCTAAAGACAACATCTCCAGATCCAGCGCATCTCTGAACCGTCTATCAGGATCATTTTCAGTCTTGTCTCAGCTTGTAATCCACAGCAGCTCTGGTCTGTCTTAGTCAGCAAAGACTTCAACTTCACCTGGATTTGATCTTCCCTGAGTCCCACATGCCGTTAAGAGGAAACCCTCGTTAACATTCATGCGCTCAGCTTGAGCACTCTGGTTTCCACCGAGCTGAGTGGCAGTCTCACAGGACGACGTAAATGAAAAGGAAGGGAGGATGAGGAGAAGGGAAAATGGATGGGAGAGGTTGACAAGGAAGAAGGACTCGAAAATGTGACACCAGAGGAGCTCCTTGTGTGAATAAGAGAGACGGGGGGACATGCAGGAGAAGGGGAGGTAAGAAGTAAGACAGATTAAGGCTGAAATTGGGAAAGTTTTGAAAGGAACAACGAAGCAAAAATGATCAGGGAAAAAGAAATGACAGAAGAAAATGGAGTTTTTTTGTGCCACAGTCAAAAGGAAAGGAAGGCAGCGCAGAGAGGGAGAATGGAGACGACTGTAATTTGGTAAAAGTAAACGGAACAAGAGGAGGAGAACGCGGAGAAAATGTGAAAACAAAAAGGCTGGGGAAGGTAGAGGTAAGTGGAGACGATGTGGATGTTACACGAAGGAGGAATAACAAAGTGGAGACGGCTGACGTAAAGTACACGAGAGAGATGAAGGAGGAAGATGAAAATCAAATGTGAGCAGAGAGAGAGAGAGAGAGAGAGAAGTACGGCAAGGACACAAGGACACGGAACTCAGAGGACGTCTCTGCTTTTGTAGGTGGATGTAAAACAATATAAGCCAGTGGAGAGGAATTAAAAGAGAGAAACTAGAGGCTGAGGTTGTAAAAGGAGAGAACGAGGAAGGTGATAAAATGAAGGAACCAAGGGCTTCACCGAGGCTCTGATATAGACACAAAACTCTGTAGATGGAAAAACTAAGTCAGCCTGAGGAGCTTAGCTTAGCTTAGCTTAGCATGAACAATGTAAACATGGAGAGAGAAGCTAGCCTGGATTTGATGAACACTTACATCTCTAAGGCCCTGGTCAGACCTTCAATTAACATCCGTCCCAACCCTAACCCTAAGTCCCTGTCCATCCACCTGGTCTTAATCTAAATGTGTCTCCACATGCGTCCCCAGCCAGCACTTGAGATCTGATCTCATTTTGTGTGTCTGTAAATCAGCAGCGCCATCATGTGGTCAGTAGAATATTGTAGCAGCTGCTGTCTCTAATGGATCTCTACCTACCGCTGGATCAGAACCATCAACAGCTGCTGGTTGACTTGGAGACATGATCCAGATGTTGGAACAAGATGGAAAGACTCTCACATGTTAAGATCTGATTTATCTCCAGAGTTGATTCTAGTTCAGATTAGTTTCTAGTTCAGTTTGGTTCTCAGCTCCAAGACCAGAATCTTTTAAAAGGCTCTCATGGAAACGTGTTCAACAAAACTGACAGACCCAGTTATATTATACGCTGAGTGAAGTTTTAAAAGAGAAAATCACTGTGACCTAGCATCATAACAGAGGATCCACCAGCGTTGAGTCTGGACTACTCCATTGAGTTTAGTCTGGTTGTTGGTTGGTGGTCAGAGCCTGGGCGTCATCGTTGTGTCCTCATTAGATGTTTATAAGAAAAAAACTCAACAGAGACTCTAGAGGAGATGCTAATAGCGACGCTAATTGTTAGCATGGCAGCGCTACCTTCCTACTTTATCTGTTTCTTTCCTCCATCTCCTTTATCTCTGCCTACTTTTCTCTTCATGCTTCTTCTTCATGATGTGCCTCAGTCTTCTTCCCTTTTTATAAAATAATTTTAACACGACACAGTTTCCTCTCTCTCTGTCTTTACAGGCACTAAAAGCTCCATGCGTCCTTTTAAATGCATCCTTTTATTCCCCTCTTTCTGCCAGCCTGTCATCCCTCCATCATCAGCCTGGTTTTCTTTCTCTTCCCCCGACTGGACATCAATTATTCAGCAGGGTATCAGGTGGCCTACTTCCCCCCGACGCACCCAGCAGAGATGTGTGTAAATGTACATGGACGAGGTCAGAGAGAGGGAAAGGCATTCATCATTCAAACGCATCAACACACACATCAACACACACGCATCCAGTTCATACTACATTCAATATATTCAGAGATGAAAGCAAATGCAAATAAAGGAGGACTGCACATATATTTACATGCAACCAGAAACACACACAGCTATCCTTCAAACATGAGAGCAGCTGACGAGGTTGAAAAATAAATGTTTGTTCTGTTAATTACATTAAGAACACTAATGAGAAGGAATCAGGCCTGGTCAGCTTCTGCCGCTCAAGAGTTTCCTTCAGGCCTTTTAAACCAGACACGACTCGGATCAAGGGCCACAGCATGAAGTGAAGACACGATGATGGAGTTGAACAAATAAAGGGTTTATTTAATTTAAAAAAAAAAAAGCAAAGAAAGAAAGTGAGACTCTGCAGAGGAAAAACTAGAGTCATCTTAGGCCACCAAGAGTCAAACTGAGCTGAGCCTACTAACCTCTAGTCGTAGCAAAGATCAACATCTACTCCACGCTAAGCTTTGAATAACAACCATTATCCTCCTGAGAAATAAAAAGGCTCCGATACTCTGTCTCCACAAAATTAAAGTCCAAATGATATCCAGGACGATCCCCCATTCATGCTGTGACCCGGCTCGAGGGCCACAAACAACAGAGTTACAAACATAAAGAACAGGGGAGACTCTGAACAGTGACGTCTTTTATCCACACCTCCTCAGGTGTGACTGATCAGGACAATTAAGTCCATGAACCAACCAGAGACACTTGCATGGCCAGTGGAGGTGCAGAGAGGTCGTAACATCTCTCCTCTCAAGAATATTCCTCCAGGAACCCAAAAAATAAACCCCCTTCTTCAATCTGTCAGACCTAGAACCAATAGGAGAAGGGAACCATGCAGTGGTGCAGCTGCCATGAATCAAGACTGCTATCTTAGTGTCCAAACACGTAATGAAGCAACCAACATCCAGGTCCTGATTTTTTACCGAGGCTGGAAAATTTGAATTTCACCAAACCCCTCAGAGATGCAGCTGAAGGCTTCATCTACACCGACCCAGATGTTTGAGTTTGCTGCTAATTAAACATCTTCCTAAACGCGGGCTACAACCCCGTGGGTCTGAGCTACCTTTTAAACTACTTAATTTGATTCCTGATGTGTACTCTGGCACCGAGGGCTTGTTTAAACGGATGATGTGTGAGCATCATCAGTGGGATTTTACTTTATTGTAAAGGTTTGTTTTTCTGTGCATTAACTAAGTGTTCTGGGAGTGCACCTGAGTTTGAAATCAATGACAATAAAGAATCTGATCTTATCCTTCTACGCTCTTAGAAAGTACTTCCAGCAGTTTATTATCAAATGAAACAAAAACACAAGTCAGATAAAAACCTGGAGGATTCAACTCTGCACAAGATATTTAAGATGTTCTTCTTTCATTCCTCTGCAGATAAACTGGTGGGTGGAGCAAATGTTGACTGACCGTGCATGAATGTGTGTGTGTGTGTGTGTCGGCAGAATGGCATCTCATCTGAAGGACAAGGTGTTTTTGACAGGTGATAATGGAACTGAACATGTGGTCGATAACTTCCTCTCTCTCTCTCTTCTATCGTAACTGTCCCTCCCACTCTCTCCAACATGCTCCATATCTGCCTGTCCCTCAACAAATCTATTCACACTCATACCATTATATTACAGAAAAAGACAGTCACAGGCTCCATGTTCATGCAGTTGTTATTATTATTATTTTTTTTTTTTTGTGATGTTCAGATCGTTTTATGGGTCAAAATACTGTGGATTCACTTCTAATGCTTCAGAACAGATCATTCCATTCTGGGCGACATTTTTTCAGAAGTTAAAATAATTATTGCTCCTCAGTGTCGAGCAGCAGCCTCTGACTGCAGTTCCTCTAATGTCCACTAGAGGCTCCAACAGTGAGTTAATCCCCAAAGATGTCAACATTTCAATGTCCAAGTCTGTTCTACCTCTCACTAGAGTAGAAAATGCCTACACAGTCCTCCAACCAATCAGAGACATTTAAACAAATCAGATGATGTGTATGACTACTGTTATGTCTGTGAAGGTTCTCAGTCATCCAGGTCATGTTATATCAAAAAAGGTTCCAAAAAAGAAAACTGGACTTGTAGAGTTTTTTTTTTTTTTGTTTTTTTTTTGAGAAGACGTTTCATCCAAGTAGCTTATTCAGTTCTAGGGGACTAGTGGGAAGTTGAGGTTTAAATAGGAACTCCTATTGAAACTTGCTTGTTGTATTAACAACCAGAATTAGCTGCACTGGTTTCTGGTTGTTAACAAACCTCAATGTTCCCACCAGTCCCCTAGAACTGAAGAAGCTACTCGGATGAGTGGTGAAACGTCTTCTCAAAAAAAAAAAAAAAAAAAAAAAAAAAACTCTACAAATCCAGTTGCCTTTTTTGGACCATTTTTGGATATGACTACTGTTACTCTTCACCACATTAAGACCCGCCTACAAACGATCTGATTGGCCCAGCAGATCTTTGCTTGAGCAGAATCAGTTCTCAATGGAGAGACTCCAGATAAACACACAATGTGTAGGTGGTGGAAGATGTTCTTACTTCCAGTCAGGTGTTAAAACTGTTTTGGTCTCTTGAGCTAATTTATCTGTTTGTGACAATTGAAGAAGAAGAAGAAGAAGAAGAAGAAGAAGAAGAAGAAGAAGACATCTGAGTAGATGCTGAGTAGGAGGCTGGAGGAGAGAGAATGATATGGAGCTGTGGCATAGATCTGATCGTCCAATCAGAGCCGTTTAGTTCTTCTGAATCTGAGCAGAATCAGTTCCTAACAGAGAGACTCCAGAACAACTTTCATACCAATGACAACATGAGTAGCGTTGAGGTTGAAGTTAAGTTGAGAAGGTTCTTAAAAGCAGAACGTCTGCATGAAAACAACAAAAGGTCAAAATCTGTCCAGTTAGCATCTGGAGAAAAGCTCAGCCTGATGACAGATCTCATCTAGTCCCTCCGCTATAAGAACATATCTCACAAACTCTTGAGCTGCAGAAAAGGAAAGAGGAGCCACGACTTCCAGAAGCTGACGGAGGCTCTAAAAGAATCAGAACCTTCAGCTGGAAAACAACTCATCTCATCTCAGTCCACGTAATTTAATAGGTTTTGCTTTATGATCCTTTACCGTGACAGATTTTTATGCAGCAGCATTAAGATTTATAGAAATATGTCAAGAACCATGAAAAGATCCAAGCTGTCCAGTCCTGTAATTAATCAGAGACCAGGATGGCATGGTGACACTTTATGCTGCTTTCTGGACAGTTGTCAAACCTGGATACTGTTCATGTTCATGTGGAGATGGAACAGACATTTGTGTTTTTTTACAGTGCAGAGGTTTATGTCGTTGTTCATTTCTCATTCTCGTCTGTATTTTTGCAGCGTTTCATGTAGCAGTCCTCCATCACCACCGGTGCCCCGCTGCCTCAGTCAAGGGTCCGCCTGTAGAACAATGGATGGCCAGTGTTTTATGGGAACGCTCGGGGGGCGCGGCCCGCTGTAAATCCTGACGGCGTGGAACTTTGGCCGGCAGAAAGCCCGTCTCTGACACCCAGTTTAATGGTCCAGCGGGCGCATCAAGCCCACTGATCGATCCTAGTCCCTCTTTCGCCGGTCTTTCTCCATCCTTCTTTAACCCCTGTCACTCATAAGTCATACTGGACTTTATGTCTTAAAGGCACCAGCGGTGAAATAACCGACTGACCTCCTCTGCAGCTCTGAGCTTCCTCTCCCTCTCCTCTCGCCTTCACTTGATGCTTTATGCCTCCCTCTCTGCCCTCTCACACCTCTGCTCTCCTCTCCTGCTTCATATTCAGTCATGAGCTCACTTTTAAATCAGGAACTAATCACGACAATCGCTCACAGCTCGGGTCACATTGTTTCCAGCTCCCTCTCCTTCCTCCATCTGTCTTTTCCATCGCTCGTCTTCCCCCTCTTCCACAGATTCTTTCCGAGGCCACCTCTCCATCACCCCGTCCCCTTCGCCGGCGTCTCTCCAGTCTTTGTCCCTCTCCTCCTACCGTTCCAGTGAAGCGGCACATTCCAGCCAAAGCAGAGGCGACAAAAGGCCTCGTGTTGGAAAGGGCACTTCAACAAGAGCGAGCATTGTTCAAGTTTCCAGCGGCACTTCAGTTTGCTGAAAGACAGACGCCAATAAAAAAAAAACAAGTGGGCAAATCAGGATTGCGAGTGATGCGTGATGAAGTGTTGGTGGAGAGGCTGGAAGGAGAAGAACCGGGCGTTTTGTTGGACCGTTGTTTTCCCACATGTTACCAGACAGCAGTCCACATTCATATCACTTGTTCTGAGAAAAGGTGGCCAGGCTGTGGATTAAATGACGTGTCTGAGTTTGAGTTAGATAGATAGAGTGTTATGATGCCCAGCGAGGAGGGAGGACTCTAGTCCAGACACAAGGGGGGGCAATCACACACAAGATCTCAAAGACTGGGACTGATTACTGTTGCTTCTTCTTTTTAAGGGTGCTTTATATTTTTTTGTAGGTGTTTTATTTAAATTTTGTTATGTTATATACACTATATTACCAAAAGTATTCGCTCACCCATTCAAATGATCAGAATCAGGTGTTCTAATCACTTGGCCTGGCCCCAGGTGTATAAATTCAAGCACTCAGGCATGCAGACTGTGAAACAAGACATTTGTGAAAGAATGGGCCGCTCTCAGGAGCTCAGTGAATTCCAGCGTGGAACTGTCATAGGATGCCACTTGTGCAACAAATCCAGTCGTGAAATTTCCTCGCTCCTAAATATTCCACAGTCAACTGTCAGCTCTATTATAACAAAATGGAAGCGTTTGGGAAAAACAGCAACTCAGCCACGAAGTGGTAGGCCACGTAAAGTGACGGAGAGGGGTCAGCGGATGCTGAAGCGCATAGTGCAAAGAGGTCGCCGACTTTCTGCACAGTCAATTGCTACAGAGCTACAAACTTCATGTGACCTTCAGATTAGCCCAAGTACAGTACGCAGAGAGCTTCATGGAATGGGTTTCCATGGCCGAGCAGCTGCAGCCAAGCCACACATCACCAAGTGCAATGCAAGGCGTCAGATGCAATGGTGTAAAGCACGCCGCCACTGGCCTCTAGAGCAGTGGAGACGCGTTCTCTGGAGTGATGAATCACGCTTTTCCATCTGGCAATCTGATGGACGAGTCTGGGTTTGGAGGTTGCCAGGAGAACGGTACATTTCAGATTGCATTGTGCCAACTGTGAAATTTGGTGGAGGAGGAATTATGGTATGGGGTTGTTTTTCAGGAGCTGGGCTTGGCCCCTAAGTTCCAGTGAAAGGAACATTGAATGCTTCAGGATACCAAAACATTTTGGACAATTCCACGCTCCCAACCTTGTGGGAACAGTTTGGAGCGGGCCCCTTCCTCTTCCAACATGACTGTGCACCAGTGCACAAAGCAAGGTCCATAAAGACGTGGATGACAGAGTCTGGTGTGGATGAACTTGACTGGCCTGCACAGAGTCCTGACCTGAACCCGATAGAACACCTTTGGGATGAATTAGAGCGGAGACTGAGAGCCAGGCCTTCTCGACCAACATCAGTGTGTGACCTCACCAATGCGCTTTTGGAAGAATGGTCAAAAATTCCTATAAACACTCTCCTCAACCTTGTGGACAGTCTTCCCAGAAGAGTTGAAGCTGTAATAGCTGCAAAAGGTGGACCGACATCATATTGAATTCTATGAGTTAGGAATGGGATGGCACTTCAGTTCATAGAATGAGTAAAGGCAGGTGAGCGAATACTTTTGGTAATATAGTGTATATGTGTGTCTCTAAAGCTGGGAGTCTTATTAATACAGTATGTTCTATCCAACAAAGATTCAAAAAAGGCGACTGGATTTGTAGAGTTTTTTGAGAAGACGTTTCATCCGAGTAGCTTCTTCAGTTCTAGGGGACTGGTGGGAAGTTGAGGTTTAAATAGGAACTCCTCCTGAAACTTGCTTGAGGGGGGACTGTGTTGTCCCTGTCCTCTTCCCTATGAATGGTTCTCTAACGACTCTTGTCCGTCAGAGTCTCCAGTGTCAAGGTGTGAATGTGGTTGAAACTTCTTGGGGACAGAAGTTAAAACTGTATTGTAAATAGATGGCAGATTAAATCTCAGTCCACCTCCTCTGTTCAGAGAAGGTTTTTCCAGTCTGACATAGATGGCTTCCTTTACTCCTCTTTCAAACCATCAGTCTTCTCTGGCTAAGATTTGGATGTTGTTATCTTCAAAGGAGTGTCCTTTGTCCTTCAGTCTCTTCGTCTTCTCAAAAAACTCTACAAGTCCAGTTGCCTTTTTGAACCTTTGTTGGATATACCATGACCTGGATGACTGAGAACCTTCACAGACATAACTGTATGTTCTCTTAATGACTCATGATTGATTCTCGAACAGGAAACAGAAGTCGAGACAAAAACCCGGGAAACCAGGAACACGACGGTAACTGAACAAATGATTCAACAAAGGACGAAGGGAAAACACAGACAGGAAATAAAGCTAGACACGACACCAGGGGTCGCGTTTACCGAATATTTTCCGTCATTGACCGCTTTTTTAAAAAAAATCTGAAGGCCATCCGTCATTTTGACAGATTGCAATTCACACCCCAGACCACTTGGTGGCGAGAGAGCATATTAATTGTCTCTTGCCTCTCTTGATTAGTAGTGTAAGAGTCGGTTAAGTTTCGTTTATCTGCTGGCCGAGTGAGTGGCTGCTGACTATCGGTTAATCAGGGATCCACGAGCAGCAGTTATGAGTCGGTTAAGTTTCGTTTCTCTGCGTATTGTGCGTAAGTGAGTGAGTATCCGAGTGTCTTAGTTTGCTAGTGGTCAGGTCGTAAGTTTTGTTTCTCTGCCGAGTGAGATGAAAAATGTTTGAATGGTGCCGTTTATTGATTATATATCAATCAAACGTGGTAGGACTCAACTGAGCCGGTTAAATAGACTCTAGATTCATGATTCTTGAGTTGTCTTTGATGGCCTGCCAAAGATTCGGCTCATATATCTGCGGTTATATGAGCCGAATCTTGTTTCCACCACTACTGAATATTAATTGAAAAAGAATGAAACTTAAATGCTATTGAATATGTTATTGTTATCATTTAAAAACAATTAAAGAAGTGACGGGTAAAAATTGATTATGACGGGATTTTTATGACCCTGTCATTCAAAGTGACGGACAACGAAAAAGTCTAGCGCAACCTCTGCATGACACACAAGGAAAACCAAACTCATGACCGTAAAGGAAACGTTCTGATGTTAATACCATGACATACAGAGCTGATGCAGCCAGACGACGGTTGAAGTATGCGGCCTCATGCCTCTTTGGGATGCCATGAGTCGGGGTGGGGCCCGTAATGACCTAATTTCCTGCGGAGATATATGCGGGCCCAGCGCCTCCACATAAACCTCCAAATAAACCCCATAAACTACGACACCAGGCCTGTTACCATGAAACACCCTGGACCACCGCTGACACACAGAACACTCCACTAATAGGAATATATTCTTGTGTTAAAGCAGCTGCAGGTCACAAACACAGAGCTGTTCCTCTCTCAGTGAAACACGGTGATAAAGTCACAGTGGAGACAGGTTGATAGAAGTCGTCTTAGTCACGACCGCTATTAAAACTTAACAGGACGTTAACAGACGGCTCTGCTAGCTCGCTGCATTTTAACCTCCCTTCTCTCCTTTTCTTCACTTAGATTCACGAGGCTCGGGGACAAACACATGCATCCATTCTGGGCGACATTTTGCAGAAGTTAAAATAATTATTGCTCCTCCTCATCAAGCAGCAGCCTCTGACTGCAGTTCCTCCAATGTCCACTAGAGGATCATCCACAGACGTCCACGTTAAAATATCCGAGCCTGGTGAATCCAGACTCCTCTTAAATAGTCCTCCAACCAATCAGATGACGTGTATGACTACTGTTACTCTTCTCTCCATCATCACATTAAGCCCCGCCCACACGATCTGGTTGGTTTGACAGATCTTTGCTGGAGCAGAATCACTTCCCAACAGAGAGACTCCAGAACAACTTTACTCAACAAAAACAAATGTGTAGATGATGAAAGATGTTCTGGCGTCCAGAAACTGGCCAACGTTTTAACAGAAATAAACTAAATTTTAAAAATAATCCAACATATGATCAAATGACTTCATATTTTATACCTGTGATACAATAATAAAATATAGTCTGTACCTGATTCTGCTCTAGCAAAGATCTGTCCAACGTAGGAATCTGTAGGAACGCAGACCACAACAGTCGTGATTGGTCTGAAATTATAGTGTTGGCTTCAGTTTTGTACTTTGAGACTCTTCAGCGTTTCAAAATTAAACCAAGAGCATGATCTGTTGTTAACATTATTTAAGTGTGTGTTTAAGAATAACAAGAAGAAAGTTTAATGAGTGACTCTACGTGAAGATTGTTCAGGAACAGCCGACATCGTTAGCAAAACACATCTGCACATACATCCAGAGTCGTTCTGTGTCTTTGTTTTGATTCATTGACATTTATCTATTGGTGGAGAATGGAGTCAACACAGATGTATATTCATTTATATATTCATTTTATAATTTGCTGTTTCATTTTAGGTAGACATCACTCTCAGTATTACACTGCCTGAGACGACTTCATCCATAAAATCTGACTCTTGTATTTCAGGTATAGTTTACAGGTATAAAATATGAAGTCATTTGATCACATGTTGGATTATTTTCAGCAGTAAATATCCGACTAAACATCCAGTTAGTGGTTATGACTGCATGCAGCAACACGTCTGAATCTTTCCGTGCTCTCTCTCCAGTCCTGCCTCTTCCTCCTCTTCATTCTCTGCCCTCTCCCTTTTACGACCTCTTTCTTCCCCATCTCATGCAGCCTGTTATTATGTGTAATTTGTCTTGTGCTGGGTCTGATGTGCAGAGGTCCAGGCGAGGGGCGAGGCTGCTGTTCAAACCTCTTAGATCCACCAGAAGGGTTCTCATCGGTCTTCGCCGAAGAAAATAACTGAGCAGGCTGAGCGAGGGCAGTGCTGTTGCATCTGTTTAAGGATCTCAACCTGTTGTTCCACTGCAGAACGAAAAGAAAACTCAAAGTAATGAATAGGGATGCACCGAAATGTTTCGGCCGAAAACCGAAAGTGCACTTTTGGGCCATTTTCGGCTGAAAATTGCTGCGGTTGTTGCTTGCACGTGTTGTTTCAGCGATAAAAGTACAACAACACGGCCGAAACAGGATGTTGTGATGATGCAAGCAACAACCGTAGCAAATTTCGGCCGAAAATGGCCCAAAAGTGCATTTTCGTTTTTTTGGCGCATCCCTAGTAATGAATGTGCATGCATTACTTTTAACCTAGATTAAATGATATATTAACTAGCCCAGTGAGCTTTAGTTACAGGATGTTCTTCAGTTCTCACTGAGGAAACAGCTGACGAGTGTGTACTTTGCCTCCTAGCCTATCTCTGGCTGCCACATGCAGCTGCAGCAGTGCTAAGCTACGAGGTCTAATTTAAAGCAAAATCAGATTAGAACATTTAAGACCAGACAAGCTCAGCTCAGCATGTTGCAGAACGGCAGCAGAAGTAGTCCGAGTTACATCATGTTGTTTCCTGAGTTGCATCATTTATTCATTTGGATTCAGTAAACAAGAAGTGGAGCTGTGAATACTTAAGCAGCCGCTGTGTGTGGTGGTGCTCGACTGTGAGCGTCCTGAGAGCTGGACACTACAGCGAGTGTGTCGAGTGGTAAATGAGGGGCCTGATGGTGCAATACAGCACAGTCGCTGCCAGAGAGACCAGTCTGTATGTTGAATAGCACAGAATCAGGCCAAGTAGCACTTCAGTATTTATTTATTCCATTAACAGAAGACACTCTAGCCATCACTCTGCCTGTTAGCAGCCTTGAGGCCGATCACGGTCAAGTCATTTTACCCAAGACCCAGGCTACAAACTAAAATAAAACACTCCAAACTAATACTTTGTTTTCACTTTACACAAAATATTTGGAGCATTATTGCCATGTTGTACTAATCTAATCTTCTAGTACATATAGAGTATAATTATGGTTGTGGTTATACAGTGATCAGGCATAACATTATGACCACCGTCCTAATATTGCATAGGTCTCCCTTGTGGTGACTCATCAGAGAATGGACATGGGCCTTCTGAGGGTGTCCTGTTGTTATATTGTTGACCTGAATCATCTGCTGAGAACAGACAGCTCGTGTGTGTGTGTGTGTGTGTGTGTGGGGGGGGGGGGGGGGCTTTGAGGGGAGGGGCCTCTGTGGATCATCCCACAGATACTTGATCAGTTTGGGATTTAGTGAATCTGGAGGCCAGGTCAACACCTTGTGCTGTTCTTCATGTTTTTTTTTTAGTTGTTCCTAAAGTGTTTTTGTGTGTGTGTCTGTGTCAGGCTGCATCCTGCTGGGGATGGCTGCTGCCATCAAGGAGTGTCATTGCTATGGGGTGGGGGTGCCTGGTCTGGTCTAGGTGGGTGCTACATGTCTAAGTAACATCCACACCAATGAATGCCAGGTCCAGAAGTTTCCCAGCAGAACACTGAACTGTCACAAGATGGTCAATGTTATTGACTTCTCCTGTTCTCCTGTCATAATGTTGTGGCTGACTGGTATATCAGCACATTCCAGGTCTACCTTGGCCATCCTTAGACGTATATTCCCCCCAATGAATTCTGGGTCCACCCCTGGGGTCTCGTCCTTGCTAGCAGTGCTCTGTGAACCTCTTAAGGGATGCTACCAGCAACTTTAGTTGTATTTCAGGACTGACATGTCATGGTACTATGGGCTTCATCTTTAGTGAAGTGTGATGTGTCTTCCATCTTTTTTTTTTGTCTGGAACATTAAACATTATTCGGCTCGCTCTGATTCTCTACGATCCTTATAACTCATTTAACATCAAAGCAAAACTGAAAATGACCCCAGATGGGATGTTCTCTGGAGCACACATCAAAGATTAGTAATAATTAAACCCTCTCTAAAGCAAACAGTGTGAAAGTAGGTTTCACATACTGTGAGATACTGCTGGGCTGGGATGAAAACACTCTCTAAGTGGGTTCCTCAAATGAATGTGCATGTTTTTGTGAAGTTTTTATCAATGAAATAACTGCTGTTATTTATGTTTTAGCTGCTAAAAAATAGCCACAAAAAAAAAAAAAAGATCTGTATTACCAAAGCTGGAGTCATGACTTTAAAGATCCTGAAACCTCCGACGGGCAGCCCAAATTCCCCAACCCTGAGGATGTAGCTCCATATGCAGCTATGACCAAAAAAAAAAAAAAAACTGCTGCTAACGGATATTAAAAAGTATTAAAACAAGAGGTACAGATCTGGGTACAGCAATAACAATACAACTACAATAACAGTAGACTGTTATTAGAGTGTTATTAAACTGGACATAAGGGTATATCATGCTATCTGCAGAAAGACTTCACAAAACACCCAAGGACATCTCAATGGACACCGGTTAAGCTACGGCCTTTAATGTGAAACTGGTGGACACATGCTTATAGGACTCCTCTGGTTCAGCTAGTGGAGAAAAACGTCCAGCAGCATCCAAACAGCTGTGATGGTGGAAAATTGGTGAAAGAGTCAGAAGTCAGATTGTTATTGTGAACAAAGAGGAGCTTTCTCAGCATCAGATCATGAAGGTTTGTAAGGAGACAGCGTATGGAGCTCTAAAACATTTTGTAGAAACCAAAGCTCCACCAGTAGATCAAAACATTGATATTTGTTCACTGACAGATCCAGAATAAAGACGATGTCCTATCAGAAGAAGACTGTCTAGCAGAGTCTCGGAGGACAAGAAGAGTCTCTAAACCTCTTCTCAGAAGGAAACAAAGACAAACTCTTGGGCAGCATTTCATAATGAACGATGAAGATAATGAATCTCAGTTTAGTGGCAGTAACAGAAGAGTGAGAACAGGAGAGAGATGAATGACTGCTCCACAATGGAACATGAAGTCTGCAGAGAATAGACTCCGCCCTCAGCAAGTTGTACATGAATATCACTGGAACTACTTTCGTTAACAAGAACTGAACTAGTTTTGTGTTGGGTGAAAACTCCTTGGAGAGTTCTTGGACATCATGGTTCAGTGTGAACTGTAGGATCTTAAAGAGTTTACACAAGTTTCTAAACTCCAGTCCGGTTCTAGGAATATCTGCAGAAATCTCACCATTCAAGCTTTTTCTACATTTAGTGGCATGCAGTCAGTTTGTTACGAGTGGTCTGAGAGTGCAAATGAGTCCTTCAGCGAGTCATTTCAAATCTGAGCCGCTTGTGACATCACCAGTTTGCTCTGCTCTGTCAGTCAATGTTCCCTACACGGCTACAGACATCCTCCGCCTTCCGTGTAGTGACGACATTTGCAAAGCGAAGCCACATTTACTTTCAGCAAGCATTGGATACACTTTTCCCCAGACTGTTTTAACAACTGGGCCCAATACGACACTGGACCAGTGTCCATCACACATGGATGCTTATAAATGGGATGCTAATATTCATACATGAAGTTATTAGCTAACAGTCAATGTGTGCTAACATGAGTCAGACATTGAGAGTCCTAATGTTATCGGTATGTTGTATGAATTTGTTGTTATTGACACTTTGAACTGACGCCAGAATAAAACGAGACTAGCAGGACTAACGTGGTGGTTACTATACGGTGGAGAGCACAGACTGTATATAAATATGGACACCACGTCTCCACTTCCTCTCATTGGTCAAACTGACTCTATCTTCCCGGGGATACGGGCGGCGCCATCTTGTGAGTTTGGATCCAGAGTCTGATCAGTACGGTCTGAGGGCAGAGTCACGTGGAGCCGTGATATTGATGCCCCGCCCACACTTCCTCCAGACTCACTCATGTTTTAGTTTAATTAATACTACGCTCTGCTCTACCTCCACCTGGTACAAGGACATGATGGATTATACACTGGACTCTGAACTTTAGAAAGAAACAACCGTCTTATCTTAACAACTGTCCTGGTGACGGATTGACTGATGGTCGCATGAGGATAGATAGACAACTTTATTGATCCCTTTGGGAGGTCCCCGCAGGGAAAATGACACAGTCTGGAAAATTAAAGTAAGTACTGATGACACATGAAGAAAATAGTCATCATGAAGTATGTGAAGAATAAACTTGACAAAATCTTGAAAAATCTTTAAATATCGTGTCAGTCTTTGAAAGATTAATCTTAAAGTATTTAACACAACATGAGCACACGTCTTTTTTGACCGACAATTAAAACACCTTCAACTGACGCTCCCTCTAAGATTAAACCTTTGGACTGAAACACTCCCCTGCCTAACAGGTCAAAGTTTTACATTTATCAGAGGATTCCAGGTTAAGCTCCGCCCCCTCACCTGATTTACCTGAGACAAACCAGGAAACAGTTTATTATTGTGTGAGACTAAAGAGAGACACAGACGATCAGATTCACCTTCAGACCAAACTAACACCTTCCTCTGAGTGAGTCCAGCTACAGGAGAGAAAAGTGGAAAACTACAACACTGCTGCTTCAAGCTGCTGACTCTCCACACACTGAAGGTGAGTTTGACCAAAAACAGGACTCAAAGTCAAAGGAAGTTTCATGGAAGTTAGTAGAAGATGGAGGAGAGCCATGACTGACTGGACTTTGTGTCTGCTGTGTTTCAGCTCCACTCAGAGACTGAATGGCTTCCAGATCAGAGGAGGATCTCTGCTGTCCAGTCTGTCAGGAGGTCTTCAGAGATCCTGTTCTTCTGTCATGTAGCCACAGCTTCTGTAAAGTCTGTCTGAAGGACTGGTGGAGAGAGAATCCAACACACCAGTGTCCAGTTTGTAAGAGAAGATCTTCTAGAGATGATCCACCTTCAAACTTGGTGTTGAGGAACCTGTGTGAGTCCTTCTTACAGGAGAGAGATCGGAGATCTCCAGAGTCTCTCTGCAGTCTGCACTCTGAGAAACTCAAACTCTTCTGTCTGGACCATCAGCAGCCAGTGTGTGTCATCTGCAGAGATTCAGAAAAACACTCCAACCACAGATTCAGACCCATCGATGAAGCTGCGCAACAGCACAAGAAGAACCTTCAGGAAACTCTGGAGCCCTTAAAGAAGAAGTTAAAGGTTTGTGAAGAAGTTAAAGTGAAGTTTGATGAAATAGAAAAACACATCAAGGTCCAGGCCCGACACACAAAGAGGCAGATTAAGGAGCAGTTCAAGAAGCTTCACCAGTTTCTAACAGAGGAAGAGGAGGCCAGGATGGCTGCACTGAGGGAGGAAGAGGAGCAGAAGAGTCAGATGATGAAGGAGAAGATGGAGACTCTGAGCAGAGAGATAGCAGCTCTTTCAGACACAGTCAGAGCCACAGAGGAGGAGCTGAGAGCTGAAGACGTCTCATTCCTGAACAACTACAAGGCTGCAGTGGAAAGAGTCCAGCGCTGCCCCCTGCTGGATGATCCACAGCTGCCCTCAAGAGCTCTGATAGACCAGGCCAAACATCTGGGCAACCTGACCTTCAACATCTGGAACAACATGAAGGACATGGTCTCCTACACTCCTGTCATTCTGGATCCAAACACTGCTCATCCAGAACTGATCCTGTCTGAAGATCTGACCAGTGTGAGACTCGGAGATAAACAACATCTTCCTGATAATCCAGAGAGGTTTTATTACAACTGTTCTGTCCTGGGTTCTGAGGGCTTTAACTCAGGGACTCACAGCTGGGATGTTGAGGTTGGAGATAACACATGGTGGATACTGGGCGTGTTAGCAGAGTCTGTCCAGAGGAAGGGACGCATACGATCTGGATTGTGGGGAATAAGGTTCTATGAAGGTAAATACTCAACATGGCCACGACCAGATCCTTCCACTGTTCTCTCAGTAGAGAAGAACCTCCAGAGGATCAGAGTGAATCTGGACTGGAACAGAGGAAATCTGTCGTTCTCTGATCTTGATACTAACAAACACATACACACCTCCACACACACTTTCACTGAGAGGATGTTTCCATACATTTTCAATGGGGAAAAACTCCCAGTGAAGATATTACCAGTGAAGCAGATCAGTTAGAGATAAACAGGATGATTCAGTCTATGATGTTGTTTCTCTTTAAAAGGGTCAGTGAATTTAAATGATTGTATGAGCCACTATTTCATACCAGGACGGCTTGTCATCATTGATGGACCAATGAATTCTGAATTCTACCAGTGAACTCTAAAAGAAAATGTCAGGACATCTGTCCATGAGCTGAATGTGAAGAGAAACTGGGTCATGCAGCAAGACAACGAGAACCAAGAACACAAGTGGTTCTACAGAAGAACGGTTAAAGAAGAACAAGATGAATGTTTAGGAACGGCCAAGTCAAAGTCCTGACCTTAATCCAATAGAAATGTTGTGGAAGGACCTGAAGCAAGCAGTTGATGTGATATGAACAGATGATCCGTTTGATTGGGTTCTCTTTGTCTACTTTCAGGACTTGTGTTAAATCTGTTATTGTTTTGAGTTATTTTGTGAATATAGAACATTCTCACGCAGGCAAATACTTTTAACCAGCACTGAACATGATGAAAATTGTATGTACAAAGTGGACACATCAGTTTTAAGGTGGACTTGTCAGTTTGGCTTCAGACTTGATGTAAAGGTGTTTGTCTCTTCAGAAATGAAAAGCTGCCAGATGATCCAGATGTGACTGATCTGATGATGTGAGCTTTGTTTCATTTAACCTGTGACCTGCTGTCATTGTGTTCATCTACTTTCTGATAACAAGTGAAGAAGGAAAAGTGTTCAGACTCATAAGTAAGTGTGTCAATCTGAGATCATATGACCTAGGAAGTGCTGATTGGTTGTTCACATGTAGAGTCAACAACCAAACATGGGCCTAATGCTATGTATATATGTACCTTGTAATTGTCCATTCAGTACTAAGATATTCAAATAATACACATGTTCATGTGTTTTTATCCCAAACATGTGCATTGTACGTAAACACCTGCAGCGCATAGTGAAAACTGCCCACATCACAGGAACTCCACTCCCTGCCACTGAGGAAGTCCAGAAGAATTTGCTGTCTGCGTCTGAAGGACTCCTCCCACCCGGCACATGGACTATTTTCCCTCCTGCCCTCAGGCAGGCGTTTCAGAAGCCGCTGGACAAGGAATAGCTTCCTCCCCAGAGCTGTGACCTTATTGAACTCGGACCCCTTTTGATCTGTAGATATTGTCCATATGCTGTAAAAAAATAACCTGTACCATACTACTTATATACCATAATATTTATGTCATGTGACCTTACTGCCTATTGCACTTCTGGTTAGATGCTAAACTGCATTTCGTTGCTCTGTACCTGTGTAATGACAATAAAGTTGAATCTAATCTAATCTAATCAATAGAATCTATTGGTGGGATATCTATATTTGAATGATTCTGATCCAAATCTTACCCTATCATTCCTTACAGTGACTATTTCCTGGATAGAAAGAGCAACCCTCACACTGGCATCTTAAAAATAAATAAATATCAAAATGAGCCAGTGTTTTGAACGGCTCTTTGAAAGGAACGGATCCACTAGATAAATGTTGTTGATTTTTAATGTTTTTGTTTGTTTGTTTGTTTTTGTTTTTTTACAAAGGTATGTGCTTTTCAAATAATACTGCAGCGTGCCTCCTTGTGTCCGGGTTTCTTAGTGAGCTTCGGACTGACTAGGCTCTCGACCAGTCATGGGGAACAGAGTGTAACATGCAGCTTTATGATTGGCACAGCAACGATAGCGGCGGCTCCTCCTCTTTGTGTGCAGGAGGCTTGAAGGGACGGGTCCAGGATAGTCTAGTGCTGTGAGTGAACCAGTGTCCAGCTTTGAGAGAGTGAGTCCAACTAACACCTTCCTCTAATCGATCCACTACAATATATTGCATTCATGTTTATGTGGATTTAAATTTGAAAATATTAAAAAATATGAAGAATTGTCGACTGCACAAGGGGATCCACTGTTCCTCAGCCCCATTTTTAAGACCTCTGCTTCAAAGACAACCTTAAAAATTCTAGACATTGTGACCTGACGGTCTTAACTTTGGACTTCCATTCCCTGTAGAAGGGACCAGGTTTAAGTATCGATCCTTCATGTACCTCAGACTGCAGACCCTCAAGACATCGGGTTAAATCAGCACACAGACGGACTCAATGAGGAAAAAGTGAGTTTCACAAGAACACAGAGAAAATAACTGTCCTGGTGGCAGATTGACTGATGACACAGTCTGGAAAATTAAAGTAAGTACTGACGACACATGAAGAAAATCATGTAGTATGTGAAGAATAAATGTGATACAATTTTGACAAATATTGTCAAAAACATTGTGTCAGTCTTTGAAAGATTAATTTCAGAGTATTTAACACAACATAACCACACATCTTTTTTGTTGACTGACAACTACAACACCTTCAGCTGACGCTCCCTCTAAGATTAAACAGTGTTGACTGAACCACTCCCCTGACTAACAGATCAAAGTTCAACATTTATCAGAGGAGTTCTGGTAAAGCTCCGCCCCCTCACCTGATTTACCTGAGACAAACCAGGAAACAGTTTATTCTTGTGTGAGACTAAAGAGAGACACAGACGATCAGATTCACCTTCAGACCAAACTAACACCTTCCTCTGAGTGAGTCCAGCTACAGGAGAGAAAAGTGGAAAACTACAACACTGATGCTTCAAGCTGCTGACTCTCCACACACTGAAGGTGAGTTTGACCAAAAACAGGACTCAAAGTCAAAGGAAGTTTCAGGGAAGTTAGTAGAAGATGGAGGAGAGCCATGACTGACTGGACTTTGTGTCTGCTGTGTTTCAGCTTCACTCAGAGACTAAATGGCTTCCAGATCAGAGGAGGATCTCTGCTGTCCGGTCTGTCAGGACGTCTTCAGAGATCCTGTTGTTCTGTCATGTAGCCACAGCTTCTGTAAAGTCTGTCTGAAGAACTGGTGGAGAGAGAAACCAACACACCAGTGTCCAGTTTGTGACAGAAGATCTTCAAGAGATGATCCACCTTCAAACTTGGCCTTGAGGAACCTGTGTGAGTCCTTCTTACAGAAGAGAGATCAGAGATCTCCAGAGTCTCTCTGCAGTCTGCACTCTGAGAAACTCAAACTCTTCTGTCTGGACCATCAGCAGCCAGTGTGTGTCGTCTGCAGAGATTCAAAAACACACTCCAACCACAGATTCAGTCCCATCGATGAAGCTGCAACAGAACTCAAGAAGAACCTTCAGGAAACTCTGAAGCCCTTAAAGGAGAAGTTAAAGGTTTGTGAAGAAGTTAAAGTGAAGTTTGATGAAACAGAAAAACACATCAAGGTCCAGGCCCGACACACAGAGAGGCAGATTAAGGAGCAGTTCAAGAAGCTTCACCAGTTTCTAGCAGAGGAAGAGGAGGCCAGGATGGCTGCACTGAGGGAGGAAGAGGAGCAGAAGAGTCAGATGATGAAGGAGAAGATGGAGACTCTGAGCAGAGAGATAGCAGCTCTTTCAGACACAGTCAGAGCCACAGAGGAGGAGCTGAGAGCTGAAGACGTCTCATTCCTGAGCAACTACAAGGCTGCAGTGGAAAGAGTCCAGCGCTGCCCCCTGCTGGATGATCCACAGCTGTCCTCAGGAGCTCTGATAGACCAGGCCAAACATCTGGGCAACCTGACCTTCAACATCTGGAACAACATGAAGGACATGGTCTCCTACACTCCTGTCATTCTGGATCCAAACACTGCTTATCCAAGACTGATCCTGTCTGAAGATCTGACCAGTTTGAGACGAGGAGATGAACAACATCTTCCTGATAATCCAGAGAGGTTTGTTTCTGGCTGTTATGTCCTGGGCTCTGAGGGCTTTAACTCAGGGACTCACAGCTGGGATGTTGATGTTGGAGATAACATAGGATGGTTACTGGGTGTGTTACCGGAGTCTATCCAGAGGAAGGAAATCATAAGATCTGAATTGTGGGGAATAAGGTTCTGTGAACTTAAATTGGCAAGATTTTTACCACCAGATCCTCCCACTATTCTCTCAGTAAAGAAGAAGCTCCAGAGGATCAGAGTGAATCTGGACTGGAACAGAGGAAATCTGTCGTTCTCTGATCTTGATACTAACACACACATACACACCACCACACACACTTTCACTGAGAGGATGTTTCCATACATTTTAACTGGGGGTAAAGTGAAGATATTACCAGTGAATCAGATCAGTTAGAGATAAACAGGATGATTTTGTTTCTGATGTGGTTTCTTTCTTTAAAGGCAAAAGTCAGTGAATTTAAAAATCACCTGTCCTTCTGTTCTCTCATTATTCTAAAGCTGTGTTTCTGTTTCTTGTGTTAAAAATCATTTCATTCTTTTTATAAATTGCTTCATCCAGCATTTTAAAGTAAGTATGTTCATCAGTGCAGTTTAAAAAATGTTGAATCCTTCAGAGTTTTCTCCATTTCTTCATTTCCACACCAGTTGTTAAAGTAGACAAAGGGAACTGAAATGAGCCAAAGAAAACATCTGAGTTTAATTCAAAGCAAAGGCCTTAACCAAACTTCCCACGGCATAAACAAAGTATCTAGAATCAATAATATTATTTTAAACGTAGATATTCAACCAATAGTATCTTTTGTTGGGATGTCTATATTTGAATGATTCTGATCCTAATCAAATTAAAACTAAATAAATATAGAAATGAGCCAGTGTTTTGAACAGCTCTTTGAAAGAAATGGATCCAGAAGATAAATGTCGTTGGTTTTTAATGTATTTTTTTATTTTATTTTTACAAAGGAACCTGTTCTTCATATAATATTGTAGCGTGCCTCCTTGTATCTGGGATCTTGGTGAGCTTGGGAGTGAATAAGCTCTTGACCAATCACGAGGAACCTGATAGAACCAGAATAGGGGTGGGTCGTCCTCTTTGTGTCCAGGATAGTCTAGTGCTGTGAATGAACCAGTGTCCAGCTTTGAGAGACTGAAAGATAACATGTACCTCCATTAACGAATGGATGTTAACGTGGTTTTAATGTGGATTTAAAGACATTTAAAACTAGAAAGTGTTTGATGGTTACAGACGGAGCGTACAGAGACAGAGCAGAGCAGAAACATGAAGTGAATCAGCTCTCCAGGTGAATGCAGATTTCAAAGCGGGGCCTCTCCCGACACGCCGAGTCAATTTCCCTCCTTGTCTCCTTGAATTGCCTCTAACAAGTTCATGGACGGACAAATAAGACAAAGCGCGGCAGCACAGAAAATTACAGCAAACAGCAACGAATCTAATATTCATTTCACACCTTCACTCTAATTTCAGTCACATTACAATCAGTAGACAGGTACTCTGGCAACTATTACACGGCACACTGCAGGCAAACAGAAGAACAGGCAAATAATACACCAACGATAGCAATTAGAAACCCTTGATTTATTTTAGTTTTTTTTTTCTTTTCCTGCAGCAGCGAATGTGATGTCGGAAAGAATTTACAAAAGCTAAAGGTACGCAGGAGGACGACGGCAAAGGCAAAAAATAGACCAAACCCGATGTAAGACTGATGTTGTTTGGCTTAGAGAAGAGAGGAGGAGATGAAATGCTCCGGCGCCGGGCGAGATAAAGATGGGCGAGGAGGAGACAGGAGAGGACAGGTGTGAAATACTAGCGTGAGGATCACTGAGCTAAGAGCGAAGTCATGTGATGGATAGATGAACGGAGCAGAGAATGGAGGGGGGAGGGAGGGAGGAGGGAAGGTGAACTTAGGTGAGAGGAGGAAGAGGAGGAGGAGAGGTGAGATGAGTTGAGACGACACATGAGGCAGGGAGGGCAAGAAAGAATGGAAGAGAAAAGAAGGTGAAAATAGTTTCATTTACAGCACTTGTACTTTACCAACTATATTCTATATGTGGATGCCTTTAACTGTTGAGGACATTTAGTTTTTTTGAATTTTGCATGAAAAATAAATGTACATATGCTGTTGTGTTTAAGCTTGTTGCCTGAGTAAATGATAAATGAAACATCCACTTCCACGACTGTAAATTGCTTTAAAACAATTGCATTAAACATTTTAAATCTCAAAATGAACTTCTTTTTTTGTTTGCTTATTTTTACTATAAACAGTTCAGAAATTTCCTGTGAGTTAGTACGTTTGTCTCCAGACATCAATTAAACTTTAAACATCTGACAGGTATTTATAATTCACTACCTGTTATAAGAGTTTAAAATGTGCAGGTGAAAGTACTATACTGTAAATACTGGCTGCAAAGAGCAATTTCCGACAAACGAGTTGCCAGAATCACATTCGGTCCTAAAGGGTTAAAACCTCTGATAATATTGAGAGTTTGGATCAGAGACCTGGGCAAAAAGACCAAACACCCTCCAGATTAATATATTTGAATAATCTTAAACATTTATTGACAGTATGACTGAAAGAAAACAGAAATTAGATAAACTACTGAGTATACTGTTTGTGAAGGTTGATCCAGGTCAGTGCATGTCCAAAAAACAAGTTGGGATAAAGTCATCTGGACTTGTTGTGTTCGTAGAAGATGTTTCCTGTAGAAGAAGTGTTCACCTCTAAATGACTGCTGGAGAGTTTAGGTTTTTATCACCTGGAGGAATCTGTTCTGATCTTGTTTTCTTTTACCAATGAATGATGCTCCAAGGACTCATTAATGTCCAGAGACTCCAGACTACAGGGTTAAAACTCTGCCTTTATAAAAAAAAAAAAAAAGGACGAGGCTCAGAGGACAGAGGATGGAGGACGGAGACTTTAAGACAACGTACAGTATGTCGGGGAACTGGTGATGGTGTTCCTCTGCACTCACTGATCGGATGAGGAGGAAAAATTATGCTGCAAAGAGTCAGACATGTTGTGTCCAAGTTTTTCTGAGCATGTTTGTTCCTCGTGAGCTAAACATCAGGGCCCGTATTCCTAAAGATTCTAAGAATCCTCTCAGAGAGCTCCTAACTTAGCCTCAACATTCCTAGCTAGGAGTCTTAGCTTAGGAGTGATTCCAGAAAATTCTTAGAGAACTCTGATCAAGGAATGGACAGAAACTCTGATCTTAGTGAGGAGGTGTGGTTGACCCCGTTGCTAGGTATGAGTCATCATTTCAAGAGGTGTGATTGGTTGATCCTAAAAGCTAGATAAAAATACACTTTTGGTGATAATTGGCCTAGAATGGACGTCAGATTAATAGACTTAATAATAGAATCTAATCTCTATGAAGACTGTGTAATTATAAATAATACTTTACATACAAATAAATAAATAGCAGCTCTACTTTAAAAATTATCCTATAAAATGTGTGATTAAACTCAGGCCCACTACCACAGTGTTCACATGCTGATAGTTCTATTGACCTGCTTCCATTCATTCACCATGCTGGTCATGTTTCATCATCTGGTATTAACGAGGGTAAAATGTCTCAGCTTTCATCAGTTTCTGTGATTGCTAACCGGCCTAGAAGAAGCAGTGATGGTTGACGTTCAAATCTTCCACAAACCGAACAGCAGTGGAGAAGAAATGAAGTAGGAAACCCATCTGGACAGAGGAACAGTGTTTGCTTCTGGATCAACTGGTCAATGAGAATTAAAGTGTTTAAGACGTAGATTTGGCTCCAAGTCATCACTGCTGCATTGTTGCATTGTTGCATTTCTCCTGTTGCTAAATACCTCAGTGTTGTGATGACTTTCATTTCCGGTGATATTGCGATTGTAACAAGCTTGATTGTCATTCAGTGTTTGGAGAATATCTCTCCTGCCTCTTCTTTCAGACATTTCTCCTAAAAGTCCTCCTCCCTGCTCTGAACAGATCTCACCTTAGCAGCACTCTGAAGAGCTGAGACTCTTTAGGAATACCTTTTATCTTTACTAGGAGCTACTCTGAACTTTGAGAGGAAATTCTTGTCAAACGTCATGATTGTAAGAATTTTCTTAGAATTTGGCCACTAGGAGCAACTCTTAGCGCTAAGAATCTTTAGGAATACGGGCCCAGGTGATGAGTTTCCAGAGTCTCTAGAAAGAATTGTCTCTGTATAAAAATGTCTCTGGATATCATCTCTGGAAAAATGCCTCCTGAAAGAAATGTTTCTTGATTTCAACGTCCCTGCGTAGTAGGGATGCAACGAAACTTTTTGGCCAAAAATTGCTGCAGTTGTTGCTTGCATCATCACAACATCCTGTTTCGGGTGTAAATTTTTGGACTTTTAACGCCGAGACGACATGTGCAAGCAACAAACGCAGCAATTTTCATCCAAAATGGTCCGAAAGTGCATTTTTGGTTTTCGGACAAACATTTTCGGTGCATCTCTACTGCGTAGAAAAGTCTGCTGCAGTGAGACACATTCCTGCTAAAGGCAGCTATTTCACTGAATCCCTGCAACATAATGAATGGACACAAGAGACACGTTCATGAGAAACGAATCTGAATTACTCTATAGCTAGAATAATTATACTGGAAATGGAAAACAAGAGAAAGAACGACAAACTGTGGCTGATATATACAGAGAAGAGTGAAGAAACTAAGGACACGAGGAGACAGGACAGGTTTAAAACAGCAGGGATATAACTTCATCCTCTGAGAGCAGAAGTACGAGGGAAACCTGATGACTGATGACTGGCGAGATGAACGAATGCAGGGAGGACAGACGGATGCAGAAATGACAAAAAGACGAATGAGCATCACATGACGTGATGGATTAATGGACACGGGGAGGCGAGGGAGGACGAGGAGACAAGGACGGGAAGAAGATGAGATGGAAACAAGAAACATTCACACACTCCCCCCAGCACTTAGAAAACAAAGGGAGGCCGTGGAATCGTTGACCTTTTGACTCGATTTCAACAGTAATACAAATGCTCGGAGAGCCGGCGGAAGAAAGAGCGCCTTTTCAGAGTAGCAGCTTGAGACATCGGTGGGATGTCTGTGTTCAATATGTGCCTGCATGGCTGACCTTTCACTAATGGTCAGGGCTACTAATGCAGCAGCAGCGGCGGCGGCGGCGGTGGCGGCGTGTTGTTGTGTTACTGCGGCGCTGCTCCAACTTCAGTATCAGTGAAAGGAAGGCCGACACTGACTCAGACTTACATAACATCAGCTTCCTTTTGTTCATGTAACCTGTTGAAAAAAACGAACAAACTAAAGTTATATTATGTGGAAATATTTTACTTTCACTAAGCATTGTTTTCTATTAATTCATAATCACATTCCTTATTTAATTTTACATTTCATTTATTAATTCATTCCATCCCAGAGGTCTGAGTTTGCTCCTGAGAGTGGTTTTGTGAAGGAAAACTAATATGATTGGCTTATTCTGATGTAGCTAAATTAGTATTGGTGTTAAGTAGTTTATGCTCCGCCCCATAGCGCAGGTTAGGTAGACGTGCGGTAAGAAAAAAACGGAGCGATACCCTGAAAAGAGCAGCGACACGGAAGACGCCGATAGTGATAAATATACAGAGAAAAAGCAATCGATATTGAGCCAAACTGTTAAAGAGGAAATTGTTCGAGTCCATAAGTGTTCAGCGAACCACTGTGAGCGACCCTGGGAACCTTACCTGTGATTTAAAACTTTTATTTCTCGGTGAGTACTGGGATGTGTTAGCAAATAGCTCCGTGAGTTAGCATAGCCTCATGGCGGTGTAACCACCGATCCAGAGCATAAACTCACAGTCTTGTGTTATTTTTCCATGATAAAAAACCGAAAATGGGAATGTGTGTGTATATAAAGAGTACGTGTGTGTACATTGTTTACGTTGTGTGAACGGAGAGAGCTATCATTTAGTTGAGTTTCATGAACTGAAAATGAAACTTAAATTCTGTGTAGCACTGTGCTGTAGCATACAAGCACGCAATCTCAGTATTATTACAGGAAGTTTATAGACAACGACAAATGTATTTTTCATTATTTTACTTACCTTAATCCAGAGTAAGTGAGAATTCATTATTGAATTGAGCATTTTTCTAATCCTTTGTATAAGGGTTTCTGATTGTTTTCAGTCATTTAATGATTCATTCATGATGATGATTTAATGATTTTGTTCATCATTATAAAAAATAAGGGTAATATTTCATATGTTAACACTGAAATACAACAGTTATCTTTCCATGAGTTAACAGTAAGTGTTGTTACACATTGATATTTGAAAAGTATAAAACTGTACAGTAGTGATTGAAGTGAATAGATTTATCTAAGCCCTGTTATATTATACAGGCTGGGTTTTTTTGATACCCTGGATTCTGGACTGAGTAACTTCTCTCCCTGATGAGGGGGATGGCGAGCCAACCCGTTGGATTGAAGAGAACCTTCACCATGCTTCATCATCCGTCCTGTTGATGTGGTAGGACGGTGGGAAAGTCTTGCAGGAACAAGTGGAATTATTTTTAATTTTTTTCCAACGAGAGACATTTTATTTTTCCATAAAGGGTGCACCCAGTTAAAAGACACAGTTAAAAGACTCAGTTAAAAAGACACAATTAAAAGACATTCAAAACAAATATTATTTAAGGCCGGCAGTGTTGTAAATTGTTTATTATTTCATGTGTTTTAATACAATCATTCTGGTTAAACTCACTTTTGTGCTTCCTTTTACTCGTCGGTGTCAAATCATTGTTCTTTACGCCTCCCTGTGAATCTAGACAATTCTGGTCCAGTGTCTACTTACCTGCCAGGTGGGTTACACAGTAAATCTTGGCGAGCCAGCCAGGAGGGAGAAATTCGATTAATAGCCATTCGTAATCAAATGAAGTTGACACCTTTTGAGTAATTGAGTGTGTTTGAAAGAGAGTTTAACATTTAAGACATTTTGACAATTCATTTTTGAGTTTACTGGCATTTCATTCATCCTCACTTTGGTAAAAATGGATATTGTTGTTACAAAGGGTGTCAAGATTCCTAATGCTGTTCTCGTTAGTGGGCTAACTAACACTGAGGTTGACAATGAAATCTTCGACTTTCTTAAGGAATACGGGTCAATTGCTAGAATAATCGAAGTACCTACCACAGATTCTGATAATCAGGTAATTGTAGAGTTTGAGCATGGTACAGCTGTACAGGTACTTGAAACCAATGTCTTACCTTACCGAAGGCCATGTAGTAGCAAACATGAAGTCATCTACCATGTTCAGAGCCTTGCTAGTGTTTACACATGTAATGTGGGCTCTAGTACAACAAACACTTACCTTACTGGGTTGAGAAACTTAGCCAAGTTGAGCGGCAGGGAGTTTGGAGATATCCTCCGTGAGGAGCTGGCTAGGATTAGTGAATCTGTTCAAACTGAGACCCCGACTGAGATCAGTGAAAACACTGTAGAAGCACAGTCACCTCCCACACACAGTGATATCCAAGCTGCAGCCCCTAGCTTAGTCAATGTCCCCACTGAGGTGAGTCAGGCCTCCTACAGACCCCAGACAGGCATTGAGGTAAGAGACCTTCCCTCTCCAAGAGCGCAAGGAACCAGCACTTTCCACTTACCTTCGGATCAACTTAGCACCCCAGAAGTACAACGTGTTGTGGTTGAGCATATTGTCAAGAGTAGCGAAATTTCATCTCACCTCTCTTCTTCCTGTAAACTGAAACAGTTTTCTGGCCGACTTCCTCAGCCAACCTTTGAGGTCGACTATGACACATGGCACAACAGTGTGGAATTCTGCTTGAATGACCCATCAATTTCTGACTCCCAAGTGGTAAGGAAAATTGTGGAAAGCCTCTCACCCCCAGCTGCAAACATAATCAAGTCATTAGGGCCTCAAGCCTCACCAAATGAGTACTTGACCTTACTTGATTCTGCTTATGCCACTGTAGAAGATGGGGATGAACTTTTTGCACGATTCTTGAACAACAATCAAAATGCTGGGGAGAAGGCATCAGATTACTTGCAGCGACTGCACACAGCATTAAGCTATGTGGTGAATAAAGGTGGTATTGCTGTCCGTGACGCTGACAAACAACTCCTCAAGCAATTCTGTCGAGGATGTTGGAACAGCATTCTGATAACCAGTCTTCAACTTGAACAGCTTAAGAATAAGCCGCCATCTTTTGCAGAGCTCCTTCTTTTACTGCGAACTGAGGAAGACAAACAGGCTAACAAAGCTAGCAGAATGAAACAACATCTCGGGTTCACCAAGCCAAAAGCCATGTCAAATATTCAAGCTGCACATGTACCTTACACAGAGGACATTGGCATGCCACAGGAAACCGAGGACGCATTCTTAGCCATGACGAAAGATATCCAAAAGCAGATTGCTGAACTTCAAGTTCAGGTGGCAAAACTCAGTGCATGTAGTTTGGAGAAGCCTGTGAAAAAGAAAGCGACAGTAAGTACTAAACAGAAACAAAAGACTAAAAATACCCAGCCAGAAGGACAGCTTCAGCAAATGACTGCAACAGTGAAACCAAAGCCGTGGTATTGCTTCAAGTGTGGTGAGGATGGCCACATTGCATTCACCTGCAACAACATGCCTAATCCCACACTTGTGCAGGTCAAGAAAGCAGAGCTCAGGGAGAAGCAACGTGCTTGGGAAGCTCAGAATGGCTCACTCACCACTCCCCAGTTAAACTAGAACGGGCTTCCATTGAGGGGCAAATGGAAGCCGAGCAACCACCATGTCCCCCATCTACAGGCAAACAAAAACCTGCAGTTCAGATCCACAGAGTCCCACAGGAAAGAAAATTTCCAAAACGCCTCGTGGGTAGCAAGTGTACAGCCAGTGTAAATGTGGGTGGGGTGGACTATAGTTGTTTACTTGATACCGGGTCACAGGTCACCACAGTGGCTAAATCTTTTTATCAGACCCATCTTTCAGAGCATCCTATTAAACCCATCAGTGATATCCTTGAAGTAGAAGGAGCAAATGGCCAACCTGTTCCTTACCTGGGATATGTGGAGGTTGACCTCAAGTTCCCCAAAGCTCTCCTTGAGTCTGAGCCTGAAATTTCAACTTTGGCTTTGATTGTTCCAGACCTCCCGTCTAACAGTGGTGTCCCATTATTAATTGGCACCAACACTTTAGATCCCCTTTATGATCAGTGTTGTGATGAGTCTTCATTTCCCCAAAACTCACCTTGCCATGGTTATAGACATGTCCTTCGCACACTTCAACTGAGGAAAAAACAAGCAACAAGTGGAATACTTGGTTTTGTGAAGCTCAGGGGAAAGGAGCAAGAAATCCTCCCAGCGAAACAAAAAGTGCTGCTTGAAGGCTATATGTGTGTCAGCTCAGTCAACACAGAGAAATATGGCCTGCTAGAGCAACCATCTATATCTACTTTGCCAGGCGGTGTATTTGTAGACTGTTGTCTCATTTCCTTACCTGAACATGGGTCCAACAAATTGCCTGTTATCCTTAGAAATGAAACCGAACATGACATCATTCTACCTACCAACTGTGTCATTGCGGACTTGACTGTCGCAGATGTTGTCATCGATAATCATCATGCAGTTGAAAAGGACGATCAGAAACATGTGGTTGAGTGTTCTACTCACCAAGCAGAGGAAAAGTGTCCTGGGAAAAGCTTTGACTTTGGTCCTTCTCTTCCTGAAGAGTGGAAAGAGAGAGTCATGATGAAGCTCAATACTTTCTCTGATGTCTTTGCCCAACATGACCTTGATTTTGGTCATGCAACAAGAATCCAGCACCACATCAAACTGAAGGATGAAACACCCATCAAGCAGAGACCTCGTCCAATTCATCCTCGGGATTATGAGGCAGTCAAGAGGCACCTCCAAACTCTTTTTGACGCAGGCGTAATCCGGGAATCAGAGTCCCCATTCTCTTCACCTATTGTTGTGGTGAGAAAGAAGAACGGCGATGTGCGCCTATGCGTGGACTATAGAAAATTAAACCTGCAAACAATAAAAGACTCTTATGCATTGCCAAACCTGGAGGAGTCGTTTTCTGCTCTCGCTGGATCCAAGTGGTTCTCAGTGATGGACCTGAAGTCTGGATACTATCAGATTGAGATGAATGAAAGTGACAAGCATAAAACCGCTTTTGTGTGCCCCTTTGGATTCTGGGAATTCAACCGAATGCCCCAAGGAGTCACCAATGCACCGAGCACATTCCAACGGCTCATGGAGAAATGCATGAGTGACATCCATCTAAAGGAGGTCCTGGTTTTTCTGGATGATTTAATAGTGTTTTCCAACACTCTTGAAGAACATGAGACAAGGCTAATTCACGTCCTCAGCCGTCTCAAGGAATATGGCTTGAAACTTTCGCCTGATAAGTGTAAGTTTTTTCAGACTTCTGTGCGTTACCTGGGGCACATTGTATCCAGTGAAGGAGTTAAGACTGACCCTGAAAAGGTTCAAGCTTTGAAAACCTGGCCAAGACCACAGAATTTAAAGGAGCTCCAATCCTTCTTAGGGTTCTCCGGTTACTATCGGAGGTTCGTGAAGGATTATTCAAGGATAGTCAAGCCTCTGACCAACCTCACTGCTGGCTATCCACCACGACGAAAAGGGGTCAAGGTTAGCCTCAATGATGGGAAATACCTTAGCCCAAAAGAACCTTTTGGTGAACGCTGGAATCCTGAGTGTCAACAAGCCTTCGAGGAAATCATACACAAGCTAACATCGTCCCCAGTCCTTGGCTATGCAGATCCTAAAATTCCTTATGTGCTCCACACAGATGCCAGCACAACAGGATTAGGAGCCGCTTTGTATCAGGAGCAGGATGGGAGACTGCGTGTAATCGCTTATGCTAGTAGAGGACTCTCCTGCAGTGAAGCAAAATATCCAGCACACAAACTTGAATTTTTAGCCCTGAAATGGGCCGTCACAGAAAAGTTTCACGACTATCTGTATGGAAATTTTTTCACTGTTATCACAGATAACAATCCCTTGACATACCTACTTACCACAGCCAAACTTGATGCCGTGAGCTACCGTTGGTTAGCTGCACTCTCAACCTTCACTTTTGATATCAAGTATCGAGCTGGTAAGCAAAACGCGGATGCAGATGGGTTGTCAAGGAGACATCATGGTGCGCTGGAAAATGATGCCACGTCACAGGAAGAGAGCCAAAGGATTGACCGGCTGTGGCTCAGTAGGTAGAGCGGGTTGTCCACGAACCAGAGGGTTAGCGGTTCGATCCCCGGAACGTGCCACATGCCGAAGTGTCCTTGAGCAAGACACTGAACCCCCAGTTGCTCCCAGTGCGTGGCACTGGTGTGTGAATGTGTGTATGCTTGTGTGAACGAATGGGTAGATGTGTCTGAGACTGTAAAGCGCTTTGAGTGCCAATAGGTAGAAAAGCGCTATATAAAAGCAAGGCCATTTACCATTTACCAGTTCACGTCCAGACTATTAACATCCATGAAAGAGTTTGAGCTGGTAACCCCAGATATTGTTAAAGCTACCTGTCAGAGACACACTGTGAGACAGATTCAAGAGCACTCACCTTTCTATGGCTATGTTGAGTCCCTTGCCATCCAAGCAGATGCAATCCCTGCTGTCTTTGAAGAGGGTGAGTCACAAGATGGAGTCTTAACAGTGCCTAGGTATAGTGAGTCTGACCTTAGGAAACTTCAAAGAGAAGATCCTGTCCTTGACAAAATTATCAAGCTGGTGGAATCCAACAATTTACCTGCAGACTACACAGCCGACTCTCCTGAAGAACGGTCAGTACTGAGAGAGTGGAAGCGACTTCAGTTGAAATCAGGCCTTTTGTACCGGACGCGGGAGTGTGAGGGGCAAACTCTTTTCCAGCTAGAACTCCCAAATGTCCTACGGGCCACTGTACTCAGAAACCTCCATGATGACATGGGTCATTTAGGGATTGAGCGTACTCTTGAACTCACCAGATCACGATTCTACTGGCCGAAGATGGCCGCAGACGTAGAGAAAAAAGTGAAAACGTGTGAGCGATGTGTTCGGAGGAAGACCCAACCGGATAAGGCTGCTCCACTAGTTAATGTTCAAACCACCAGACCAATGGAATTGGTCTGTATGGACTTTCTTTCATTGGAGCCAGATAGCCATAACACTAAGGATATCCTCGTCATTACGGATCACTTTACCAAATATGCCGTAGCCATCCCGACCAGAGACCAGAAGGCTAGTACTGTTGCTAAAACCTTATGGGAACACTTCTTGGTCCATTATGGTTTTCCTGAACGCCTGCACAGCGATCAAGGCCGAGACTTTGAGTCTCACACCATCAAAGAGCTATGTGCATTAGCTGGCATTCGCAAGGTGAGAACAAGTCCTTACCATCCCAGGGGAAACCCTGTTGAGCGGTATAACCGAACACTCCTCAGTATGTTAGGTACTCTCAAAGACAAAGAGAAGACTCAGTGGCGAGACCATGTCCGACCTCTCACTCATGCTTACAACTGCACGAGGAGTGATGTTACTGGGTTCTCCCCATATGAGTTGATGTTTGGGAGGCAACCAAGGTTACCTATAGACTTAGCCTTCGGTTTGCCAGTAAAAGAGAAGGAATCCGGTTCACACTCTCAGTATGTGAAAAACCTGAGATCTCACCTTGAAGAAAGTTATCAGGTCGCTATTGAAAACTCTCGCAAGGTCGCAGAGAAGGACAAGAAGCGGTTTGATAGAGTAGTCAGAGAGTCCACATTGGCTGTCGGGGATCGAGTCCTTGTCCGCAACCTTCGTCTTCGCAACAAACATAAGCTGGCAGATCGTTGGGAGCCCATAATCTATGTGGTTACCAAGCGAATGGGAGACTTACCTGTCTACTCTGTGAAACCAGAAAAGGAGGAAGGACCACTACGGACGCTACACCGAGACCTTTTGCTTCCTTGCGGATTTCTTCCTGAAATTGAAAGAGAGGAACAAAACCCAAAAAGCAGTCCAAAAAGACCTCGAACAAGGCAACAAACTACCATTCAACAAGATGAAGAGCTTGCTTCAGATGATGACACCTATGAAAGCTGGTATGCAACTGCTACCCTACCAGATGTCCAAGAAAAGAGGTTTGTCAAGGTGTATGAAATCCCGAGACATAGTCTTGCACCTGCCCCAGACGGCCATAGTCAAGGTCCTGTGAAACCTCACCCATGTGCTGAAGGGGAGGGAGCAGTTGATTACTCAAATACCCCAACACCTGATGAAACAATAAACTTACCTGGAAAGGAGATGGTAAACTCACCTGAAAGAGAAACCAGAGACTTACCTGAAGAGGAAATGGAACAGCCAACTGAAAGAGAAACAGGAAACCTACCTGTAAAGGAAACAGAAATTTTACCAGACCAGGAAACAGGAAACCTACCTGTAAAGGAAACAGAAATTTTACCAGACCAGGAAACAGGAAACCTACCTGAAAGGGAAACAAAAGAATCACCTGGAACGAATACACAAAACTTACCTGGAGACCTACTTGATACCAGTTTGGAACCTGTGGAAGGAAATCCTATGGAACCAGAAACTACAGATCATACAGAGGCAGAGATGCCAGCCCAAGAAAAGACAGAAGCAGACATTCCTGTCAGGAGATCACTTAGGCAGCGTGAACCATCACGTAGGTTCCATTATCCTGAGTTAGGAAACCCCTTAGTTTCTGTTGTTACTTCCTTGTTTCAGGGTTTAAGTACTGCCCTCACCAGTTCTCTTAATGTTAGTGCCAGTAGAGATTGGTTAACAGAAGTTCCTCTGGAAGTAACAGAACCAGTAGTTACCCAACAGCCCTTTCAGCATGCAACGGGACGTGCATACATTTAAGGGGGGAGAGTGTAACCTGTTGAAAAAAACGAACAAACTAAAGTTATATTATGTGGAAATATTTTACTTTCACTAAGCATTGTTTTCTATTAATTCATAATCACATTCCTTATTTAATTTTACATTTCATTTATTAATTCATTCCATCCCAGAGGTCTGAGTTTGCTCCTGAGAGTGGTTTTGTGAAGGAAAACTAATATGATTGGCTTATTCTGATGTAGCTAAATTAGTATTGGTGTTAAGTAGTTTATGCTCCGCCCCATAGCGCAGGTTAGGTAGACGTGCGGTAAGAAAAAAACGGAGCGATACCCTGAAAAGAGCAGCGACACGGAAGACGCCGATAGTGATAAATATACAGAGAAAAAGCAATCGATATTGAGCCAAACTGTTAAAGAGGAAATTGTTCGAGTCCATAAGTGTTCAGCGAACCACTGTGAGCGACCCTGGGAACCTTACCTGTGATTTAAAACTTTTATTTCTCGGTGAGTACTGGGATGTGTTAGCAAATAGCTCCGTGAGTTAGCATAGCCTCATGGCGGTGTAACCACCGATCCAGAGCATAAACTCACCGTCTTGTGTTATTTTTCCATGATAAAAAACCGAAAATGGGAATGTGTGTGTATATAAAGAGTACGTGTGTGTACATTGTTTACGTTGTGTGAACGGAGAGAGCTATCATTTAGTTGAGTTTCATGAACTGAAAATGAAACTTAAATTCTGTGTAGCACTGTGCTGTAGCATACAAGCACGCAATCTCAGTATTATTACAGGAAGTTTATAGACAACGACAAATGTATTTTTCATTATTTTACTTACCTTAATCCAGAGTAAGTGAGAATTCATTATTGAATTGAGCATTTTTCTAATCCTTTGTATAAGGGTTTCTGATTGTTTTCAGTCATTTAATGATTCATTCATGATGATGATTTAATGATTTTGTTCATCATTATAAAAAATAAGGGTAATATTTCATATGTTAACACTGAAATACAACAGTTATCTTTCCATGAGTTAACAGTAAGTGTTGTTACACATTGATATTTGAAAAGTATAAAACTGTACAGTAGTGATTGAAGTGAATAGATTTATCTAAGCCCTGTTATATTATACAGGCTGGGTTTTTTTGATACCCTGGACTCTGGACTGAGTAACTTCTCTCCCTGATGAGGGGGATGGCGAGCCAACCCGTTGGATTGAAGAGAACCTTCACCATGCTTCATCATCCGTCCTGTTGATGTGGTAGGACGGTGGGAAAGTCTTGCAGGAACAAGTGGAATTATTTTTAATTTTTTTCCAACGAGAGACATTTTATTTTTCCATAAAGGGTGCACCCAGTTAAAAGACACAGTTAAAAGACTCAGTTAAAAAGACACAATTAAAAGACATTCAAAACAAATATTATTTAAGGCCGGCAGTGTTGTAAATTGTTTATTATTTCATGTGTTTTAATACAATCATTCTGGTTAAACTCACTTTTGTGCTTCCTTTTACTCGTCGGTGTCAAATCATTGTTCTTTACGCCTCCCTGTGAATCTAGACAATTCTGGTCCAGTGTCTACTTACCTGCCAGGTGGGTTACATTCAGGAGACCTTTTCTTTATTTAAATACAGCATAAACGTTTTCTGTTCTGAAATAAACTACAGGAAACTCTTTTCTTGTCTTTCTCATTTTTGCTTCTTCCTTTGAATCTTTTTGAACATCGTCACCTGATACCAGGAAAAATATTGTTTGTATCATTGAAAAGCCCTAAATGTCCCCTGTAGACAGCAAAAGGAGTTAAATCAGTGGTATGCAGTGGGTGGGAGACATTCAAGGTTTACAGATGTTCTCCACAGAGGACAAATCTGAACTACTGGTAGTCTTGGAGGATATGTCAAACTAAAGCTGCAGCTCAACCCCTGACTTCATGCATTTCGCCTCAAACAACTCAAAAGCTTGGAAGGACAAATAACAACGTCCAAATCTAGGAGTAATGAGGACATCTATGTCAGATTGGAACAACCTTCTCTGAACAGAGGAGGATGACTGAGACGTAATCCACCATCAATTTACAATATAGTCCTGAGCTCTGTCTGTGACGGTCCTCAGTCATCCAGGTCATGGCGTATCCAGAAAGCATTCAGAAGTCCAGTAGCTTCTTCAGTTTAAATGGACTGGTGGGAAGTTGAGCTTAAATAGGAAACTCTGTGGGTCTAGCCCATCAGAAAACTGGGGTCTTGAGACCTTGAGACTGGAGCCTCTGACTGATAATGGGTCGACAGAGCACCGTTCATAGGGAAAGGAGTCCACCAGTCTGAGGTTTTAATCCGATTGTCTGATCTCCAGATTGATGATTTTTTATGTTCCTTTGTTCCCTCTCCTCATGAATGTGTTCAGATTCCACATCATATATATTTCAGAGTGTGTTGCTGAATCCGAATCCCAGCGCTGCCTTTATTTAGTCTAATTAGGATTTTCACAGAGTTTTGACCCAATGAGCTAAATGCCAAATGACCCTTGGGCCAACTTGTCCCTTCACTCAGAGCTACTTAACTCTGATTCATTTGAAACGGGCCCAGTCATAGCTCCCTTTGTAGACGCGTCTTTTAAAGGAAGCCCTGGAAGTCCACTGTGGGCACTCACATCCACTTTGATCGTCTTGGAAATCGGCCGCTAAAAGAGCGCGTTGTCCTCGTCGCAAATTAGCGGCTCACACAGAGGTCCACTTCAGTAATCACCTCCCCATCGAGGCTGTTTATCCAAGTTAGACAACATTTCATTTTAATCAGTGAGAGACCCTCTTCAGCACCAAATATATTCCTCCCCATTAAAGTTCAAGGGATCCTTCACGCTTAAATTACATTCCCCAATTTGTGCAAAGACAAATGTGCCAACATTTCACACTGCAGTTAGAATTTTAATAGCTTCATTCATCGCAGACTGTATAAGGTTTTCAATGAATATTCACTTAATTAGTTCTGATCGGTTAGAAAAGAAGAGTGATGCAATCATGAATATATTTAAATATAAATGGTCTGTGTACTTTTTGGTGTTTCAAGTTTGGTTTTAGACTTTAAAATAATAAAAAGAAAATAAATTAGAGTTAATTTGACTTTCAGTTTAAAAAGTAAAGACGAAAAATGGTAAACTTTGGTCCTTTAATCTATGAAACCAGAAACAGAAGTAAAGGAGAAGCGGTTATTAGATTCATAGAAGAAGAAGAAGAAGAAGAAAAAGAAGTAGTAGTTTCCATCAGTCAGTGATGTCAGATCTGTTCTCTTGGTCTAAACGGAGCATGGACATGACTCTGGAAGGATATTCAGATGTAATTCTAGACTTTCTGACTCAAGGTATCTGGTCATCTGGATTTATCTCTGAATCTGGAGAAGAACCAGGTTTATTTAGAGCTGAACACAATGATCCATGGACCAGAGAGACCTGGACCAGAGAGACCTGGACCAGTGGTTACCATGGAGACTACTTCCTGGACCAGAGAAACCTGGACCAGAAAGACCTGGACCAGAGAGACCTGGACCAGAGAGACCTGGACCAGAGAGACCTGGACCAGTGGTCACCACAGAGACAAGGACAAGAAATCACCTCAGGTGAAACAACATGAAGACTGAGATTAACTTTAGACGAAAACAATAAATGTTTTGTTTCTGTTTTGTTAAGCAATCTTGAAACACTCCAAAAAAAATAAAATAAATAACATCCATGTTATACTAAAAACAAGCTAATGTTAGCCTTGGTTTCTCTGTTCATGATGAATGTTTCTAAAACTCAGCTTTTTGTATTATAGACAAATCCGCCGCGAACTCTATGGGCGCCGCCATCTTGCCTGCCGCCATTACTGCGTGCCTGCGAAGTGTGACGGTGTACAGTACAGTACAGTACAGTACAGTACAGTTGCCGGTACCCTCCAATGACATTTCAATGAAAGCGGATCCTGCTCATGAAAGAAAATGTCTGGTGAAAGGGAACATTGAGTAGATGATGTCAGGGCAGTGGCCAAAACCTACCGATAGAGGTAATTTACTGACAACATAATGTATTAATGTAAAAATGCGTCAGCCAAATGTAATGTAATTGAGACGTGTAGCTATAAGGCTAAGCTTAATTGATGACAACAATAAAACCGAAAGTCATTCTACACTAGCTGTGTTGCTAATATGTTCACAAGTTGCAAATAACTATTAGCCACGACCAGTTGTAGCAATAAAATATCCTACATCTAGGAATAAATAGAATAATAATAGAATAAATATTCTACATCTACATCTAGTTATATGAATAACCAGGAACTCTGTGTAATCCGTATGGCCGTAAACATGGACAGTCGATGTGCAATAAAGGTTCGTGAATTTCACAAACAGTTTTATTCCAGGCCTGTAGTTTTGTGCTGTTGTTAAAACAGCCAACCACACAACACGATCTTCCCGGCATCACTGGACAGCATACGTACTAAAAAAACTAAATAAAAATAACATTTCCTACAGCTAACGTCTGCTACAGCCGCCTACGGGACCAACACGCTACTTCCGCTATTTCCTTAGCAGCAAGGCACGCAGTAATGGCGGCGTGCTTTACTTCCGTGTTTCGCTGGATTTGTCTATACAAAGGATTAAAGTTCTGCAGAATTAAGGGGGTGTGGCCTCTTTGATTGACAGGTGGATGTCCTCACAGGTTGCTATCTGTCTTTAGCCTCAACTCCACTCACGCTCCACCTCTTTGTTGAATCAGCTGGGAGTCAGAGATGCCACACTGAGCTCCAGAACCGATCTTGACGATGGAGGAGGGTTCGTCCATCTTGGCATCAATCATCCAGACTAACCGTCAAACGTTTCCTCAAAGTGTCAAACTGTTACTTCAATAGTATTTTAAGAAGCAGACGAGTCAAATCTGAGTCCCGCCGCAGCATCGTCTTCCATCCTCATATCAGCCCAAGAATAATCGTCATAGTGTGACACACCAGCATCCTCTCCCTCAGCTGGAGCTAAAAATAACCCGACGTTAATGATTTGACACTAAAGCAGCGTTAAGTAATCTACGTCCTTTATCGACCACTGCAGCCGGCGTCAACCTTCTCCCTCTTTGTGTGTCCTTTCACACCAGAGTGTGTGTGACAGCTCGGCTTGCCTCTCGATCCTCCTGTCCGTTTGAGTTAAGAGGAGGTCAGACAGCAGCAGATTAAATGTGTCACATTTATATAGATCCATCACTCCGTCCTTTGTCCTCCTGGAATGTGAAATAGAGGTGTTGTGTTTTGGGGAGAGGGGTAGAAAAGGTGGCTCCTGAAGACAAGTTTTGAGCTCTTACAGAATCAAAGGAGGATTTAAATAAGTTTAAAAAAACATCCTGGTGGTGTCCCGTCCCTCTGTACGGTCCCATTAGTTTTCAGTGACATGTTGTCCTTGTTTAAAAGGAAAGCTGCATCCCAGTTCAAGAGCTGATCCTCCAAAGTGTTTCCTCTCTGCTTTCCTTTCTGACCTTTAGTAATCCATAATTCTTCAAAACTTGGTCAGCGTTTAATGCAACTTTACGGTGAATGTTGTCAAATGCTAAAGTATAAAAGTATCTCAGGACCATGTGATGTTTACCCAGCATTCATCATGTATGTGAAGTCTTCTGGACCAATCCTGTAGCCTGAGACTCAGAGTGGTGGTGGAAAGTTGTTCTGGAGTCTCTCTCCGTTGGGAACTGATTGACTGACAGAAGAGTAATGGTGCATTCACATTACAGGCGACATAAGCCACAGCTCAATCAGCGTTGCCAGCAATATTGCTTCTGTTGGAATGTCACTGAAGTAAGTATATAAACATGCATTTGATTGGTTGATGCTTCAGGAGATTAGGACCAGTGGACGCCATGACAGCTCCTCTACAGTGAAGCCAAAACATGTGGAGCTCCCCCTGGTGGCTGGCTGCAGTATAAGTCATATAAGCTCCGCCCCCGATGCTAGTGGGTGGGACTTGGGCCAAACTAAAACACCAAAGCACAAGTCACGTAATATTTTTGATAAAAGACGGTTCCGATCACTTTAGTTAATATACGGTTATATGTTCACGTGTCAGTTTTTCGTTTAGATATTTGATGCTATAAAAACAGGATGTGACATCATGATGATTGGCAGTTGCCATAGACGACCACTCCGTGAAGCGGTCCCTTAGGAACATGAGAGTAGAAACTTATATAAGTTCAGTGTATGATCCAACATTTCTTAGTAACAGGTGGAGGCAGTATTAACCAATCACCAGTGAGTCTGGAGGCAGTGTGGGCGGGGCTCCACTCTCAAACAGAACTGATCAGACTCTGGATGTATCCCTGGGATACTAGCCTCAGTTTGACCAATAATAATTTTTTTCTACAGTCTAAGGTTAAAAGAGTACCACACATAGACAGCCAATCAGAGACAGTCATGGGAGGACTCAACCAGGAAGCCAAACACCGTCTCTGACCACACTCTCCTGTCTCATCTCATCCACCACTTTGGAGAGCAGAGGGAGAATTGAGAGTCAGTATTGGAAAGAAAAAAATAAAAGCTCCACGGATGCCATCGCCTTCCTACCTACCGATGTTTGGGACGCTCTAAGTGAACAGCTGACAGGTGGTCCACTCCGACTAATACAGCAAACAGACAGCTGGGAAATTGTCTCTGTAATATAACCGCCTCATGCCTCTTATAGTTTAGAGTCATCCATATCAAACTGTTCTTTCCAGACTCAAACCTGCTCCACTTCCCCCACTACAGACACACAACAGTAGCTGTTTCTGCTCTATCCACGGTGGCCTTTCAGCCTCGACATTTACACATGAAAACTGATCATTTACACTTCAGCTTCGCTGCACAGTTGAATTCATCTTAATGCTGCAGCCTGTGAGTTTATTTTTAACTCGCACATGGATGTCAGCACGGATATTATTTTCACAGCGTCTTAAAGGACGTTTTGCGGCGTAATGCTAAGGAGGTGTCGCTCTCAGATGTGTGGATCTCAGGAGAATGATGTGTGGGCTATATTTAGAAGCTGAACAATGATGGAAACAACAGTCAGACTGCAAGTGGTAAACGCACACATTTAAACTGCAGGAGCAAAGAAAACACAGAGTACTGTACAAAACCTCTAGGCACATCGTCTTCATCACATAAAGTAGCTGCTACAGAAAGTATTGAGTATTAGTAGTATACTACAGCTACAAGTATTCAGATCTATTTTGCTAAATGTGTTAGTGATCCTAATGTGAAACATTACCACATGACCAAAACACTGCTATGTTCATCTTTCAGTTTACTGCTAGCTAGGAGGCTAGAAATAGCTACTAGTAGCTGGGAAGCTAGGGAGAGCTACTGTTAGCTGGGAGGCTTAGACTTAGACTTAGTTAAACTTTATTGATCCACAAGGGAAATTGCTTGAAGGAGGCTAGGAAAAGCTACTGTTAGCTGGGTGGCTGGGAAGATAGGAAGAGCTACTGTTAGCTGGGTGGCTAGGAAGAGCTACTGTTGGCTGGGTGGCTAGGAAGCTGGGAAGAGCTACTGTTAGCTGGGAGGCTAGGAAGCTAGGAAGAGCTACTGTTAGCTGGGAGGCTGGCAAGAACTGCTACTAGCTTGGAGGCTAGGAAGAACTGCTGCTAGCTTGGAGGCTAAGAAGATCTACTATTAGAACTATTAGCTAAGAGGCTAGGTAGCGCTACTGTTAGCTGGGAGGCTTAGATAAACTTTATTGCTGCACAAGGGCAATTGCTTGAAGGAGGCTAGGAAACGCTACTATTAGCTGGGAAGCTAAGAAGAGCTACTTGGTGGCTAGGAAGAACTGCTGCTAGCTTGGAGGCTAAAAAGATCTACTATTAGCTAAGAGGCTAGGAAGTGTGTCACTGCCATACGACCACCTCCTCAGATTTCAATCTAAACACTCCCTAAAGACAGTTCCTGAAATGCACCTTTGGTGTAATTGGAGGAAGAAGGGGTGAGACACAGTGAGACAGACTCCTAGCGTCCTGAGACCGAGCAGACAGAAGAGACGTGAGGTTTGTTTCAGGGCCAGACAGACACACGGTGTCTGGGGAACTGAAATGATCAAAACAGCAATCAAACTCCAAGTGACAGATACTGATGACAGACACAAACAAACACAAGATGCAAATCCAGCAGCAGACACACATTCAGTTCGCCAACTGTGGACTAAAGAGGTATTTTCACCCGCGTCCCCCCAGACACGTCTATTCTCCTATTGTCTTGATAAATGCAGCACAGTAGTGTCATTTCACCATCCGTCACCGTACAGGAATCCCCCCGGGGCGACCAATAGGGAGGCAGACTGAGGATGGCGATGGGCTTATTATAGAGCCAGACGGGCTGACGGAGTCCCAGAGGAAACAAACCGGTGACATGATCAAAGTAGCAATCAGGTCGTTACAGGCGACGGGCTGTTTGTGTTGCGGTTCTACTCTTTTGATAATCAGCAACAAGTGAAGATAATCAGCAGCAAGTGAAGCAGCTCAGGGGAAATGTTCGATATAATTTGACTGCAAAAAAAAAAAAAAATAAATAAATGATAGGTGTGTGGAGGAGACAGCTCCAGCAGGGCTGGCATTTCACTCTCTCTTTTTGTTTTTATAATTTCCAAACCTTGAACTGCACCAAACTACAACAGCACCGATCTGGGAGGCCCAGACGCCGCTGGTGTCGTTTCAGAGCATGTTTTAACATCATCAAACCATCAGAGCCTTCAGAAAGCATGAGCATTTAAGTCTAGTTTGTATCAGGGCCATAGACAGACCGAGGGACGTCCCGATACTGGCATCAGGCTTCATGCAAGTCTGATCTTCTGTAAGTATTTATTTAGCTCTGCCATGAACCAAAACTACTTCCCTATAGCATCAAAGCTGAGTCCTGTGTAAATGAAGGTCGTCCTCTGTTGGTCAGTAACTAGTGTACTGTGGATGTGTGGTGAGGTGGTAGTAGTTGATCATCTAAACAGAATCCATGGAGTCCACTCAGTCAAAGGCTGCACCCAAACAACAACAACAAACACTGAACGTTTAAAAGAAGAGAAAAGTTTCCTGGAGACAGCGTCAAGGAGAAACATCTTCCAGAGAGGGTTAGGGAGTTTATGGCAGCGTTGGATGACCAGAACATTTCTGGAGTAGAGAACACAAGGTACCAGCTACCCTCTCCACACTACATTAACTCTGACTGAAAGATTTATTGGACTGAATCCAGTCCACTCTAGGAGAAGACAAGGAAGACAAGGACAGACTTTAGGAAGCTACAGGAGACCAACTCTAGGAGAAGACAAGGAAGACAAGGACAGACTTTAGGAAGCTACAGGAGACCAACTCTAGGAGAAGACAAGGAAGACAAGGACAGACTTTAGGAAGCTACAGGAGACCACCTCTAGGAGAAGACAAGGAAGACAAGGACAGACTTTGGGAAGCTACAGGAGACCAACTCTAGGAGAAGACAAGGAGGACAAGGACAGACTTTAGGAAGCTACAGGAGACCAACTCTAGGAGAAGACAAGGAAGACAAGGACAGACTTTAGGAAGCTACAGGAGACCAACTCTAGGAGAAGACAAGGAAGACAAGGACAGACTTTAGGACGCAACAGGAGACCAACTCTAGGAGAAGACAAGGAAGACAAGGACAGACTTTAGGAAGCTACAGGAGACCAACTCTAGGAGAAGACAAGGAAGACAAGGACAGACTTTAGGACGCAACAGGAGACCAACTCTAGGAGAAGACAAGGAAGACAAGGACAGACTTTAGGAAGCTACAGGAGACCAACTCTAGGAGAAGACAAGGAAGACAAGGACAGACTTTAGGACGCAACAGGAGACCAACTCTAGGAGAAGACAAGGAAGACAAGGACAGACTTTAGGAAGCTACAGGAGACCAACTCTAGGAGAAGACAAGGAAGACAAGGACAGACTTTAGGAAGACACAGGAGACCAACTCTAGGAGAAGACAAGGAAGACAAGGACAGACTTTAGGAAGCTACAGGAGACCAACTCTAGGAGAAGACAAGGAAGACAAGGACAGACTTTAGGACGCTACAGGAGACCAACTCTAGGAGAAGACAAGGAAGACAAGGACAGACTTTAGGGAGCTACTGGAGACCAACTCTAGGAGAAGACAAGGAAGACAAGGACAGACTTTAGGACGCTACAGGAGACCAACTCTAGGAGAAGACAAGGAAGACAAGGACAGACTTTAGGGAGCTACTGGAGACCAACTCTAGGAGAAGACAAGGAAGACAAGGACAGATTTTAGGAAGACACAGGAGACCAACTCTAGGAGAAGACAGGGAAGACAAGGACAGACTTTAGGAAGCTACAGGAGACCAACTCTAGGAGAAGACAAGGAAGACAAGGACAGACTTTAGGAAGACACAGGAGACCAACTCTAGGAGAAGACAAGGAAGACAAGGACAGACTTTAGGACGCTACAGGAGACCAACTCTAGGAGAAGACAAGGAAGACAAGGACAGACTTTAGGAAGACACAGGAGACCAACTCTAGGAGAAGACAAGGAAGACAAGGACAGACTTTAGGAAGACACAGGAGACCAACTCTAGGACATTTAGGATCAGAGAGGGACTTAGATCAGCTGATCATCGGTATCGGGTCGGTATAGGACTGGCACGTCCCAAGCTAAAATACTTTCCAACAAGATGTGTACAGGATCAATCTTGCCTTGTTAACAATGAAGGGCCTCAGAAACTGATCAATCAAAGGACACAGTTGGTTTTAGAGGTTTAAAACAGATCTACGGCCCAAACGAAGCCGCTCATGAACTAGACAAGAGTCAAAAACAATTATGTCTGCACATCATCAATGCACGGTTATAGCCTGCGAGGCCTGACACCAACATACCTGCCAGATGTGGAGCTGAAACCCGGAAGATCAGGATTTGAGCTGGAGGTCTTGGTTTCTGGCCGTGAAATGATCCCCTATCCTGCAGCCTCTTCTTCTCTGGTGTCTTACCGCCTCTTTACACTTACATCCATTAATGCGTCTGCTCTCAAATAAGTCAAACTATCTGTTCTACTCTGTTTTCTGAATAAAGCAACACTTTTGATCACTTCCTGGTCAAACCACCTGGCTAACACCAGGGGTGGAATGAACCAAACCATCAAATTTATTAAAATGTTTAGAACACCAAAGTTTCTGTTTAGGTTTTAAAAGAGATTTATTTTTAGAAGATAATATTCAGGCAGATTATTTACAATTAACCTAAAAGTAAAAATACATAAATCAAGAGAAGCCAATGGTTTCTGTCTCCTACAGGCCCACGTGGTGTAGTCCAGACTGAAATCACCTGGTGGTGCATTCAAGTGCACTTGTTCAGGAGAGAACCCCTTTCCAATCTATCTATCTATCTATCTATCTATGTGTCGGACGATCCTCCATGAGGGGTTTGAGTCTGAGCTGGGAGTATCTGTGGAGGTGTAAAGGTCATTCAGCCGGTTTTAATCCTCCTGGTGAGGAGAGAAGAAGAAGATGATGTTCCACAGATCATCATGTGTTCATGTTCTCATCAGCATTTAAATGTTGTTTCTGTTGGACGCTGATGAAAGAATCAATACTGCTGCTTTCATTTCAAGTGTTTTCATTTGACTAATAACCGTCTGTATGTGTGTGGAGGGTTGTATTTATGACTGGTGCTTATTTTAGTGTGGATCTACATTAAGTGTTTGTGTATGCAAGTATTCTGTGGCTGTGAAGGTCACAGCATCAGGAGGTAAATGTGTGCAGGGACGCTGATGTTGTATGTTTGTTGGAGGTGCATGTATGACTGATGTATGATGATGCTTTTAAAAAATATGATAAAAATTTGATGGACTCTGGTGCATGAGGTTTATTTTTTATTGTCACCCGTTGTCTCTAAAGTGACTCCTTGACCGTCCATGTCCTCTGGTGGACGTTCCAGGCTCCGGTTGCCATGGTAACCCTCGTGCATATGTCCCCAAATGTGGCAACGTTTCCTTCAGGGTAAACGTCTTGTGTGTCACATGTGTCAATCAGCCGGATCAGTCACTGCCATTGGTCCAGAGTAGTTTAGCTCCGCCCACTTCACCTTGCCAAAGTTTTTTTTTTTTTTTTTTTGGAGAATGTTGAAGAAACTCTTTGAGCTTCTTCAACATTCTTGGTCTCTGGTCGACACATCTCTGGACGTCTCTTCCTGTGTGAACAAACCTTTACAAACCAAACATCTGTAAAAAATAATTAAACGTTTCCTTTACTTCTGATGGTTTAATTATGACCGTATTAAAATCTAATAGGGCAAAAACTCAAAAGATGTACATTAATAACGAAATACATCAACTTGTTTACTGATCACATACGTATTACTCTCTGAAAGAAGCCTGGACACCAGGGGCCTCATGTACTAACAGTTGCGTAGATTTCCTTGTAAATCGTGACGTAAGTTCAGATTTAGAAGCATTTCGAAGCACATTTCCTTTGTACATCCCGATTGAACGTACCGACTCTTCCCTGTCCACGCCCCTTTTGAATATGGAACTCCCTGTCCACGCCCATTTTAAATATGGAAATTATATTTAAATTGACTCTGCACCTGAGATTCCCCTCTCTGCGCGATCAGAAAACGAAAACATAAAAATGAGTAAGACGGGAAAGAAGAAGAACTTCACAGAAATAGAATTGGAGACGCTACTCACTGGAGTGGGGATGTGTAAAATGTGTTCTTTGGCACGCTGCCACAATGTTTACTTGCATTTGCGCATCACGTATGATCTGCACACTGATCGAATGAAAATGTTTCCTGTTGACATTTACAAATTCATGCGATGGCGCTTTTATAGCAATGTGTGTGCAGTCGATAGCTCCGATTACATTCAGAAAACCGTCTCTCGCTGAAAATTGCTCTTCAATGTTGACCTGTTCAGATGCATTGTATGGGAATCTGATGTACCTGGCTGACATGCGGATAATTCCGTCCGACGCGGCTTGCATGGATCTGCTCAGGGTCGACCGGCACAGTCCCGATCGGTCGGAGTAATAGTTTTCACATTGATGACAGTTTCCCGTCATCACCTCTAAGTGTCTCCAAAGGATCGACATCTGTAGAATCCTACTTACGCCAGCCACGTCGTTGGCGTAGGGACGTACAAAATTCCCGGACATTTCACTCTTGATACATCTGAACTTTTACGTGAGCGAGTACTTACGTAACGTTTTTGTACTTAAGCAACGTTCGTACATGAGGCCCCTGGACACTGGAGACTCTGACGGACAAGAGTCGTTAGAGAACCATTCATAGGGAAGTGGACCGCGACAAAAACAGTCCCCCCTCAACAACAGGTAAGTACCCAATCGTTAATGGAAATTAGCTGCACTGGTTTCTGGTCATTAACATAATAAGTAGTTTCAGGAGGAGTTCCTATTTAACCTCAGACTTCCCACCAGTCCCCTAGAACTGAAGAAGCTACTCGGATGAAACGTCTTCTCAAAAAAACTCTACAAGTCCAGTTGCCTTTTTGAACCTTTTTGGATAGACCATGACCTGGATGACTGAGAACCTTCACAGACATATCCCTGAAAGAAGGTTCCTGTATTCTCAAAAAAATGCTTTTGCAGCATGGATTCACAAAGCTGCTTTATTTTGACCGGGTGTCTTTTACTGTTACTGAGTTAAACTGTAGTTCGTCTACATCTGGAGAGCTTCAAAGTTGTGACACAGTCTTGTTCTTTGGGAGAAGTGATGGAGCGAAAGTTCAAAAGGAACAAGTCACTGTCTGCAACAAATTTAAGAAACTAGATCAAAACAAGTTGAAGAGCCGTCACACTAGAACCAGATTCATCCTTATTGTCACGTCTGTTCACACGTCCAAGGAATTTGACGTTGTTGGTGCAATAAAGAAATGTCTTCAAATCTCAGAGACAGTAGGAGAATTCAAGTGTGTTGAAGTCTGAAGGTTGAATAAATATGTTCACATGTTTGTTCACACTGATTCATGGACGTTGACCTTCTCTGCTGCTACAGTAGCTGGAGTCCCTCTGAATGAAAGCAGCAGCTAAATGTTGAACATTTAAATGAAAGGAGCTACACTTCATGAAGAGGAGCTGCATGTTGGCTTCAGCTGGCGTGTGATTCGTGGGTCAGTGAGTGTGCAGCATTTCCTTTATGTATTGTAGGCGTGTGCACGTATTTCTAAAAGATTAAATGTACAGTGTGTGTGGAGGAGGAGGAGGAGGAGGAAGAGGGAGGTCACAAGCCATTACTCACAGCTCGCTGTGTTTACTTTCATCTAATAGGAAAAACAACATTGATGGCTTCCACCACATTATAAATCGATAGATTACCCAAACACGTTATAAATCATGTTGCCGTGGAGCAATGGACTCTTCTACATTGATTTGTGTATAGATTTAATAAGAGGCCCCCCAACAGGCGCAGAGGATCACTGGGCAGCTATCTAAATTAAGCTCTCCACGATGTAATCACACCTCAGTCCATTAAATCGGCTGCTTCAGCTCTCAGAGTATAACTGTGGGACTCTGGGGGCCGGAGTCGGAGTCTGGGGGCCAAACAAAACACAGAGTCTGAGAAGGTGATCGTAGGCTGAAGGATCTAAATGTGGTTTCAACTACTGGATGCTAAAAGAAAATGTCAGGACATCTGTCCATGAGCTGAATGTGAAGAGAAACTGGGTCATGCAGCAAGACAACGAGACCAAGAACACAAGAGGTTCTACAAAAGAACGGTTAAAGAAGAACAAGATGAATGTTTAGGAACGGCCAAGTCAAAGTCCTGACCTTAATCCAATAGAAATGTTGTGGAAGGACCTGAAGCAAGCAGTTGATGTGAGGAAACCCACCAACATCTCAGAACTGAAGTGGTTCTGTTCTGAGGAATGGGCTAAAATTCCTCCAAGCTGCTGTAGACCACTGATCAGCAGTTACCAGAAACATTTAGTGACAAGGAGGTCACAACAGATACTGGACACAAGGAGGAACTGATATGAACACATGATTCATTATCTTCAATATATAAATACACAAGTCTAATACTTCTGTTTTATGTGTTGATTTGGTTCTCTTTGTCTACTTTCACGACTTGTGTGCAAATGTTTTGAGTCATTTTTATGAAGAAATGTAGAAAATACTGAACAAGTTTGAAGCAGCTCTGTTTATACTCACTCCACAACTTACATACCTTTAACTGATGTTTCCTCTAAGATAAAATAGTTTGGAATGAACCACTCCCCTGACTAACAGGTCCAACAACATTTATCAGAGGAGTTCTGATAAAGCTCCACCCCATCACCTGATTTACCTGAGACAAACCAGGAAACAGTTTATTATTGTGTGAGACTAAAGAGAGACAGAGACGATCAGATTCACCTTCAGACCAAACTAACACCTTCCTCTGAGTGAGTCCAGCTACAGGAGAGAAAAGTGGAAAACTACAACACTGCTGCTTCAAGCTGCTGACTCTCCACACACTGAAGGTGAGTTTGACCAAAAACAGGACTCAAAGTCAAAGGAAGTTTCAGGGAAGTTAGTAGAAGATGGAGGAGAGACATGACTGACAGTACTCTGCTTCTGCTGTGTTTCAGCTTCACTCAGAGACTAAATGGCTTCCAGATCAGAGGAAGATCTCTGCTGTCCGGTCTGTCAGGAGGTCTTCAGAGATCCTGTTGTTCTGTCATGTAGCCACAGCATCTGTAAAGTCTGTCTGAAGAACTGGTGGAGAGACAAACCAACACACCAGTGTCCAGTTTGTAAGAGAAGATCTTCAAGAGATGATCCACCTTCAAACTTGGTGTTGAGGAACCTGTGTGAGTCCTTCTTACAGGAGAGAGATCAGAGATCTCCAGAGTCTCTCTGCAGTCTGCACTCTGAGAAACTCAGACTCTTCTGTCTGGACCATCAGCAGCCAGTGTGTCTCGTCTGCAGAGATTCAGAAAAACACTCCAACCACATACTCAGACCCATCGATGAAGCTGCACGACAGCACAAGAAGAACCTTCAGGAAACTCTGGAGCCCTTAAAGAAGAAGTTAAAGGTTTGTGAAGAAGTTAAAGTGAAATTTGATGAAACAGAAAAACACATCAAGGTCCAGGCCCGACACACAGAGAGGCAGATTAAAGAGCAGTTCAAGAAGCTTCACCAGTTTCTAGCAGAGGAAGAGGAGGCCAGGATGGCTGCACTGAGGGAGGAAGAGGAGCAGAAGAGTCAGATGATGAAGGAGAAGATGGAGACTCTGAGCAGAGAGATAGCAGCTCTTTCAGACACAGTCAGAGCCACAGAGGAGGAGCTGAGAGCTGAAGACGTCTCATTCCTGAACAACTACAAGGCTGCAGTGGAAAGAGTCCAGCGCTGCCCCCTGCTGGATGATCCACAGCTGCCCTCAGGAGCTCTGATAGACCAGGCCAAACATCTGGGCAACCTGACCTTCAACATCTGGAACAAGATGAAGGACATGGTCTCCTACACTCCTGTCATTCTGGATCCAAACACTGCTGATCCAGAACTGATCCTGTCTGAAGATCTGACCAGTGTGAGACGAGGAGGTAAACAACATCTTCCTGATAATCCAGAGAGGTTTAATTATTCTGGTTCTGTCCTGGGCTCTGAGGGCTTTAACTCAGGGACTCACAGCTGGGATTTTGAGGTTGGAGATAACACATGGTGGTATCTGGGTGTATCAGCAGAGTCTGACCAGAGGAAGGGAGACATGCAATCTGGATTGTGGACGGTAATGTTCTATGAAGGTAAATACTTCGCATATTCACCACCAGGTCTTTTCATCGACCTCTCAGTAAAGAAGAAGCTCCAGAGGATCAGAGTGAATCTGGACTGGAACAGAGGAAATATGTTGTTCTCTGATCTTGATACTAACAAACACATACACACCTTCACACACACTTTCACTGAGAGGATGTTTCCATACATTAACATTGTGGATAAACTCCCAGTGAAGATATTACCAGTGAAACAGATCAGTTAGAGATAAACGGGATGATTATAAATGTGTATTGGGCTGTAACAACTAATCAATGTCAGTGATCATATAAATTGTAGTTTTGTCGTCATGGTGTTGGGTCAGTACGTCACTGCAACCAATGAAAACACATTTAATATCTGGCGGTGGAAGTAGATCATTGTGCTTAGAGTTTAAGACATGTTGAAGCTAGAGATGATAACTTTCTTTATAAAAGGACCTGAAGCAAGCAGTTGATGTGAGGAAACCCACCAACATCTCAGAACTGAAGTGGTTCTGTTCTGAGGAATGGGCTAAAATTCCTCCAAGCTGCTGTAGACCACTGATCAGCAGTTACCAGAAACATTTAGTTACAAGGAGGTCACAGCAGATACTGGAAACAAGGAACATCTGGTATGAACACATGCTTTATTATCATAAGTAAATAACGTAGTAAAAGTAGTAGTATAATGTTTCAGTTTCATGTGTTTGATTAGGTTCTCTTTATCTACTTTCAGGATTTGTGTGAAACTCTGTTGATGTTTTGAATCATTTTAACGATCAATATTATTAGCCCCCTTAAGAATTGACCATTTTATTGAGCCATAGCACAAACCAATGTTGTGCAATGATGTGCTTTGACTCTGTGATGCTCAAAGCTTGTAAAATCAATTTAAAATTAAGAGTTATCTCCGAATTTACACATAATATAAACCCTACAGTGAGGGTTGTGGCTGGCACTTGAGAAAGCATTATGCCAAAAACAAAAGAAATCAGTTTAGATTTGCGAAGGAGAATTGTTGATGCTCACAAAGCAGGAGTAGGATATACAAAGTTATCACAGCATTTTCAAGTGTCAAGAAGTGGAGTGAGAAGCATCATTAAGGAATTCAAAGAGAGCCACACTGTACAGAACAAGCCTGACAGAGGTAGGAAGTGAAAATTGTCAAAGACCCTGGAAAGAAAACTACTGAGAGATGTGTCTACAGACCCCAGAACAACTGCCAAGACACTAGTGAATGACTTAGCCTTGTCAGGAATTGTAATCTCAAGGAAGACAATCACTAGAGTTCTGCACAGGAATGGACTGCCAGGTTGCAGACCAAGAAAAACTCCACTTCTGCAGAAGAGATACCTTAAAGCCAGACAGAAGTATGCTAAGGACAACCTGGAGAAATATTCTGCATAGTGGAAGCATGTCTTTTGGTCAGATGAGATGAAACTAGAGCTCTTTGGCCACAGAGACATTGCTTATGTTTGGAGAAAGAAGGGTGAGGCTTATAGCCCAAAGAACACCATCCCCACAGTGAAACACGGTGGTGGGAGTATTATGCTGTGGAGATGCTTCAGTGCATCTGGAACTTGGAATCTGGTCAAGGTGAAAGGAATCATGAAGAAAGAAGGATATGTGAAGGTCTTGAAAGAAAACCTCAAGCAGTCAGCAGCAAAACTGGATCTGGGTCGCCGCTTTGTCTTCCAACACGACAACGACCCAAAACACACATCACTCCTGGTAAAGAACTACCTCCAGGAGATCAAAGTGAATGTTACTGAGTGGCCTGCACAAAGCCCTGACTTGAATCCCATAGAAAATCTGTGGGGTGAACTAAAGACCAAGGTACATGCCAGAAGGCCATCAAATCTGGAGGAGCTTGAGAGATCTGCCAAAGAATGGGCTGGTATTCCTCAGGAGACGTGTCAGAGAGTTGATGAAAACTACAACAAACAACTGCGTTCTGTTATCCAGCAAAAAGGATAAACAACTGACTATTAACATCAGGGGGGCTAATAATTTTGACCCTGGTAATTTTTGTTTTTTGTGAAATAATTTCATTTCTGTGTGGAAAGCAAAATAATGTAAGCATCCAAAATAAAACTAGGATGTTTGAAAAAGCTGTGTTAAAAATCCTTTGCTCTGTTTAACAGCACTTGGGAAATACTTTCAAAAGAATCAAATTTTTATAGGGGGCTAATAATGTCGTCCTCATCTGTATGACGACAACAGACAAAGGAGCTTTCTGAGGAGCTCAGAGAAAGAGTTGTTGTTGCTCTTCAGGCTGGAAAAGGTTCCAGAACCATCTCTAAAGAGTTTGGAACCCACAAATAATCCACAGTCAGACAGATTGAAGACGACTGTTCCCCTCCACAGGAGTGGTCCACCAACAAAGATCACTCCATAATAGTCTGAGAGGTCCCAAAGGAACCCAGGGGAACTTCTAAGCAGCTGAAGGCCTCTCTCTCATTGGCTGATGTTAATGTTGATGAATCCACTGAACAACCATGGTGTGATGGACAAAGACACTGCTCTCCAAGAAGAACATTTCTAAACATCATGTGGACAAGACAGAAGACTATTGGGACAATGTTTAGTGGACAGATGAGACCAAAGTAGAATAGTTTGGTTTAAATGAGATGAACCAACACTGCATCATTCCAGCATCAGAACCTCATCCCTCCATCAAACATGGGGGTGCTAATGTCCTGGTTTGGGCCTGTTCTGCTGCATCTGGACCAGGACGTCCTGTCCTCATTGATGGACCAATGACTTGTGAATTCTACCAGTGAACTCTAAAAGAAAATGTCAGGACATCTGTCCATGAGCTGAATGTGAAGAGAAACTGGGTCATGCAGCAAGACAACGAGAACCAAGAAAACAAGTGGTTCTACAAAAGAACGGTTAAAGAAGAACAAGATGAATGTTTAGGAACGGCCAAGTCAAAGTCCTGACCTTAATCCAATAGAAATGTTGTGGAAGGACCTGAAGCAAGCAGTTGATGTGAGGAAACCCACCAACATCTCAGAACTGAAGTGGTTCTGTTCTGAGGAATGGGCTAAAATTCCTCCAAGCTGCTGTAGACCACTGATCAGCAGTTACCAGAAACATTTAGTTACAAGGAGGTCACAGCAGATACTGGAAACAGGGGTGTGTAAATCTGCTAATGTTTTGAATTATTTTATCCAGAGAGCCAGAGAATACTGAATGATGTAAAAACTTTTAAACAGCTGTATTTATATCAATATACACATAGCACAAACTGAAGCAACTCACTGTGCAATTAAACACCTTCAGCTGACGCTCCCTCTGAGATAAATCCTTTCCACTGAACCACTCCCCTGACTAACAGGTCAAAGTTCTACATTTATGAGAGGAGTTCAGCTAAAGCTCCACCCCCTCACCTGATTTACCTGAGACAAACCAGGAAACAGTTTATTATTGTGTGAGACTAAAGAGAGACACAGACGATCAGATTCACCTTCAGACCAAACTAACACCTTCCTCTGAGTGAGTCCAGCTACAGGAGAGAAAAGTGGAAAACTACAACACTGCTGCTTCAAGCTGCTGACTCTCCACACACTGAAGGTGAGTTTGACCAAAAACAGGACTCAAAGTCAAAGGAAGTTTCAGGGAAGTTAGTAGAAGATGGAGGAGAGCCATGACTGACTGGACTTTGTGTCTGCTGTGTTTCAGCTTCACTCAGAGACTAAATGGCTTCCAGATCAGAGGAGGATCTCTGCTGTCCGGTCTGTCAGGACGTCTTCAGAGATCCTGTTATTCTGTCATGTAGCCACAGCTTCTGTAAAGTCTGTCTGAAGAACTGGTGGAGAGAAAATCCAACACACCAGTGTCCAGTTTGTAAGAGAAGATCTTCTAGAGATGATCCACCTTCAAACTTGGTGTTGAGGAACCTGTGTGAGTCCTTCTTACAGGAGAGAGATCAGAGATCTCCAGAGTTTCTCTGCAGTCTGCACTCTGAGAAACTCAGACTCTTCTGTCTGGACCATCAGCAGCCAGTGTGTGTCGTCTGCAGAGATTCAGAAAAACACTCCAACCACAGATTCAGACCCATCGATGAAGCTGCACGACAGCACAAGAAGAACCTTCAGGAAACTCTGGAGCCCTTAAAGAAGAAGTTAAAGGTTTGTGAAGAAGTTAAAGTGAAGTTTGATGAAATAGAAAAACACATCAAGGTCCAGGCCCGACACACAGAGAGGCAGATTAAGGAGCAGTTCAAGAAGCTTCACCAGTTTCTAGCAGAGGAAGAGGAGGCCAGGATGGCTGCACTGAGGAAGGAAGAGGAGCAGAAGAGTAAGATGATGAAGGAGAAGATGGAGACTCTGAGCAGAGAGATAGCAGCTCTTTCAGACACAGTCAGAGCCACAGAGGAGGAGCTGAGAGCTGAAGACGTCTCATTCCTGAACAACTACAAGGCTGCAGTGGAAAGAGTCCAGCGCTGCCCCCTGCTGGATGATCCACAGCTGCCCTCAGGAGCTCTGATAGACCAGGCCAAACATCTGGGCAACCTGACCTTCAACATCTGGAACAAGATGAAGGACATGGTCTCCTACACTCCTGTCATTCTGGACCCAAACACTGCTGATCCAAGACTGATCCTGTCTGAAGATCTGACCAGTGTGAGACGAGGAGATAGACAACATCTTCCTGATAATCCAGAGAGGTTTGATCGCCACTGTGGTGTCCTGGGCTCTGAGGGCTTTAACTCAGGGACTCACAGCTGGGATGTTGATGTTGGAGATAACACAGGATGGTTTCTGGGTGTGTTAGCAGAGTCTGACCAGAGGAAGAGACACATAGGACCTGAAATGTGGAGAATAAGGTTCAATGGAGGTAAATACTCAACATGTTCACCATCAGATCCTCTCTTTGATCTCGCAGTAAAGAAGAAGCTCCAGAGGATCAGAGTGAATCTGGACTGGAACAGAGGAAATCTGTCGTTCTTCGATCTTGATACTAACAAACACATACACACCTTCAGACACACTTTTACTGAGAGGATGTTTCCATACATTAACATTGTGGATAAACTCCCAGTGAAGATATTACCAGTGAATCAGATCAGTTAGAGATAAACATTATGATTATAAATGTGTATTGGGCTGTAACAACTAATCAATGTCAGTGATCATATAAATTGTAGTTTTGTCGTCATGGTGTTGGGTCAGTACGTCACTGCAACCAATGAAAACACATTTAATATCTGGTGGTGGAAGTAGATCATTGTGTTTAGAATTTAAGACATGTTGAAGCTAGAGATGATAACTTTCTTTATAAAAGGACCTGAAGCAATCAGTTGATGTGAGGAAACCCACCAACATCTCAGAACTGAAGTGGTTCTGTTCTGAGGAATGGGCTAAAATTCCTCCAAGCTGCTGTAGACCACTGATCAGCAGTTACCAGAAACATTTAGTTACAAGGAGGTCACAGCAGATACTGGAAACCAGGAGGAAATGATATGAACATATGATTCATTATCTTGATTAAACAAATAAACAAGTATAGTTTTTCTGTTCCATGTGTTGATTAGGTTCTATCTTTGTCTACTTTCAGGATTTGTGTGAAAATCTTGTTATGTTTTGAGTCACTTTATGAAATGTATAAAATTCTGGATTGGTGCCATTTTGTAGATAAGAAAGTCAGGGTTTGGTTTGCATTTTATTACAAGTCTAGCTTCAGGTTTGGACCACTTCTGTTGTATGTTTTTTTTTTTTTTTTTTTTTATTTGGCACAACCACACCGTCACACAGTCCTCCACAATTGTATACCTGTATTGGTAGTTTTGCTAAATAAATTTTTTTTCCTTTTTTTCCCCACACGAACTCTGACTCCATTTATTTTGATTGTCATGTTTATGTCTCCTTGCCCTTTAAACATCTAAGGAGTCGTAACAATAGTTTAATATAATTTGGGAAGGAAAAACTTAAAGAGATTTAAATATGCAAAAATACAAAAAACAAGCCTTAATTTAAGGTTTCAGTTTTTTGCAGTATAAACAATGACGCCCTTTACTGGCTTAAATCTTCCCAGTGAAAGTTTACTGACATCTGAACTAGTTGTATGAACACAAGTGGAGATTTACTGAAACACTGATCTGCACCAATATGACATTTTCCCACCACATTAAACATCGTGAATCAGCCAAAGTGCTGCTACACCTGTCAAAGTAACACCGACATGAATGGCTCATCACAGGTCGTTTTTGATCCCATCAGGATGTGTTTCAAAGGGTTGTTGGGGTCAGTGTGTTAGTTCTAGGCCCTATCCATCTCACCTGTTATTTTACAAAAATGGTCTAAAACCAGCGTGCAGGTGTGTGTGCTTGGAAGCACGGCTCAAATCACAACCGTCTAATTACAAGCAGATGTTTAGTATTGTCGGTCAGCTGTCAGACATGAAGCCTCATTATGAGACGGCTCCAGCTGCCAGAGCCGAAGAAAAACCTCTTAATCCAAACCAGCTCCAAAGCCCCTGTCTTCTGTCTCGTACATAAAAAAAAAAGAAAGAAAACGAAATAAATAAAAAACTGTGGGACTTCAAGAAGCGTATGTTGGGATAATTAGCAAACCCGAACAATTTGCATTTTAGACGCCAATTATTTTCTTTTCTGCGCTCTAGAGTGGAGGAGACAGAGGGAGAAGGAACGATGGAGAAAGAGAGGTGAGGAGAAAAACAACCGGATGAGAGAGAACGGAAGAGACAGACAGAGAGTGAAAGACAGCGGGAGTTGGATGTGAAGATGGAGAGAAACAAACGTTCATTCCATTCAACGCAAAGCCTCATTTGGCTGCCGCAGCAAGGTGTAAATAAACTCAACAATTAATTGGAGATGGATGCAAGTGGGTGGAAAAACTCCCTCAAGGGCAATAAACACTGGCAGAGCCGTTTTCACTCGGTGGAGCACAGCAGCAACGCTGGCAGGACGGCCCATGTTGGCCGAAGCCAGAGGCTCATTTATCAGAGGACGTCCGACACCGTCTCTCCTCGAGGAAGAGAACAGTCTTCATATAAAGGAATACCTGTGTTACCACTTGCTTTTAAACTGTTTATGGGGCAAGGAACCATACGTGGTAACTTCCTCACATATTTTAAATTGCGTCCCAGAGTCTCTCAGTGAGGTTTAGAAGCATGTGGTTTTCAGCCAATCAGAGAAGATCAAAAACATTCTCAGGTCTAATGTGGTCTGTAAGTTCTAGCACTGGATGAACGCGGAGCGTAACTACTTTATTAGGGACCATGAAGAAGAAGTGTCCTAATGTTGTGATAATGTTGACAAGTGCCTGAATCAGCACTAATGTTCTAATGGGAACCATATATGGTCAATTCATTGATCTTGATTGGCGTGGTGGTTAGCACTGATGCCTCCCAGCCAGAAGGTTCTAGGTTCTAATCAGGCCGACTGGCTCCAGCAGACCCCCGTGACCCTTCACAGGAACAAAAGGCTACAAAAGATGAATGAATGAATGAAAATTAAAGTTTGAAAAATGTTACAAGGGTAAAAAAGTCTGCTCATGTCCTACAGTAACACTCTAGGGTTGAAATTTAGAATGTGCAAGTGCCCTATAAAGGGTTAAACGGTCATAGCTGTTAATGGACACTAGTTGTACCAGTCTCTGGTCATTGCTGAAACAAGTCAAGCAAGTTTCTGATGGACTCCACCCACAGAATTTGCTATTTAAACCTCAATTCCCCATTAGCCCCTTATAACTGAAGAAGCTACTTGGATGAATCGTCTTCTCAAAGAACTCTACAAGACCAGTTGCCTTTCTTAAATTCTGTTTGGTTGCCCTACAGACTGAACATCTGCTCAGTGTGAACAGATTTGCAACCATTGAAATTAGGTCCACGTTTCCTCTCAAGGAAAATGTTCCATTCTTTTCTTTCTCCAGTATTAATGCAGTGACTGTGACTAAATTGGGCGTTCTTCATTAACTACTCTGGTCTGTTCTTCTGCTCCAGCTCAAAGAACCATCTGGTTGAGTACAGTCTGAATACCTGGATGTGTTCTCGTCGTTTTCTTGAGGATGTTTTCGGAGGTAACTTGTGTTGACTTATCGATGAGGACGCTGTTCTTCCAAACTACCAAGCATGCTAGCTCTAAGTTCCAGAAATGAAAAATGGATTTTTATTTTTTTAAGTGAAAAAAATCTGAATCTTGTGGTTTAAACAAAAAACAAATTAATAAGTAGTAAGTTAATATTAGACTTAATGTTGTTTCTACTAAAGTCATTTAAAAACTAAAAGGTGGACTTAACCTAAAAAACTTGTTGTAAACATTCTGATTCTCATCATCTGCCCCCTGGTGGATTCATCCAGGCTCTGCAGTCACTTGCTTTTGGCAGCTCTTTCCAAAATGGCTGCCTTCATTGAGGTTCTAGTTAGTTTTAGGGAAATGTTTGCTAAGTTTGAAAAGATTAATTTATGTTGCTAATGATATTTCAACATGAACCTTTACTTTATTGAATCAACCTATAATTAATTCATACTTATGGAGTAAAATTATTTTGAAGATTTGTGGATCAAATGTGATACAGCATCTATATATGGTCATTTCCCTCTGTCCTCGCTGCAAATATACCTGCAACAATGACGACACAGGCATCATGTTTTCAGTCCGTCTTTGTCTGAACAAGGCCAGCAACTGTATTTTTCTACTAAAAGACAAAAATCTAAATGTAATGAAAAGGATCCTGTTTGGTAAAAAAAATAAAATAAATAAAACTAAACCAAGAAGAATGTTTGAAATGTTCCAAGTACAATGAACAATGTTTTGTTGTTGTGTTTTTATTCACCGGAAATACCTGATGAGTCAAATATCAATTGTTAAGGTTTCAGTTAGGAATTCAGGAAATATCAAGAACAGTAAAACAGTTGTCTTTCTCTCACATGAAAGATAAAGTGTCTGTGAGGGTTTCTCCTCAATAAACTTATTTTTTCTAATTTATATTCATAGCTCCATAGTTCATAGACGCTGATCCTTTTGATTTTCAGAGGGATGCAGATTCTCTTTGTTTTATGTGAGACAAATAAAGACATGAAGAGAAGACTTTAAATGTCCACAGTAAACTCCAAAGCACTCTCCCTTCGCTCCCAAAGGGATGAGGAAACCTGAAGCATGTCACTTTCTCTTTTTTAAATATTCAGTGGAATAGACATGAAGGCTCTCTGAAACATGTCACACTGCCCCTCAGTGTCAGTGCATAGGTTAGATTTATTTATTTGTTCCAATAAAAAGGACTGAATTCTGATATGATTAATCTTTAAGTCACAAATCCTGTTGTTCTAATGGATGGATGGAAGCTGACAGTAGGTATCTCTGCCATTAATGTGTCCATAAATTCATCAGTCTGGGCTGCAGCTGGTCGTCATGTGTCATCAGTGACAGAGCTTCATCCTCTACGATGTGCCTGATCTCTGAGTTTTTCTTTTCTCAGTCAGCCCATCAAGCCGAGGAGTCTATTCCTCCTCAGCAGAGTTGTGAATGAAGCAAAGATCAACATGGCATCTTAATTTCCCCGGCGTGTTTCCCTTCAGCCTCTCCTATTCTTTCTCTTTTAGGATCCTGACTGCTCCTCTCTCTCTTCACGCTCCTTCTCTCTCACATATTCACTCACTCAAATGGATTTATCCATTTCTCTCGCTCGTTTCGTCCCCTGTGCATTAAGCTGCAGCTCAGTCTGCGGAATAGAAGACATTTTATTTATTTATTTTTTTAAATGTCAAGTCGAATACGACTCCCCACCAAATGTATTTTAATTTGCTTAACATATTTCCGCTCGATGGGTTTTCGTCCATTCTTCTGCCTCATGTCAAACCTTACACCTTAAAAGCAACAGATCAGACTATATGCAGATGACACCCACATCTATTTATCTTTGGACTCTAAAAGAACAAGTGGAAAAAATACAATCCTGTTTTACAAACTTTAAATAAATTGTCTTCCTCAAAACTTTCTTCAGCTAATGTCGGATTAACTCGGCACCAGAATCAAATATTTAGACATACTGATACTCTTATCCAAACAGTAGAACAAAACAGAGGACGTCAAAACTATGGATTTATGATGTGAGAAATCAAACTGCTCATTGTCCCCAAATAATCGTTTTTCCCTTTGCTCATTCATCTCTGCTTGGGTGAAGATGGGGACAGCGGTTTGTTTTGATGGGCAAGCTATGTGGCCAATCACATGAGAGGACTTAGGATCATACCATTATGTGAAAGCAGACAGACAAAGGTGAGGAAGAGAGTACAGGTGCATATAGTTTTGAGTGACACCTGTAAACGATGCCAGGGCAGAGTGTCTTCACTGCAAAATGAAAATAATATTAAGAGCAGTTTCCACCACAAACCTGCAAAAGGACATTTATACCGTTTTGCTTGAGTGGATTTGATTGGAGTGTTTTGCTCATTTATTTGCACAATTAAAGTTTTGTTGAAATATTAAACAAGAGTAAGAATGCTTTTGTTACAGAATAACTGCACAAAATGAGACAATTATTTGGCTTCTCATTAAAAATATTGAATGTAAAAGGGCTGATCAACACACAAACCATATGTGTGTTGTGTTGGGCTAAAATATCAGGCTATAAACAATACTAAATAAAGAGCTGGTGCTTCATTCAATGAAACCTGGAAACTAGAATTTTAATTGAGGTGTTTTTATTTTGAATCCTTAATTAGTAAGCCACTGATTTATCTGGGTTACGTGTGTCCAAACTTTTGACTCAGTATACAAATGCAGGCACCATCTTCAATTAATTTCAACTGCAAATATCTCGGAAGCTGTTATTCATGTTTTATTTACATCCTATTTTCATTTCTGCAACTAAACACATTCTCGTCTTAGTCAATATAAAATATCCAAGATCCAGCTGATCCTCAACGCTGCAGCAAGGTTATTTACAAGGGCCAATAAAAGATTCCACATAAAACTCCTTTCAGCAGAGTGTGTGCAGTGTTTCTTTACAAAAGCTACACTTAATTGTGAGTCAAGGAAACTTACATGTATGTATTTTGCTTTTGATAAATGAACCACACACCAACAAACTACACAGGATTCTGAATAGACTGACTTTGCATCGATGCATGTGATCACTGGACAATCATTTCCATCATTTAGGCACCAACATCCAACCAGGTCATGGTCTCACCTGTCCGTCTACCTGGTCTTAATCTAAATGTGTCTCCACATGCGTCCCCAGCCAGCACTTGAGATCTGATCTCAGTTTGTGTGTCTGTAAATCAGCAGCGCCATCATGTGGTCAGTAGAATATTGTACCAGCTGCTGTCTCTAATGGATCTCTACCTACCGCTGGATCAGAACCATCAACAGCTGATTGTTGACTTGGAGACATGATCCAGATGATGGAACAAGATGGAAAGACTCTCACATGATAAGATCTGATTTATTTTAGAGACAAAGACTCAGATTAGACCTGAACCCTGGAAGCTTCATCCTCAGACCACCTCCACATGTGGACTGACACCAGATCAGTGTTCACACCTGGGCCTGTTTAACCTGGACTCTAGAGACCAGATCAGTGTTCACACCTGGACCTGTTTAACCTGGACTCTAGAGACCAGATCAGTGTTCACACCTGGACCTGTTTAACCTGGACACTAGAGACCAGATCAGTGTTCACACCTGGACCTGTTTAACCTGGACACTAGAGACCAGATCAGTGTTCACACCTGGATCTGTTTAACCTGGACTCTAGAGACCAGATCAGTGTTCACACCTGGTCTCTAACCTGGACAGATGTTAATGTTTGGTTTAAACAGGACCTTTGAGGGCGGGGACTGCGTTTAAGAGGATGAGTCTTCAGTGGTTGTGACATTGCTGATGTGTTGATGGTTTTAGCTGAACGCTCTCTTCACTCTGCCTTTGATGCTGTGGAAGAAGATTGCCTCTCCATGTGATAAAAGCTCTTCTTGTACTTGTGCTAAATATCCATTACCATCTCATCCTCTCACGTTTGTTGTGGTGTTTAATTATTACTGTGAGTGGTCTCCTGAATCTCACATGATACATTTTTTATTTCATCCAGTTCCTGGATTACAAAGAAGAAAGAAGGAAATCTCTTTGTATCTAACTCTTCAGATTACATTTATTAGTCATTAGCTGTAAACATACATGCAGCGTAGCCTTCAGCAGCTCAGAAGCTCATGAATAATGTTTCCTGGTGCTTTGTGGAAGCTTCCACCCTCTGGTCCCCAGCTCACAGCTGCAGAGTTCCCGGCTGATTCCAGGTTCCAGCCTGCAGCTCGACTCATTTTCATTCAACCTTTTTACATCCGAGCCGACTGTTTTCCCCGGCGACCGGTGAATCTGTATTTCAAACTCAGAACGTGGCATTTGAAACCAGCTACAGGTCATGTTTGTGTTGTTGTTTAACCACCGACGGTCTCCGATTTGATCCACTCCCAGTTTGTGGTTTTAATTCGTATTTGGCAGATTCATGTTTGGTTCCTGTCCAGCTTCACATCACTGTCTTCAAGCAACTAAAGAAAAAAACACTAATATATGAACACAATCAAAATAGTATATACTCCTAGAATACTCTACAGCCTTCCTACCTTCCTGTAACATGTCACATATTTACCACACAAAAAAATAAACATTACTTTGATTTAAACATGAAATCTATGGTCGTAGAAAGCATTTTTAAAACTTTAAACCTAATGATTCATTCCAACACAACTGGGAATGAAAGCAAACTCTGCAGCCCTCGACTTTAAATGACTCATGTCTCCAGTAGGAACAACATGGCTGCCACAGACAGTCAGACAAGCAGCTAGCGTTAGCGCCTTTTCAGGACAAATAAGCACATTGGACATTCAGACGTCTCAACCAGCCACGTTACCAGCCACACCAGACAGACAAAGCCCATCAGCCCCATTAAAAATAATGACAATAATATGAGCGAGGGATTATAACACGGCCCTGTTGAAATTAGGCGCCACGTCGTATTCTTTGCTTCTTGTTACCATGGCCACCCCGAGCTGAGCGACCCCCAGACTTATGAGGCTGATAAAAGAGTCAACCCTCGTTGCTGCTGCTCCCCGTGTCCCTTGGCGACGAGGCGCCCGTCGTCTCTAGATAAGGGGCAGGCTACCTGGCAGCGCTTTAATTAATGGAACCTGGTTTACAGTTTACAAGCAGGAGGTGACAGAGTAGCCCATTAACCTATTTCTGCTGCTTCTATATATGCATCCCCACAAGATCAGACACATCCAACAGCAACTCTCGTACAACCGACACATATTATTCTAACAAATTCTAACAAATGCTAAGCTACGGCGCTAGAAAAGAGAGACACTGTGCTGGTGTTGCAGTAGCGAGGTCCAGGTCAGCTTCGACACTTTGTCCCTCAAAAAAAATCAAATGATTACATTACCTTTATTTGATTAATAGTGCTCTTTTTAACCTTGGGGTTAATGAGATTAGAGCCAGGCCCAGAGCCAGGCGCCGCCACGTAGGGCGGACGTTCAAGGACACTGGTAAAGTAACTTCCTGCGTCTTCGCAGCGCGTCCTCCCCAGACGCCTGCAGAGACAGGAACCTGCCAACAGGATGTGAGGTCACAGCGTGATGCATATCGGCATGCCAACCCTCGGTGGGCGGGCCTCTGGAGTGCAGAACCGCAAATAAATCACTCCCCAGCTGATCATCTGTTAGCTTCAGTGTGTGTGTGTGTGTCAACAGGTGTGTTTATCTGGGTACAGAAGATGCAGAAATGTGTCCACGTAAGCTCACACCTGTGTTTAGACTTGTGAGAGCTTGTTTAGCACAAACACAAGCTACAAAAAAGATCACACAGACCCACGCTGTGCAACTATATGCCGCCGTTCGTCTTATCCATCCTTTGAATTCCACTGCTGTCAACAAAGCAGATTACATCAAAAACTGTTTGTTTCTGAACGGTAAAGTGCAGCCTACCTGCTGCATTATCACAGAGTCAGATAGCAGCTCACAGTACACGATCAATACGGTGTCGCTTTTATTGGCGAGGAAACTGAGACACAGCAACAGAAAACAGGATTTTTCCATGTGCGACAAAGAAGAGATGCAAGTTCAGTTCAGTTCTGAAGTCCAGACTCTGGAGAACGTGCTTGATGTTGCCTTCAAAATGCATGGCCAGGTGGTTCTTTGAACTGGAACAGAACTTGTGTAGAAGGAAAAGGAAGGACGCACAAAAACAAGCAAGACTGGATGAAATAATAAAGTCCAGTTTAATGAGCCTGACTATGAAGGTAAGAAAAAGCACTGAAGAGTGAGGCAGGATGACCCAAAAATAAGTGAGGACAAGGGAACACAAGCAAGAGAGAACATAACATACGGAGAGGAACCGAGAGGAACCAACGAAGGCAGAGGCAGGACTTTATATAAACACTGAGGAGCAATGAAGGAACAAGACACAGGTGAAAATAATTAGGCAACCAATCACAGACAGGAAGTACAACTAACTGAACGGCACAGAGTAAGGGACTGTTTCAAAATAAAACAGGAAATGAGGAAAACAGAAAGTCCAAAACTCCAAACCGTGACGTTTCTCAAGAAAACACAGGTTGATAAACACCCCAGGGGTTTATGATTAAAGCCTGGACAGGATTTATTTCTCTGGATCTATTTATGTGCATTTCAGTCCTTTTCACCCCCTTTGCCCAGAAATAATTAGATGACATTAGGGACTGTTAGCTGCACTCTCTCCTCCCCATATCACATGAATCCCATCCAGTCCTGGAGCTTTTATACCAAAGAGGCACAAAATAACACCTTGATCAGACTCTCAGTGCTTTTAAATTAAACTTTATGTTATAAATTGGGATAATACGGAGACTCATTTTTGACGATGTCTTTTCAGTGCTGCTGTGCTTTCACTGTGATGGACGGTTATGTTCATAATAAAGCAACAAATATGAAAAAATCTTCCTGCTGAACCGAGCTCATCCTGTGTTTTGGTGTTGTAAAGTGTCCTCCTGCTGAACGTCAAGAAAAGTGAATAGAAATTACGAAGGAGAACTTTACTTTTGAAATTGCAAGGCTGCTTTATTTTGAAAGTTTTGAGTATGTGTGTAAGACATCTCTATCGGTGTAATCATTAATGCTGGACCCGTATTAATGATACTGTTGAAATCATTTCCTCTCTGTCGACTGATCCACGTTAAGATGACTTCTCCAGGCTGCAGAGACTTCCTTCTCCTGTTGTTCCCATCCTGCACACTGGAGCGTTGGTGGCCTTCAGGTGAAGCAGCATGAATTAATAACTGATGGATGGATGGATGGATGGATGGATGGATGGGGGGGTTATTCAGCATATTTATCTGGGTCTGCACATGTGACTGCACATGTCAAAATGCGCTGGGACGCTTATTCAGACGAGTTTCTCCAATACCTCCTCACGTACAACCAGTGCAGGTTTCAGCCTTATTCCCTCTGTTCCGCCACTAAACAAACCATTAAATATGAATGAAATATTTTAACCTAGTCCAGGGTCGTTTAATATATTTAATATATTAAATTACCCTGCATTAGAAAGACTTGCAAAATGAAACGCTCCTGATGTAACTGCTTGTCATGACTGAGTGAAGGAATGTTCACTAAACAAGAAAATACACAAAAAACAGAATTACATGAAGCCAGTAGTGCAGCTTGGGGCTCATGATGTATAATAATGTAGCAGGGATTTTCAAATCAGTGGAAAAGTTCAGAAAAGGGTCCAACTGCTGACAAGAATCTAGAGATTCAGGATGCTGACCAACCTGGAGGCGATGGATCTCAGGAGGTTTGGTGTGGATGACACACGAACTGGAGACCAACTTCAAATTAATGCTTTCCACAGTTATTTGATGCTAGATCATTTTATTTATTCATTTATTACATTTTATTATGTATTTGCTAGTACTAACACAGAGAGACAGACAACCATTCAATTCAATTAAATTCAATTCAATTTTATTTATATAGCGTCAATAACAATACAAATCGTCTCAAGACGCTTTACAAAAACCCGGCCTGAAACCCCCAGAGCAAGCCTGAAGGCAACGGTGGCAAGGAAAAACTCCCTTTTAACAGGAAGAAACCTTGAGCAGAACCAGCTCATATGGAGGGACCCATCTGCCTAAGGCCAGCCGGGTACAGACAGAAGAAAGAGAGAAGAGAACAGCAAAGAGAGAAGAGAAGAGAACAGCAAGATAAACATACATCTGTCATAGATACACATATCTGACTAAAGCGTACATGTGGAATCTGATGATACAAACTGATGATGTTACATGACAGTTTGAAAATGTAAGAGGAATCATTGGCAGGTTGGAGAATTGTTCATTCAGGTAGGAGTGGAATGGGCTCGTCGGCTCGTCTCTGTCCAGCACCGAAACCGAACTACAAACGACAAAGTACTTTTGGTCGGTTTCGGGGCTGGACAGAGACCAGCTGACAAGAGTGTTTCTTAAAGAGGGGTTGGTGGGTGGGTGGTGGGTACCTTAGGTTGATTTTGGTGCTGACAAAGTACCTAAGGTACTCACCCCCACCCCCCCACCAACTCCTCCTTAAGAAACACCCCTCGTCAGCTGGTCTCTGTCCAGCACCCAAATTGACCAAAACTACCTTCCACCCAACCAACCATTTATTCATCTTCTGTAACCACTTGTTCCTGTGAAGGGTCGCAGGGTCTGCTGGAGCCTATCCCAGCTGTCATCGGGCAAGAGGCGGGGTCCACCCTGGACAGGTGTCCAGTCTATCACAGGGCTACCACAGAGAGACACTCACACCTACGGTCAATTTAGAATCACCAATGAACCTAACCAGCATGTCTTTGGACGGTGGGAGAAGCCGGAGTACCCGGAGAGAACCCACGCAGACACAGGGAGAACATGCAAACTCCACACAGAAAGTCAGCCCATGGAAGTGAACCAGGGACCGACTCGCTGTGAGGCAACAGTGCTAACCACCTTGCCACTGTGCCGCCCCAAACCAACCGATCTTTAAGAATCGTTGGCTGATCTCTGTCCACCACCGAGACTGAACTAAGGTGTACTATTTACATAGCACCTTACAGCAAGCCACAGGTGAATCAGAGTGCTTTTACAAAACCACCACACTGGAAAACGAGTACATTAGTAAAAGAAAGCCAAAAAATAAAAACAATAAATGAGAGGATAAAAAGTATATAAAATAGAATAAAAAAAAAAACAAAAAAAACAGAAGAAACCCCCCTCGTCAGCTGGTCTTTGCCCAGCACCGACTCCAACTACCCTCCACCCAACCAACCATTCATTCATTCTGGAGCCTATCCCAGCTGTCATTGGTCTAGAGGGGGGGTCCACCCTGGACAGGTCTCCAGTCTATCCCAGCTGTCATTGGTCTAGAGGGGGGGTCCACCCTGGACAGGTCTCCAGTCTATCACAGGGCTAACACAGAGAGACACTCACACCTACGGCAAATTCAGAATCACCAATGAACCTAACCAGCATGTCTTTGGACGGTGGGAGAAGCCGGAGTACCCGGAGAGAACCCACGCAGACACAGGGAGAACATGCAAACTCCACACAGAAAGTCAGTCCATGGAAGTGAACCCGGGACCGACTCGCTGTGAGGCAACAGTGCTAACCACCTTGCCACTGTGCCGCCCCAAACCAACCGATCTTTAAGAATCGCTGGCTGATCTCTGTCCACCACCGTGACCGAACTAAGGTGTACTATTTACATAGCACCTTACAGCAAGCCACAGGTGAATCAGAGTGCTTTTACAAAACCACCACACTGGAAAACGAGTACATTAGTAAAAGAAAGCTAACAATTAAAAACAATAAATGAGAGGATAAAAAGTATATAAAATAGAATGTAAAATAAAACAAACAGAAGAAACCCCCCTCGTCAGCTGGTCTTTGCCCAGCACCGACTCCAACTACCCTCCACCCAACCATTCATTCATTCTGGAGCCTATTCCAGCTGTCATTAGTAGAGAGGGGGGGGGTCCACTCTGGACAGGTCTCCAGTCTATTACAGGGCTAACACAGAGAGACACTCACACCTACGACCACTTTAGAATCACCAATGAACCTAACCAGCATGTCTTTGGACGGTGGGAGAAGCCGGAGTACCCGGAGAGAACCCACGCAGACACAGGGAGAACATGCAAACTCCACACAGAAAGTCAGCCCATGGATTTGAACCCGGGACCTTCTCGCTGTGACGCAACAGTGCTAACCACCTTGCCACTGTGCCGCCCCAAACCAACCGATCTTTAAGAATCGTTGGCTGATCTCTGTCCACCACCGAGACTGAACTAAGGTGTACTATTTACATAGCACCTTACAGCAAGCCACAGGTGAATCAGAGTGCTTTTACAAAACCACCACACTGGGAAACGAGTACATTAGTAAAAGAAAGCCAACAAATAAAAACAATAAATGAGAGGATAAAAAGTATATAAAATAGAATTAAAAAAAAACAAAAAAAACAGAAGAAACCCCCCTTGTCAGCTGGTCTCTCTTCCCAGCACCGACTCCAACTACCCTCCACCCAACCAACCATTCATTCATTCTAGAGTCTATCCCAGCTGTCATTGGTCTAGAGGGGGGTCCACCCTGGACAGGTCTCAAGTCTATCACAGGACTAACACAGAGAGACACTCACACCTACGGCCAATTTAGAATCACCAATGAACCTAACCAGCATGTCTTTGGACGGTGGGAGAAGCCGGAGTACCCGGAGAGAACCCACGCAGACACAGGGAGAACATGCAGACTACACACAGAAAGTCAGCCCATGGATGTGAACCCGGGACCTTCTCGCTGTGAGGCAACAGTGCTAACCACCTTGCCACTGTGCCGCCCCAAACCAACCGATCTTTAAGAATCGTTGGCTGATCTCTGTCCACCACCGAGACTGAACTAAGGTGTACTATTTACATAGCACCTTACAGCAAGCCACAGGTGAACCAGAGTGCTTTTACAAAACCACCACACTGGGAAACGAGTACATTAGTAAAAGAAAGCTAACAAATAAAACAATAAAGGAGAGGATGAAAAGAAATTTAAAATAGAATAAAAAACAGAAGAACCCCCCCCCCCCCACCCCCACCCCCGTCGGCTGGTCTCTGCCCTCCACCGAAACACCCACTCATCCCTCTTTAAGAACCCCTCCTCCCGTCCACTGGTGTCTGTCTATCAGGTTCCAGTACAAATATATCGTTGATGACTTGGCGTACATTTGAGAGGAACCGTCTGATGATATTTTGTCTTGTCGCGTGCTTCTTAAATAAACTCACGACCAAACTGTCAACCATCCGGTCTTCGAGATACATGAGCACCAGGATCATGCTTGAAGTGTTCAACCTTTTGCAAAGATCCCTGAAAACTTTCTTGTCTAGGTCTTCAAACTTCTCTTTTGGAAGGTTTAAACAGTCAACTTCTGCCCAGATCTTATTCCACAGGCGCTTCTGGATAATATCTGCTTTTTCTGAGGACAAGACAGTAATTGATTTTTGGGCGGCTTTCAACACCAGTGACTGAGTGAAAATGCTCAAATACCGTTTCCATGTGTCCTCTTTCAATTCCAGAGCATTATTTTCTTGGTTTTCCATATTCTGTTTGTAGTTTTCCTCAGGTCTAGTGGCAGAAAATGAATGTACTGGCATGCTGAGCTTCGAAGCACAACCTTCTGATGACTTCCTCTGAGGCTCAGTGACCTCCACAGTTCCATCTTTTAGTGTCTCCTCCTCACAAACTAAGACTTCCACAGGAATGACCTCTGAGCACTCCTCCTCGTCGTCTTCCTCGGGGACAAAGGCTTCCACAGGAGTGACCTCTGAGCACTCCTCCTCGTCGTCTTCCTCGGGGACAAAGGGTTCCACAAGAGTGACATTTGCGTGCTCCTCTTCCTCCTCGTTGTTGATGACTTTGCATATTTTTGAGAGGAACCGTCTGATGATATTTTGTCTTGTCGCGTGCTTCTTAAATAAACTCACGACCAGACTGTCAACCATCCGGTCTTCGAGATCCATGAGCACCAGGATCGTGCTTGAAGTGTTCAACCTTTTGCAAAGATCCCTGAAAACTTTCTTGTCTAGGTCTTCAAACTTGTCTTTTGGAAGGTTTAAACAGTCAACTTCTGCCCAGATCTTATTCCACAGGCGCTTCTGGATAATATCTGCTTTTTCTGAGGACAAGACAGTAATTGATTTTTGGGCGGCTTTCAACACCAGTGACTGAGTGAAAATGCTCAAATACCGTTTCCATGTGTCCTCTTTCAATTCCAGAGCATTATTTTCTTGGTTTTCCATATTCTGTTTGTAGTTTTCCTCAGGTCTAGTGGCAGAAAATGAATGTACTGGCATGCTGAGCTTCAAAGCACAACCTTCTGATGACTTCCTCTGAGGCTCAGTGACCTCCACAGTTCCATCTTTTAGTGTCTCCTCCTCACAAACTAAGACTTCCACAGGAATGACCTCTGAGCACTCCTCCTCGTCGTCTTCCTCGGGGACAAAGGCTTCCACAGGAGTGACCTCTGAGCACTCCTCCTCGTCGTCTTCCTCGGGGACAAAGGGTTCCACAAGAGTGACATTTGCGTGCTCCTCTTCCTCCTCGTTGTTGATGACTTTGCATATTTTTGAGAGGAACCGTCTGATGATATTTGGTCTTGTCGCGTGCTTCTTAAATAAACTCACGACCAGATTGTCGACGATCCGGTCTTCGAGATCCATGAGCACCAGGATCGTGCTTGAAGTGTTCAACTCCTTGCAAAGATCCCTGAAAACTTTCTTGTCTAGGTCTTCAAACTTGTCTTTTGGAAGGTTTAAACAGTCAACTTCTGCCCAGATCTTATTCCACAGGCGCTTCTGGATAATATCTGCTTTTTCTGAGGACAAGGCAGTAATTGATTTTTGGGCGGCTTTCAACACCAGTGACTGAGTGAAAATGCTCAAATACCGTTTCCATGTGTCCTCTTTCAATTCCAGAGCATTATTTTCTTGGTTTTCCATATTCTGTTTGTAGTTTTCCTCAGGTCTAGTGGCAGAAAATGAATGTACTGGCATGCTGAGCTTCGAAGCACAACCTTCTGATGACTTCCTCTGAGGCTCAGTGACCTCCACAGTTCCATCTTTTAGTGTCTCCTCCTCACAAACTAAGACTTCTACAGGAATGACCTCTGAGCACTCCTCCTCGTCGTCTTCCTCGGGGACAAAGGCTTCCACAGGAGTGACCTCTGAGCACTCCTCCTCGTCGTCTTCCTCGGGGACAAAGGGTTCCACAGGAGTGACCTCTGAGCACTCTTGCTCTTCCTCCTCCTCAGGAACAGAGGGTTCCACAGGAGTGACATTTGCGCGCTCCTCTTCCTCCTCGTTGTTGATGACTTTGCATATTTTTGAGAGGAACCTTCTGATGATATTTTGTCTTGTCGCGTGCTTCTTAAATAAACTCACGACCAAACTGTCAACCATCCGGTCTTCGAGATACATGAGCATCAGGATCGTGCTTGAAGTGTTCAACCTTTTGCAAAGGTCCCTGAAAACTTTCTTGTCTAGGTCTTCAAACTTGTCTTTTGGAAGGTTTAAACAGTCAACTTCTGCCCAGATCTTATTCCACAGGCGCTTCTGGATAATATCTGCATCTTCTGAAGACAGGACAGTAATTGATGTTTTGACGACTTTCAACACCAGTGACTGAGTGAAAATGCTCAAATACCATTTCCATGTGTCCTCTTTCAATTCCAGAGCATTATTTTCTTGGTTTTCCATATTCTGTTTGTAGTTTTCCTCAGGTCTAGTGGCAGAAAATGAATGTACTGGCATGCTGAGCTTCGAAGCACAACCTTCTGATGACTTCCTCTGAGGCTCAGTGACCTCCACAGTTCCATCTTTTAGTGTCTCCTCCTCACAAACTACGACTTCTACAAGAGTGACCTCTGAGCACTCCTCCTCGTCATCTTCCTCGGGGACAAAGGCTTCTACAGGAGTGACCTCTGAGCACTCCTCCTCGTCGTCTTCCTCGGGGACAAAGGGTTCCACAGGAGTGACCTCTGAGCACTCCTCCTCGTCGTCTTCCTCGGGGACAAAGGGTTCCACAGGAGTGACCTCTGAGCACTCCTCCTCCTCGTCCTCCTCGGGGACAAAGGGTTCCACAGGAGTGACCTCTGAGCACTCCTCCTCCTCGTCCTCCTCGGGGTCAAAGTGTTCCACAGGAGCGATCTTTTTACTATCCTCTGTCTGTCTCGGTGCCATTACTACTACAGACTGTGGCACACTGGAAAATTGTCTTTTCAATAAGTCCTTAAGCCGTGTCCCCAACTTTGGAGACCATTTGGAGCTGGACTTTGGACTTTGGACTTTGGACTGGTTGGCAGAAGGTGGCCTCTCCTCTTTGGAATTTACAATACTGCCTTTCTGAAACGGACTACTTGTCCCAGATCCTCTGGAGGGTGTCTGCTGGGTGTCCTCACTTGGATGTGGTTTCACAGATGTTGAGGATGCAGGACTTGATTGGAAACATGTTGAGGACACACAATGGAATTTCTTATTACGCAGCTGATGTTTCATCTTTGCAGCCATTTCTTTAAGCATGTTAACGGCGTGATCAACCATAGCGTCGATTCTTTGGATCGGAATAACCTTCTGTTTAACTGGCTCTGTAGCGAGCTTTCCAGAAGAGAGGACAGAGTTTACACTGTTCGTCACGTCCTTGGCAATCAAGCTTGTCAAAATGTCCGCGCTCTCACAGCGGTCCTCCTCCGGAACTTCCAGGACTTGAGCGAAAGTCTGGGGAAGCGTGTCACCCACGGTGGTCAACACGAGCTTCTGAGAAATACTGACGCTGTTCTTGTATTGGGCCAGAAAAGCTCTCGAAGTGAGCTGGATCACCTCCTGCACCAGCTCCGCTAGCCAATATTTGGTTTCGTCGTCGGGGGTGGCTGAAACCAATAACACCCACTGGTCGCGGCTGACCTTCTTAAAGAAAGACTCTACCAGCGGACGAACTGTGTCCACTGAGATGTCAGGGACCTTTTTCATCTGGGAACTGATTCTTCTGTTCATTGAGCTTGTTTGTTTTGTATGAGATGAAGAAATTTGGATGTGTTGTGTTTTCAAAAGTTCTGTTTGCTCTGTACTGTTTTGGGAACTAACCTTGTGTTTTGGGAACTCGCAAAGTGTTATGAGAAACTAGTTTTCACGAACTGATGCGTCAGTGTAAAGACTTAAGGTATACACTGTATGAAGCTGTATTTAAATCCTGGGAGATCAAAGCCACACATCGTATATCTGCCTTTGATCTGTCTGCCTTTGATCTTTGAATCTCCCCTCCCTGCCCGCGAACGCCCGTGACGTCACTCACAGGCGCTCCATATCTGAACACGCGTGACAACGTTCTACAGTCTCGCCCCGCCCCCGCGACGTCGCACGTCGATGACGTCATTCCCAGACATTCCATATCTATTAATTTCACATTAACAATAAATAAAATGTGAAAATCTCCATAAAAAAACAAAAAAACATTTTGTCATTTTTTAAATTGTATTCTTGTTATGAATGTTCAGATAATGATTGATCAGCCTTTAAAAAAAACAAAACAAAACATATCATTAAAAATAATTAAGTTTGTAACAAAAAATAAATAAATAAATGAAATAAAGATATCAGCGTGTATTATGATTCCAGCAAAGAGTTTATTGCACAAAAAACGTTCTGGGGATTTAATTAGTTTTTTAGGTGTCCAACTTCCGGTGACACACCGGAAATGGCAGTGAGCCATTGGTTGCTAGCGGTTGCTAGCCGTTTTCGTTTCCCGTAGCGGTTTATTTGGAAATTGACTGGTCTTTACTGGTCTTTAACAAACGATTATCAGCTCCCGCATAATTTAAATATGTCCTTGCGCAGCTCGGGAACATGTTGCACTGTTCTAATTGTACTAATAACCAGGCGAAGCTGAATCTGTGGCTAAGAGAGCCGTGTTTTGAACATTCACCCCGGACGAAGAGTCAGTGTCACAATAATAACATAGTATAATATTAAAGTACCAGTCAACGGTTTGGACACAGCCTTTAATTTAATGCTTTTTCTTTATTTTCATGACAATTTACATTGAATAAGGTGGATAGTATCCTGGTATTATTATTCCTAGTTCCCATGATCCCTTGCGTGAATTATGGGTGAGACTTCCGGTACGAACCGGAAGCGGCGTTTTTAACATGCTAGCTGTCAGCGCTAATCCACTTTCTCCGACTACTACGACACGTAAACGATGTGGAAACACCAGCTGTCACAGCTCAAACAAGACATTACAATCCCGCTGCCTAATAATAATAATGATATAGAGGGGGTTTTGTTAAAAGAGATCGTGGGACACAATCTTATTTACCTTAAATCGCTCATCACAGAGCCTTGGTATTAGTGTCATCATTGGCAGAGTTGGCAGCCATGTTGATTGTTCTGGTAGTTTTAATGATAATTTTCATTGCTTTAAATGTAGGGCTGCAACAAACCATTATTTTTGTAGTCAATTAAATGTCAATTAGTCAATTAAATGTAATTAAAACTATATAAAGGGGCAGGTATCACAAGTTTTCTTCTTCCTGCTCCTTTTCATTCATGGTGTTACGTGTATAATCATGTAATGTGTTTAATCTATGAGTGGAATAAATAAATATGAATGAATGAATCTTTAATTTGTTTCAGTTCAGGTTGAGAATGCTGTGAGACAGGGACAGACAGGGACAGACAGGGACATCATGCACTGATGCACAGAGAATTATTATATTATTATATTATTGAACAAAATATTACAGTACCAGTCAAAAGTTTGGACATTTAATGGTTTTTCTTTATTTACATGATTGTTTACCTTGTAGATTTTCACTGAAGACGTCAAAACAATAAATGAACACATATGGAGTTATGTAGTAAATATAAAAAGTGTGAAATAACTCCTCAGAGTAGCCACCCTTTGCTTTGTTGACAGCGCTGCAAAGCCAATGAGCTTCATGATGTAGTCACCTGAAATGGTTTTCACTTCACAGGTGTGCCTTGTCAGGTTCATTTGTGGAATTTCTTGCCTCTTTAATGGGGTTGGGACCATCAGTCCGGTTGGTACACAGCTGACAGTCCTAGTTGACTGTTAGAATTCATATTATGGCAAGAACCAATCAGCCAAGTAAAGAGAAACCACAGTCCATCATTACTTTAAGAACTGAAGGTCAGTTAGTCTGGAAAATTGCAAAAACTTTGACTGTGCCCCAAGTGCAGTTGAAAAAACCATCAAGCGCTACGACGAAACTGTCTGACATGAGGACGGCCCCAGGAAAGGAAGACCAAGAGTCACCTCTGCTGCTGAGGATAAGTCCATCTGAGTCACCAGCCTCAGAAATAACAAGTTAACATCTCCTCAGATTAGAGCCCAGATCAATGGCACACAGAGTTCTAGTAGCAGACACATCTCTACATCAACTGTTCAGAGGAGACTGCACCAATCAGGCCTTTATGGTCAAATAGCTGCTATAAAAACCACCACTAAGGAAAAGCAACAAGCAGAAGAGATTTGTTTGGGCCAAGAAACACAAGGAATGGACATTAGACCAGAGGAAATCTGTGCTTTGGTCTGATGAGAACAAATTAGAGATCTTTGGTTCCAACCAACGTGTCTTTGTGCGATGCAGAGAAGGTGAACAGATGTTCTCTACATGAACAACTGTGAAGCATGGGGGAGGAGGTGTGATGGTGTGGGGGGGGGCTTTGATGGTGACACTGTTGGGGATCTATTCAAAACTGAAGGTACACTGAACCAGGACACAGGACAATGACCCCAAACAGACCTCCGGGCTGTGTAAGGGCTATTTGACCAAGAAGGAGTGTGCACCAGATGACTTGGCCTCCACAGTCACCTGACCTAAACCCAATCAGATGGTTTGGAATGAGATGGACCTCAGAGTGAAGGCAAAGGGGCCAACAAGTGCTCAGCATCTCTGGGAACTCCTTCAAGACTGTTGGTAAAGCATTTCAGGTGACGACCTCATGAAGCTCATCCAGAGAACGTCAAGAGTGTGTAAAGCAGTAATCAGAGCAAAGGGTGTCTACTCTGAGGACTAAGATATGAATCATATTTAGTTATTTCACACTTTCACACAAGTTGAGTTGTTTCAGCCACATCCTTCTGAGTTCCTCATCCCTCGGTAGGTGGTGGAAACTGTACTGACTCTCGGAAGGTTCAAAACACTGCTCTTGGAGCCACAGATTCAGCTTCGCCTGGTTATTAGTACAACCGCGAACAGCGCAACATGTTCCTGAGCTGCACAAGGACATTTTTAAATGCTGCGGGAGCTGATAAACGTTAAGTAAAGAACAGTAACGACCAGTAAATTTCCAAATAAACCGCTAAGGGAAATGAAAACCACTAGCAACCAATGGCTCACTGCTAAAGTTGGACCCATAATCATTTCAACATCAGCGCCCCCAGGAATAAGGTCAAGAGTCAATAATCACTTACGGTATTAAAAAACAGACACAAGATAAATGCTCTGTGTGTGATCCTTGACAAGTGTTGAAAATCCTCTCAAACACTGGCCTTTTGTTTGTCCTGTTCTAAAATGTTTTAGCGTGCGTCAGAATCTTCTACATTTCTGTGTGAAAATGACTCGAAACATAAGCATCAGTCCTGAACGTTGACACAGAGAACCCAATCAAACACATGAAACTGAAATATTATACTGGCGTATTTGTTTAATCAGTAGAATGAGCCAATATTACATATCTGTGAGTTGCAAACACAACTACAAGTTAATTTCCAGGTCCAACCAGAGTCCATGTGTTCAGAAGTGTTTCCATCAATGTAATGAGACTCAGGTGTGGTTCAGGTCCTGGTTTAGTTTCAATAAGGGCGTATTCACACCAGGAAGGTCCGTTAGTTCACTTGCTTTGGTCCGGACCAATTTTTTTTTCTTTTTTTTTTTTAGTGCGGTTCGCTTTCACACTGTGATTAATTGCAACCGGACCAGAATTTATAAACAAAAACACATGTGCTAAGGTCGTTCAGCCATTGGCTGGTAAACGTATAGGCGGGGTAAAGAAGGAAGCCAAATGTCCCACGTAAATAGGCTACAATGGAGACTTTGCGTACTGTAGGTCTACTTGTTATTATGCTAGCAATATGGTTTATAAACTTACAGCTTGTGCTTGAGCATCAAGACCGTTTGATGCAACATGAGTTTAACCATATCATGCTCGTTATTTTGCAACGGCTCATCTCTACCTAACCTACCTGCGTTTGTTTGCTTCACGTGTCTCTCTGTTGTGTGTGTCACTGGGCTATCCTACATTTCCCATAATGCGCGAAAACTACGGGAAACTACGGGAGCTCGTCAAATCCAAAAAGGTAGATTTTTGCAACTTGGGTCGGATCGAGGTCGGGCTGCTTTCACACCATAAAGGAACCGCACCAGGGTTCGGTAGGAACCGCTCTGAGACCACCTCCTCAGCTGGGTCTCGGTCCGCTTGTTTGGTCCGCACCAGAGTTCGAGTGATTGTATTCACACCAGTCGAAAAGGTCCGAACCAAGCAAGGAAACGAACTTGAGTTCGTTTTAATCGAACTAAACAAGGCAGAATACACCCTAAATCAGGGATTTGTCTCAGTCTGATCTTCACAACACATGTTTGTGGACAAAGGAGCTTTCTGAGGAGCTCAGAGAAAGAGTTGTTGTTGCTCATCAGGCTGGAAAAGGTTCCAGAACCATCTCTAAAGAGTTTGGAACCCACAAATAATCCACAGTCAGACAGATTGAAGACGACTGTTCCCCTCCACAGGATAACCGCTGCTGGAGTCTGGGTAACATCATCATGTCCGGTTGGAAGGCCGTTACATCGTGTGTCTTTTCTTTAATTAACATCATAACATCAGTTAATAAATACATTAATAAGCAGAGAAGACACTCAAACAAGCCGACATTCACACAATCCCTTAAACAACCAGCCCCTGCACGCACGGACCAGAGTCTAATTCCATGATATTGCACCTGAGCTCTAATCTACAGCGCAGATAGCAGCCGACAGGGCTTCACCATCACACCTTTGCCTTGCATTATTCATAGAGATCAGAGAATATCAGGTGTAGGCTGATGAAGGAGAAGAAATCTTGCACACAGACGCTGAGTCGCTGCTCTCGGTGTCAACGGGGCACCGGTGACACCGAGAGCAGCGATGGATCAAGTGTAATTTGGATATTAGAGGAAGAAGTGCTGAGAAGGGATGTGGTTAGCTTGAGTGTTGTCAGGTTTATTTTAGCAGGTAGCTAAATGAAGACCAAACCAGAGGGTGCAGATCCTGTTTTCTGTCATTTGAATTAGTTTGATGGTAGCATCCTCTGGTTCCTTTGCTGTTTTTTAAAAGTTTTTAACTTTCAGATATCTTTTTTTGGATATCTTGCCGTGCCATTGCATCAAACTTTGTTCACCATGTTGTAAGTTCCGGTCTAATTGACTCTACCTCATCCTGCCTTGTGATTTAGCGTATCCTGTAGTTGTGTTCTCTCTTTCTCTGCCACATCTTTACAAAACCTTCTGTCACTGATGGTAGCCTACTCGTCCTCTGAAACTCTACTAGTCAGTCTTCTTCTGCCTTTGGTTTCCACAAAGTTCCTGAGAGCTTCATCCTCTCTTCCTTTAGAAACCTCCGGTCTCCACAGTTTGATGCTGAGAAAGATCCTCTTTGCTCTCAATAACAATCTGAGTTCTGATGTTTCCCATCATCACTATGCTGCTTAGTCAGCACTGACCTGCTGGAAACTGGAGAAAGGAGCTAGGGACAGACCTTCTCTCTCAGCTCTCTTTTTTCATTCTTGACACAAATATTTGTGACACTATACACAACTAAACTCTGTGAACGACGTCCTGAGACACGATCTGAGTCTGTTCAGAACAAATAGAAGCTGATTCTTGACGTGTTCAGACAGAACATCATTAACTGGTGTTTCCACTGCCATCGATCCTGACTACTGTCCTACGACCTGTAGAACATTTAACTGTTATGAACTGAGCCAGAACCTGAACACCATGAGGAAGCTGCAGAGATACAGCTCTCAGTCTTTGTCGTTACGTTTGATCAAACCTGTAGTTGAGTCAGAACGAAGACATGACAGTAGCAAGTCAGAACACTTTTCCTTTTTTATTGTCTTACACACAATGTTATCAGAAAGTAGATGAACAGAATGACAGCAGGTCACAAGTCACATGAAATACAGCTCACATCATCAGATCAGTCACATCTGGATCATCTGGATCAGCTTTTCATTTATGAAGAGACAAACGTTCTGATATGAAACCAACTACTTTACATCAGGTCTGAACCAAACTAACAAGTCCACCTTAAAACTGACACATGCACCTTAATAAACACAACTACTCCTCTGACCAAATGACAATAATTCAGATAATGGAAACTGAACAAAAACAGCTTAACATATTGTTGTAAATAGAGTGCCTATAAAAAGTATTTACCCCATTTCACCTAAAATTCACCTTGATGTCTTAAACCACGTCTCTGTAGATTTTACTGTTTGCTTCTTGTCATTATCTCAGTGAAAGATAAATCTGCTCAGATTGTCCTCCAGGCTTTTACTTATTCATTCAACCCTCTACCATAGGTCCGGGGCCTGCTGCTGTGAAGCATCCCCACGCCATGATGCTGCCACCACCATGCTTCACAGTGGAGGTGGTTGTGGGGATGTACAGTGTTTTGTGTCTAATCTGATGGATAAAAAGATCAGTTTTGGAACCTTCTTCCAGTTGATCATGTAGTCAAGATTTAATTTATCTGGATCCATTTCTTAATGATGGTTTTAACTGAACTTCAGGGTATGTTCACCAACAACTGGAACCAACTGGTTGAATTAGGTCAGTCAGCCTTAAAGGGGGTAAATATCTGTTTTTAATTCATTGCTTCACTTTGACAGGAAAAAAATATTTATTTGTATAGCATGATTTGATTTACAGAATCAATTAAAGGGAAAACAACATCCAAGGGTCTAAAAACTTTTCTATGTGATTAAACATGAACATATTTTTTACTTAAATTTGCTGAATGAACTAATTTATAGAAAAAATAAAATGATTTAAACACAAGAAACAGAAACACAGCTTTAGAATAATGAGACAACAAAAAGACAGGTGATTTTTAAGTTCACTGACTTTTCTATTTAAAAAAGAAACAAACATTATGATCATTAACAGAATCATCCTGTTTATCTCTAATTGATCTGATTCATTGGTAATATCTCCACTTTATCCACGGTTCCAATGTAGGGAAACATCCTCTCAGTGAAAGTGTGTGTGAAGGTGTGTATGTGTGTGTTAGTATCAAGATCAGAGAACGACAGATTTCCTCTGTTCCAGTCCAGATTCACTCTGATCCTCTGGAACTTCTTCTTTACTGAGAGATCAGTGGAAGGATCTGGTGGTGAATATGTTGAGTGTTTACCTTCATAGTACCTTATTGTCCACAATCCATATGGTATGCATCTCTTCCAGTGGTCAGACTCCACCAACACACCCATTTGCCATCTTGTGTTATTTCCAACATCAACATTCCAGCTGTGAGTCCCTGAGTTAAAGCCCTCAGAGCCCAGGACAGAACCAGAATAATTAAACCTCTCTGGATTATCAGGAAGATGTTGTTCATCTCCTCCTCTCACACTGGTCAGATCTTCAGACAGGATCAGTTTCCTTCCAGCAGTGTTTGGATCCAGAATGACAGGAGTGTAGGAGACCATGTCCTTCATCTTGTTCCAGATGTTGAAGGTCAGGTTGCCCAGATGTTTGGCCTGGTCTATCAGAGCTCCTGAGGGCAGCTGTGGATCATCCAGCAGGGGGCAGCGCTGGACTCTTTCCACTGCAGCCTTGTAGTTGTTCAGGAATGAGACGTCTTCAGCTCTCAGCTCCTCCTCTGTGGCTCTGACTGTGTCTGAAAGAGCTGCTATCTCTCTGCTCAGAGTCTCCATCTTCTCCTTCATCATCTGACTCTTCTGCTCCTCTTCCTCCCTCAGTGCAGCCATCCTGGCCTCCTCTTCCTCTGTTAGAAACTGGTGAAGCTTCTTGAACTGCTTCTTAATCTGCTTCTCTGTGTGTCGGGCCTGGACCTTGATGTGTTTTTCTGTTTCATCAAACTTCACTTTAACTTCTTCACAAACCTTTAACTTCTCCTTTAATGGCTCCAGAGTTTCCTGAAGGTTCTTCTTGTGCTGTTGTGCAGCTTCATCGATGGGACTGAATCTGTGGTTGAAGTGTTTTTTTGAATCTCTGCAGACGAGACACACTGGCTGCTGATGGTCCAGACAGAAGAGCCTGAGTTTCTCAAAGTGCAGACTGCAGAGAGACTCTGGAGATCTCTGATCTCTCTCCTGTAAGAAGGACTCACACAGGTTCCTCAACACCAAGTTTGAAGGTGGATCATCTCTTGAAGATCTTCTCATACAAACTGGACACTGGTGTGTTGGTTTCTCTCTCCACCAGTTCTTCAGACAGACTTTACAGAAGCTGTGGCTACATGACAGAACAACAGGATCTCTGAAGACCTCCTGACAGATCGGACAGCAGAGATCCTCCTCTGATCTGGAAGCCATTTAGTCTCTGAGTGAAGCTGAAACACAGCAGACACAAAGTCCAGTCAGTCATGGCTCTCCTCCATCTTCTACTAACTTCCCTGAAACTTCCTTTGACTTTGAGTCCTGTTTTTGGTCAAACTCACCTTCAGTGTGTGGAGAGTCAGCAGCTTGAAGCAGCAGTGTTGTAGTTTTCCACTTTTCTCTCCTGTAGCTGGACTCACTCAGAGGAAGGTGTTAGTTTGGTCTGAAGGTGAATCTGATCGTCTGTGTCTCTCTGTAGTCTCACACAATAATAAACTGTTTCCTGGTTTGTCTCAGGTAAATCAGGTGAGGGGGCGGAGCTTTACCTTAACTCCTCTTATAAATGTAGAACTTTGACCTGTTAGTCAGGAGTGTTTCAGTTCAAAGTATTTATATTAGAGGGAGCGTCAGCTGATGGTGTTTCAGTTGTCAGTCAACAAAGAAGACGTGCGTTTATGTCGTGTTAAATACTCCTAAATTTACCCCCCCCCCCCCCCCATGCTTCTCTTCCAATTTGCAGGAACCATAGGGACAACGCTGCTGGGAGAACGTTACTCAATATGCATCTTGATATGCGGGGACCAGAATTTAGATTAGTGCCAATTCACTGACACCGGGGTTTAGACTAAGAGCTGAAACAGACCCAACCCACCACGGTCTGAACATATGTCCACAAGAACCTTCACATTTCACATTGTGGTTTCCACTCTCCGTTTTTACTTCCTGTTTTCACGGACTGAACAGAAGTATGGATGCAGGAAAAAGTCACCATGCTTGGAAAATGTTGTTGCTTTGATTTAGAACGTGAGTTTTATCAAAATTAGGAAAAATATGAAATGAAGTCACAGTTTCTGAAGTCGAGCAGAAAAACACTGAGACAGATTCTCTGAAGAAGCTGTGAGATTGTGACGCTTTGTAATTATTAGCACTTCACATGTCTTGGTTCGTTTGTTATTGTTGAAATACAGCGTGGATGACCCAGAGTTTCCAGTAGATGGAGGGCCAACCACCTTTGGATAAAAGGAACCCAGATCCAGAATTGTACTGAAAAGCCAGATGGAAGGATTGTGCCAGTCAGACCCAACAGACAAATCAAACATCCGGATCTGACTACAGAGCCTTTGACCTACCTCTTTGGGCATCAGACTTGGACATCTGACACAAAAGGATACTCTTCTTGTTTGAAGCTGTGATTGTGTATGTACTGTTCAACTTAATGAGAGTTACAGATATCTGAACAGTTTGTCTTCCTGGTATCAGTTATTGCACTCGACACTTTCAAACCCAGCACAGGGTGTATTTACCCAGGAGATGTGTAGTAGTACTAGTCGTACTGTACTTCATCCTTTCTTCTGATGCCGCATGTCACCATTGCAGGGATCTAAAATGAGAAAGTCAAGTCCTGAGCTTGAAGCCTCTCAAAGCTGCCTCCTGGTGTGAGGCTTTTATTATCTATGTGTGCTCGGACTCTCTTTCAGACTCAGATGTTTTCATGCCGACTGACTGAGTGACTGGATTTAACTCCATCTGTGACTGAACGTATGTGCACACTGCACATACGTTCAGTGTGTTTGTTGTGCACACAGCCTCTGCAGTGACCCCTGATAATGCTGCCGCATACACTATGTATATATTATATATATATATAGCTCATATTCATGCATGTCTCTATGTGTGAGTGTGACGGAGTGAAGGGGAGTGTGCAGTTGTGCAGCATTCAGGTACTTCACGTTAGCCGTCTCTGAGGTTTGAATATTATGAAGCAGACGCTGAAAAATAGCCCCCAGACACCTCACAATATAGATTACACACTCTGCTCCTCTTTGAAATGGGAACAACTATACAGTGTGTGACGGGAATGTGTCGAGCTTATTAATTCTCCAGGCTATCTGGGCCACTGCAGGAGTGTTTTATGTGCCGCACACAGAGCCTCAGCGAGGTTTTCAACCTGCAGCAGGGCGGCCTGGTGGTCCGTGAGGATCATTTCTCCAGTTCAATTGAATTACATTCAGCCCAGTGAACGCGTCCTTCATGAGCCGCCCCGTCTCTGGAGGCTGCAGGGGTATCGCTCAGAGTCGCCTCTGACCTCTGGATCCTCTGTAGAGAGCTCACAGCGACATGGGATCTAACGAGCCTCTAGTTTAGCTGCACATGTTGAGCACAGTACTCTAAAATATTAATAAAGAATATTGTGCACGCCAGGGCTTGAACGTCTTCTGATGTTTTAATGTCGACTAATATGTGGTGAAAGGCATCAGAGCACGGAAACTAATGAAATCTATATTCTTGACCTGAACACATATTGTAGAGTCTCACACTAATGAAGCTACGGAGGATTTTCTGAAAGTTTACTGATGCATTCACTGACATCAAGGACAAAAAACTCGCTCTACAACTACAGCAACAATGTCAACTAATACAACTGAACATGAACACATGAGCTCATCAATACTGTTTCCTGCAGATATGTATAGTCTGTATAAAAACAGGCAGCACCTCAGCACCATCAGTAGCATTTAATAGTCCTCCACAGCGTGTTGTTAGATGGGATAGTGTAGCAGCTAAAGGTCTAATAACTTTATCAGATAGTTGATGTGCAGCCTCCTTCTCTCTGTTACCACAGGACGTTTGGTCAAGTTGTTAACTGACTGCTGTCCAGAGGATTTGGACCGTTCCTCTGCTAGCGTTAGCATTAGCATGTCTTTGTTGCAGTAGTACTTTAGTTGTATTTCAGGACTGACATGTCACGGTAGTATGGGCTTCATCTTTAGTGAAGCATGAACTGATGACCCACTGAGCTCCTCATCTGTCTTCTAGGACAGTGGTTTTCAAAGTGGGGGCCGCGGCCCCCTGGAGGGCCGCTAGGGGGCGCTAAGGGGACCTCAGACAATTGGAGGGAAGATAAGAGAAGAAAAATGAAAAAAATATAATCGAATTATTGTTAACCATTATTATAAAATATAATCTAATAATTTTTTAAATCATTATCATAAAACATAGTTATTAATAATATATCATATCTAAATGTTATTTGCCATGCTCATCTTTCTGATTCCCTGCCAGTCAAAACATCGTTCATGACCTCATAATCTGTGTAGACCTGGCGGTTTGCACCATTTATCAAGCTGCTTTGGCCCTCAAGCTAGCATGTAGCTAGCATGTAGCTAGCACAAAATGGACAGGTTTTTGACAAGAAAGAGACCGAAGGAAGAGACCAACAGCCCTGTCGTGGAGGACACTGCTGCAAAACAACCTAAGAACTCCAGGCCAACTAAAACCAGAGAATATGAGGCAGCACTTATGCTAAACCAATGTAATAGTTATTGAATAGTGAATAAACGTAAGAAAATACATTATAAAAGATGACGTTTCTTTACATATTTTGTAGCATCGTCTGTAGGTTTGAAAAGGGGGTCCCCAGCCAGAAGCTAATGCTGTTTGGGGGCCTTGGCATGGAAAAGTTTGGGAACCCCTGTTCTAGGAGGCAGCCATGTTGTTATTGTCATGTGATCAGTGACTAGTCCACATGATGCTTAAGAGTCATGTCTGTGAAGGTTCTCAGTCATCCAGGTCATGGTATATCCAACAAAGGCTCAAAACTTGTAGAGTTTTTTTTGAGAAGACGTTTCATCCGAGTAGCTTCTTCAGTTCTAGGGGACTGGTGGGAAGTCTGAGGTTTACTCTACAAGTCCAGTTGTCTTTTTTGAACCTTTGTTGGATATAGAGTCATGGTGCAGCAGTGAAGTCGACTACAACCTTTAGTTCACCCTGAGTAGAAATAAAAGGAAGGATGTGATAATCAGCCGGTGGAGAAGACGAGGAGGAGGAGTGAACACGGCGGAGGATATGAGGGACATGGAGGCAGGACGCTGCCAGCTGTGACAGATGTTTCTGCTGCTGGAGGCTCCTCTCTCTGCTCCAACCAACCCCCTGGCATCCCCCCCCCCCCCTTACTTCCACCAGCTCTGACTCTCCACCCACCGTCAGCTCTCATTTCACTTCTCTTCTGAAAGCTGCAGGAGTTTTATGGAAATCAACAGACAGGGTGTTTTAAGGAGAAACAGGGTCAAGTGGTTTCTCTCCATACTCCCCCGACGCTGCCGTTCGATTGGGCGACGCTCCGGGGTTAAAGTGACAATCCATTACATTTGCATGTAAATTAATCACTTGTGTTGCTTTTGATCTCTGACTTTACAGCAGTTGATACCGTGGACCTCTAAACACTCCGTCTGTAATTTAGTCGTTTTTTATTTTGCAGCCAGCCAGAGGTTTTCATCACATGGATTTTTGAAGTTCTTGAATTTAAATGGTCAAATCAAAAAGCTGTTTAAATGCTGCATATTGGTGGCTGCAGGCTTCCACCCATTATCTCTTACTGCTTATCAGGGCTGGAGCCTATTCCAGCTATCACTGGGAGAGAGTCGGGGGGGGTGGAGACTCTGACTGGTCCATGTCAGGGCTAAAGATGAGCACACCTACTGTTCTACTGGCAGCTCATTTGACTTATTTTCAGTGATACATCCTTGAGCTTTTGCAGAGTTTCCTATTTTCTGTTGTCATTTTGGAGCCTTCAGTGTGCAGCTAACAGTTAAACATCCTGCTAATGAACACTCTTCCTTCCACTGGTTTAATGAAAGCAGAGACATTCGTTGGCGGTCTGATTCGTACGTCTGAAATGTTTCCGCTGCCAGTTTATTTCTACTTGTCATGAAGTGGAACGAGTCGTTCTCACTCTGCACCCCTCAGCCCTGCTCTCCCAAATTAAAGCCGTATCTACTGTTTCCTCCTTCAGACCGTCGACTGTCAGACCTGTAATTCATTCAGTCTTAATCTTGTATTATTATGCTAATAACAAGCAATCACAAAACGTCTCAGCGCTAAATTGAAAGTGGAGAGCAGTTCAACAGCAAACAGCTCGGCGGTGACGGGAGGAGCTGAGCGTTGGGGAAATGTTTCATCTGAACAACGTGAGGCCACAAAATCTTTTTTTGTTTGTTTCTGGTTTGATGTACCTACATAAAAATGTACAGACCACACTCGTACTTGGTTCTGATTGACGCCCAGAGTCAATCTAATGAAAGAAACGTATTCTTGTGGAAAAGACAGGTGAAGTTCAGCAAAAGACTAAGACACACAGGAGAAACAGGTTCATCTAGTAGAGGACACAAGAGGAAGTGACGACAAACAAAGGGAAGGAAGGACTTTATGTTCACACACGGGCTGATGCTAACGAGGGTGACAGGTGAAACTAATGAGGGGGAGGAGCATACAGACAGGACAGTGTTTAGATTAGGATTAGGTTAATGCTCCTGTTGAGTGCAGTCAATCTGAAGTCTCTGGACCTCAGATAAATAAAAATGATTCTCCTTTTAAAGTCATACTCACACACATTTCAATGTCAGAGGCGTTTAGCCGTGGCCTCAGCCGTGGTTAGTATTCTGTGGCTGTGCACGCTGTACTATGAAGCAGTGCTCCTCATTTGTATGTTGATAAAATGTAATCTCCCATGTGCCGGGCTGCATTTGTGAACACTATCCTTCTGACATTTGCAGAATGCCAAGCCATGCATCGCTCTGCCAGCCACAGTCAAAGAGAGTGTGTGTTGGTGTGTGTGACGCAGTTTCTCCATCTTTAAATACAAACATGTATCAGCTCTGAATATGTGTGTGTGTGTGTGGGTGTGTGTGTGTGTGTGGGTGTGTGTCCTTGAATTAATATGAGTGAACTCTGAGTATGTTGTTGTTGCTTTCTGCATTTTGGTATATATTTACTTCTTTCTTCACTTCCTCTCCTTGTTTCCTCTCTTTACTTCCTCTTCTTACTTCCTCTCCTTGTTTCCTCTCTTTACTTCCTCTTCTTACTTCCTCTCCTTGTTTCCTCTCTTTACTTCCTCTTCTTACTTCCTCGCTTTACTTCCTCTCTTTACTTCCTCTCCTTGTTTCCTCTCTTTACTTCCTCTCTTTACTTCCTCTCCTTGTTTCCTCTCTTTACTTCCTCTTCTTACTTCCTCTCTTTACTTCCTTTCCTTACTTCTTTTCCTTGTTTCCTCTCTTTACTTCCTCTTCTTACTTCTTCTCCTTACTTCCTCTCCTTACTTCCTCTCCTTGTTTCCTCTCTTTACTTCCTCTTCTTACTTCCTCGCTTTACTTCCTCGCTTTACTTCCTCTCCTTGTTTCCTCTCTTTACTTCCTCTCCTTGTTTCCTCTCTTTACTTCCTCTCTTTACTTCCTCTCCTTGTTTCCTCTCTTTACTTCCTCTCCTTGTTTCCTCTCTTTACATCCTCTCCATGTTTCCTCTCTTTACTTCCTCTCTTTACGTCCTCTCTTTACTTCCTCTCTTTACTTCCTCTCTTTACTTCCTCTCCTTGTTTCCTCTCTTTACTTCCTGTCTTTACTTCCTCTTCTTACTTCCTCTCCTTACTTCCTCTCTATGCTTCCTCTCTTTATCTCCTCCCTGTATATTTCATCTCTTGTTTCCTCTCTTTACTTCCTCTCCTTGTTTCCTCTCTTTACTTCCTCCTGGGAGGTGTGAAAGCGATTAAGCTAATGTTTACCCAAAACAACAGATAAGATGTTAATGCTGATGTCTGATGGGAGTTAAGTTTCACAGTCTTACCCAACGATGCTGGATGTAGCTTAGCTGCTGCTTTAACTCTTCTCATCCCCGTGTGTCGGCTTTATTCATTTAACAGAAGAACATTAAGGACTTACTTTATTGTGCTTTTCTTTAAGTATAACAAAACTACACTCAGATATTAATTCTATATCAACAGAGTGTCCATCAAATGTGTAAATGCTTCATTTACCCTGAACTGTGTGGTTAATGATTGGGTCCTAAACAGAATCACATGTTCCACCTCTTCAAGTTCTACGTAATTCTTTTCTAGATTTAAAACAAAATGAAGTCTTTGAGCCATGAGGTCGCTTCAGGTGCAAATGGCGACTTCCACTCCAAAAGTATTCTTCTTTGTGCAAACAAAGATGCAAAGGAAATGATGTCCAGGGTCCAAGGCTGTGACCAAGAAACACTCCTGCTCAGCCCAAAGGACGTGGACCTCCTCAGTAGGTGGAGACACCTGTGGCCCCTCATGTGAAGGACACTGTGTTAAAGAGACACATGTCTTGGACCATTTCCTGTCCAGTTTCCCACCTCAAAGGACAGTCAACCTGAAAGCGTCTCCACTGCAGAGGCATGAAAACAGTTCTAGTGAGTCAAGGACAGCGGTTACTCTGACATTGACATGAGGTCAGTGTGCTCGCTCGCGTTGTGAAAATAATTGTGTTATCAGGTAACGCTGACCTTTATGAAACGTGCCCTGTTTGTAATTCATGTGAATGGCCGAGGAGAATTCATCACACTGTCACACAGCTCCCTGTACAAGCACTGACTGGAGGTAGCAAACAGCTCTGTTCAGCTAAAGTGGATCTGGTCTTAGGTTTCCATCAATCATTCAGCTAGATTGAGTCTCTTCTTAAAACTGAATTCAGTTTCATCCGTGGCAGCATACAGGTAGTTTACTAGATAACAGGCTGATGATATTTCACATGCTGAAAAAAAAAACTTTTCCACTTCATCAGATCTGAAGGTCCACCAGCGTCTCTTCTTCCTGATGAGACCAATCTCCTCAGATTCTTGTGAACATCTACACCGTCCTAACCTGCTGCATCACTGCTGTGTGGTACAGGATCAGGTCTCAGATTGGAAGGCTCTGCAGACGGCGGTGACCGTGCATCAAACAGTTTGACCTCCTGGCCTCTGGGGGTGATGTAGGACTCTCTGCTCCAGAACCAGCCTGGTCAGGAACACTTTCTTTCAAACAGACGTTTTCCTTCCTGAACTCCACCACACAACCACAATCATTTATATATTTATACACACTATCAGTAACAAGTTTTAACTGTTAAAACTTTCCCCGACCACAAAACCTCTGTGGGAGACAGTTCTGTCCCGTCAAATACAATATCCTTGTCCTGCCAGTTTTATTGAGGACACATCAGGAGGTACCTTGTGTGGACTTGGTGCAGCCAGGTATCCCAGAATGCATTTTTTGGATGGCATCAAGTCCTCCCATCCTCCCGAGTCACCAAGAAAGACAGATTGCACGGGTTCTCTGCTCTTCATTTCCCGATCCGACACACTGGAACAGTTTTGTTGAGAAACAGGTTTCTACTGGAGATCAGTCATCTTCATAAGGTGATGAAAGGCCACGCCTCCAACCACTGAGAGAGCTGTGATTCATTTACAATGAACTGTCCCTCTGTCCTTGTTGGTTTATTGTCTCCATAGAACCATAGTGACTGGACTGTCCAAAGTGCAGGCCTTCTTGTGGTTCCTAGAGGTTCTAAAGTAGAATGGGAGGTAGAACCTTCAGCTATGACGCTCCTCTCCTGTGGGACCAGCTCCCAGTTTGGGTTCAGGAGACAGACACCTTCTCTACTTTGAAGGTCAGGACTAAGACTTTACTTTATGATAAAGCTTCAACAGCTGGACTGAACCATCCCTTAGTGATGCTGCTATAGGCCTAGTCTGCTGGGGGACGATGCTCTGAGGACACGTCCTCTACTTTCATTGAGTCCAAGGTTTGTATCATGGGTTTGATAAATACCCAAAGTCTGAAGTCTCTGAGGTACAGACCCAGCAAAGATCTGTCAGGCCAATCAGATCATGTGGGCGGGGCCTAACTTGGCGACGGACATAAGAGTAACTCTAGTCATAACATGTTAGTGGTCTTTTAGGGATGGGAGGGTCCTTAAAGGCCCAGAGGCTAAACTGAGGGTCTGTGAATCCCACACAGCTGCTCTGAAGGAGTCTCAGGATAAAATATAAAGCATAAGGTGTCTCCTTTAAACCGTCAAAACAGCGAGTGTACCAGTTATTTTATCATCCGTCTCCAGCAGTGAGTTCTCCCGGGTTCATCTGCCTCTTGAAGCACTGTGACCTCGGTGTCATGTCACGCTGCTACATTTCTAGCCTTGGGCGCTGAGATTTAGAGACCAAGTCATGTGTTTGAAAGACAGCTTCGTTTAAAGTATCAGTGGAGTCTAAGTGTCCATCTTCTTCTTCTTCTTCTTCTCTCTCTATCTCAGTCTGGGTTTGTCCACTCCCTCCCCCAGGAGTCATGTCAAAGAGAGAGGAGCTGATATCAAAGGTTGCTCCAGCCCCCCGCGGCTTTGGGATCAGAGGGGTCGAGCTACGAGGAGGCGAAGTGAGACAAGAGGAGGCGCAGAGGAGGGAGAAGAGGGATTATTTTCAGGGAAGATTTGCCATATTGCAGAGGAGGCAGAAGAAAGGAGAGGAGAGAGGGGAGGACTGTGGAGGACAAATGTACCGGAAACAGAAAAACCAACAACCACAGTGGATTCCAGCCAAGGAGCAAGAAACAAAGCTGCCTCTTACTGATGTCTTTCATTCGTTCTTCGCATTCGTTCTTCTCTCACAGGTCAAGATATGGAAGTAAAGTAGAGCAGACATAGATTGCACTCAGGAAGTTCATTTTATCACAAACATGGATCCTCAAACTATCACTGCTTCTGATCTGATCTGAAGACATTTTTAAAAAGGAAACATTTCCTCTGAATGAATGAATCTCCCGTCAGCACAAGCAGCACTACAGAGCTTACGTATTTTACATGTGTGTCAGGTTCCTCCTCTGTCTTCATCAGTTCCCAGATAGTGAAACCTAACGATGGCGTTCCTTTACGTTCGCCAAATATAAATGCTGCACTGGTTGTGTGTTCTATCTTGATTCAAATGTTAATTCATAAGGTTCCTGGCCACATAGAAGCCTAGTGAAGCAGTCTTTGTGGAACATGGAGGGATATTTTATGGATATAGCATCAAGACGTTTCACAGAACCCAGAGCCTGAACCCCAGCAGCCTAGGCCTATAGCAGCATCACCAAGGGACGGTTCAGGGTTTTGCTTTTTTTTAATCGAATTAAACTGATTATTTAAAAGACTCAAATGTTATCTGAAAGTATTTATTTATGTCTTAATTTATTTCAAATTAATGGATGTAATTGTCAACTCCATCAGCATCAGCTAATGTCACTGGCAGTCGTTGTTTCTCCGTTTTATTTATGGGTAAAATCATTAAGTGATGATTTTATATCCAAAAGGTCAAAGGTAAAATATTCTAATAAAACACTTTTTACGGATTCTGTCGTCATGTGGCGCCTGCTTCTTTAGACTGAATGAGTTAACAGCTGATGAGTTAAGGGAAGTTGCACATTGCAGCTGGGAGACTCTTAGAGTTTCCCCCTCTGGCTGCAGGTTATTTTAACCGAGGAGCTGCTTCATTGACACGTTCCTTATTGCACTCGGAATGAGAGCGGAGTCCGGAGCGCCGCTGCCTTATTTGTGAAGTGCTGTTGTCAGATCTCCTGGCCCCAGACGCTGACGGAGCTGCAGCCGTTCCAGCTAATGAGTCAAGTCAGGCCCGGCGGAGCCTGGAAGCTCTCCCCAGGCTTCTGTGCTCGTATGTAATTTGCGCTGTAAACATCTTCCCATCTCTCTCGACCTTTAACACTCCAGCTGGGCTGAGGAAAACACTGCCAGGGAAAAAAAACGCCAGCCTGCCAACTTTATTCTGGCTTACAACCGTTAATATGTGAGAAATAAAATAAAAAGAAGTTCTGTGGAAATAAAGTTTCTTTGGTCAGTGAATCTCTAAGTGAGCGCTCGACAGTGTTGGATTATAAATATGTTTTTATTCTCACTACAGTCATGTGACGGTAAGCTGCTGTGCCAAGAACTGTTGTATTGGTTTCTATTTACTCCACGAGTTCTATTTGTAGATTTAAGTTTAGTTCAAGAAAGTAAAAAATGGAGCCTATCCCAGCTGTCACTGGGCGAGAGGAGGTCTCAGTCTGTTCTACCAATTTAGAATCACCAATGAACCTAACCAGCATGTCTTTGGACGGTGGGAGGAAGCTGGAGAACCTGGAGAGAACCCACGCAGACACAGGGAGAACATGCAAACTCCAGCATTCAGGTAGTTACCGGTAGTTATTACCAGCCTGGCAGCAGCCCTGCCTGTTGACATGCTGCTCCTCTGCATAAAGAACCTGTTCTAAACTGACATCCTGGCACGAGCCGAGGACGGAGCCGTGCTGGATGAAAACAGATGAAGCCTCATTAAATCTGACTCCTCCAACTCTACTGACGAGTTAAAGACAGAGTGTTCCTCCTCCAGTGAAGCTAAACGCTAAAGCTATCCTGCTACGTACTGAATGAAGGGGGAAGAGAAAGGGACACCGTGGGGACTAGATGGAGAATCTGCTCCACAGTCTATTAGCCATTAACGTTCTCCTTGAGCTGTATTGGACAGCAGAGACTGTAAGTCAGCGTTCAGTTGGTCACTGTCAGGACGCTGTCCAACCGAAATCAGGACGCTGCTCGATATAATGGATTCCTATTGGTTTCTGCCGGCCAGACAAACGACACTGGAGGCGAGAGAAACGGTTTATTGACGTCTTCCTGGTCCACGTGGTCCCTCCACCTATACCACTCTGTCTCACACTGTGGAACCTGAGAGGACATTTAATCGACTCCGTCCTGAGAAGCTCCACCAGAAACGAGCAGTCTGACGGTGACGTAGTCTTTGGTGCTGCTGGATTTCAAAGCAGCTTTTCACAGCGTAGGTCCCCTGATCTTCATCTTCATCTTCATCACAGACATCCAGGAGACAAACGAAGGCAACTGGACCTGTTGGGTTCCTCAAAGACGTTTGAGTCAAGGAGCTTCTTGGTCTTATCTGTCCACAAAACATTGACGTGTGCACTCAGAGTTTAAAATAAAAACTAAATGTACAGACATGAACACAGATTAGACCTCTATGAAAGGTCACATAGAGTAGGAGGGAGGACGATGGTGAATAAAGGTGTCCATGGATTACGGCTGCAGACAGACGTTGACATCTTTCAGGTGGCAGTTGGATAAAGGTCTTCTTCAGTCCTGAGGTCCTGTACCTGTAGCTGCTGCAGTCTTGGTGTGTTGAGTGTTGTATGAATAATAAACAGACACACAGGTTTCATGAGGATTTAAACATTTAATAAAGACAGTTGTTGTCATGGTTGGACAGAGACCAGCTCTCAGAGTCCAGATGAAGACGACAGCAGCACATACGTACATCACCTCAGCACCACCGTTTCACATTTCACAGAAGCTTTTTATTTTCTGTCCATGTCCCCTGTTGATCTGGCTCCTTTAATTAAATGACTGTGACATCCTTCAGTGTATTTGGACAGTTTGAGCCTGAAGACGTCTCATGAATCACAACGTGACACATGATGAATTACATCCATGTGAAGCCAGTATGTTCTGTTTATTCCTCCAAGTCTCCAGCTTCTTTAACCCTCTGAAGGCTGACATATGAAAGAATAGTGTCCTCAGACCTTTAAAGTCTATAAATTAATAACTAATTACCATTTAGACATATCAGGAATTTATGCCATTATTATTATTATTATTATTATTTATTGTAGAGAAATACATAATTCAAGCATTTATGTTGGTTGGGTTTTATTCTTTTCCTAAACAGGAACCTTTTTATGAACTTTATATTATGCCTATTAGGAAAAAAACCTGTTTCTGTCTCTGTTCAGACAAAGATGATCTGAAAAACTAACGTCTGTGTCTCTGAATTAGTGAATATATATCATAAAGGTTATGATGAGTCATTTAATTGTGTGAAAAAATCACATAAATATGTAAAAATACCACCAACATGGAAAAAAAAAATATATATATTTTAATCTTTTAAAGAATCTGAAATGTTAAACTTGCAGGAAACATGCAGGTGCATCAGTAAAGTAAATCTTCATATTTAAAAATCAGTAACGATCTAAATGAAATGATTTCCTTCCAAAAAAATACTGAGAACGTCTGTGAAGGCAGCCATTTTGGAAACGGCTGCCAAAAGCTAGTGACTGCAGAGCCTGGGTGAATCCAGCAGGGGGTGAAGGTCTGAGTTTACTTCAGCTCACATCCTGACACAGGACATCATTCAGTCCAGGCCTCCTCCTCCTCCTCCTCCTCCTCCTCCTCATTCTCACTCATAAGGTCAGTCAGAGCCTCCAGAACAATATGGAGAGAGAAGACAAATGTGGAGAGACAGACTCCAGCGGACAGACTGAGCTGTGTCAAAACCAACCATCCCGGCATGTCGGCCTATAAATGGGTGCGTTAATTAAGCTTCCTCTGCCCCGTGCTCGTCCCTGAAGGCTGTTTCTGCTGCTCACATTCAACTAATGTGGATTATATAAAGGCCTGGAGGAAGACAGTGACAGAGGGACGAAGAATGAGACAAACAAGGAGAGAGACAACGGGAATACGCGTCTGGTCGGGCAGAGTTTGTAATATAATATAATCCCTGCATGCTTTAGTTTACATATATAATGAAAGGTGATTAAATGTATAGAAGTACGATCTGAACCAGGTTTAGTTACACAACCTCCAGAACTGTACACACTTTAAATTTTAAAAATAAAACTCGAATGCTTTCCATGTCTTCATGCTTTAGGACAAATCTGTTCCACCACTGTACGTCTGTCGTCCTACGACTGTTTTAGTTGGTTTGTTTCACTTCTGGCAGCAGGAAACTAAACACAGAAGTAGAGGGCCACGCATTTCTGTCATATTTCAGGTTTGATTTTAAAACCAGAAACAAAAACTGTGAAAACAACTGATATTTGATTGCAAAAAAAAATTATAATTTTCTTGTGTCGTCTAAAGTTAATCTCAGTCTTCATGTTGTTTCTCCTGAGGTGATTTGTTGTCCTTGACTGAAGCAGGAACTAGTCTCCATGGTGTCCACTGGTCCAGGTCTTTCTGTTCCAGATCTCTCTGGTCCAGGTCTCTCTGGTCCAGGAAGTAGTCTCCATGGTGATCACTGGTCCAGGTCTCTCTGGTCCAGGTCTCTCTCTGGTCCAGGTCTCTCTGGTCCAGGTCTCTCTGGTCCAGGAAGTAGTCTCCATGGTGATCACTGGTCCAGGTCTCTCTGGTCCAGGTCTCACTGGTCCAGGTCTCTCTGGTCCAGGTCTCTCTCTGGTCCAGGTCTCTCTGGTCCAGGTCTCTCTGGTCCATGGATCATTGTGTTCAGCTCTAAATAAACCTGGTTCTTCTCCAGATGACCAGATACCTTGAGTCAGAAAGTCTAAAACTACATCTGAATATTGTTCCTGTTGTTGAGTCATGTCCATGCTCCGTTTAGACCAACAGAAAAGATTTGAAATCACTTCTTTACTTCTCTTCCTGGTTTCATAGATTAAACGATCAAAGATAAATTAACTGGTTTAGCATTTTTCTGTTTTTCTGTTTTGAATCAAATCAAATAAACTCTTCTTCATTTTTTATTTAATTTTAGAATCTAAAACCAAACTTTAAAGACCATAAACTTCACAGACCAGAAACCATCTAATTTCTGTCTTCAGCTGATCAAACATTTTAAGTGTTGGTGTGAGAACGAGCTGCAGGGATCATGAAGCTGTTTGTTCTCTACCATAAGAAATAAACCAAGACTGAGCGTTAACGAGAGGCTGCAGAGACCAGAGGAGGCCAACACTGAATCAGACCGACACAAACATGTGACATCTGACATGAGAAGTGACGACAGCAGCTTTAAAAGCTGGTTCACTTTGTTTTCCTGTTTATTTTAGTATTAACTCCATCTCAACGCTGTGAAATATCCAATGCTGTTAACCACCAGTGACTCTCTCTCTCCTGTCAGTCGTCAGTGAGTTCATGTCCATGTCTGGTCTAGGCCAGGCGGCTAACGTAGCACGCTAGAAATCTTTGCAGAGTTTGAAACGCACAGAAAAACGTTGAGGCGTGAATCATCAGTAAATGATCAGACTGTCAACGGCGCTGACGGATGAGCCGTACCCTCCACCACGCTGACGAGAGAAATGTTTACTGTGAATAGATAACAGATGTGATGGTGACTTATTTATTTCAATAATGTCTTTCATTCCTGTAATGTCATTGCTGACGGCAGCGAGCGAGTGAGCGAGAGAGAGAGAGAGAGAGAGATGTGCTGTCAGCTATAGACGTGCCATTGTCACTCCTAATAAACCGTGGCAGCCTGCTGACTAATTAGCCATAATTCTGCTCATTGGGGCTTTGAGAAATGTTTGAAAATCTCGCCCGAGTCGCAGCGTCGCTCTGCCAGGAGGAATGTCACAGCCAGGCTGGAGCTAAGCGATGCTGGCACGGCGTCAGGACGATGCTGGCTGGAAGTGAGTCGCTGAAAACTCTCTGAACGGCCCCCAGCCCTGGAAGAACTCAGCAACATCAGTCGGAGGAGAAACTTCTGGGGAGGGGAGGGAGGGGAGGGGGGAGCACGGGTTTGTTTGTTCAGCTTGAAGTCTGAGCTCCTGCTCTGACCTTGATCGGCGGTGTGAACGCTCTCTGAGGACGAGTCTGCAGGACCTCCTCTGAACACAGAAGCTACGAGGAACGAAGCATCGGCCGTCACTCTGCAGCACATCTGTTAAATGTTATGAAATCATTTGGGGGGGGGGGGAGGTAGTACAACAATGAGCTGAGTGGCTGCATAATTAAGTACGTCTGTGTAAAGTGCTCCGAATAGCAAAACAAACCAATTTCACAAATTGTTTCCGTGCTCCATAAATACATCAACATCTCTGTGACAGTGATTGTGAAATACAGTTTAAGATCTGGATGTGGACGACGACTCTGAGGCTGCATGAACTGGAGATGTCTCTGTGGGGGGAGAGAGGGGGGACATTATTTATGGGCTGGTTATATATCACCAGGGCAGTGTCACAGTCTGAGCATTTCCAAATGTTTCTGGCATTTAAATGCCACGAGGGCAACGGTGGAAAACAACGGATCAGTGTGGACCCTTCAGACGCTCATGAACATTTATGGACTTATTAGTTTTTTTGTATTTAACTCCAGGTGTGTTGTCAGTGCAAAGGAAGTGTGAAGGGTCATGGGGGGTCTGCTGGAGCCTACCCCAGCTGTCATTGGTCTAGAGGGGGGGTCCACCCTGGACAGGTCTCCAGTCTATCCCAGCTGTCATTGGTCTAGAGGGGGGGTCCCCCCTGGACAGGTCTCCAGTCTATCGCAGGGCTAACACAGAGAGACACTCACACCTACGGACAATTTGGTCCAGGAAGTAGTCTCCATGGTGACCACTGGTCCAGGTCTCTCTGGTCCAGGTCTCTCTGGTCCAGGACGTTGTCTCCATGGTGACCTCTGGTCCAGATCTCTCTGGTCCAGGTCTAGAATCACCAATGAACCTAACCAGCATGTCTTTGGATGGTGGGAGGAAGCTGGAGAACCTGGAGAGAACCCACGCAGACACAGGGAGAACATGCAGACTACACACAGAAAGGAACCAGTCGGAACATGGATTAGAACCCAGAACCTTCTGGTTGCCGTGAGGCATCAGTGCTGACCACCTCACCTTTTACTTTATCAAATCCCTGGTTTCAGATTCAATCCGTCGGAACTGACTCGAACTTCTAGAACATCTTGACCCCCTTCTTCCATTTTTAAGTCAAATACCACCTTGAGCAGACGTCATGTGATTAGACTTGTAGGTGAGGAGACAATAGGCGCGTTCGACTTGATGCAGATCTGTCTGAGTCTGACTTGACGTGATGCATGCTGGGATGAACGCAATGCATGCTGGGATGGACGCAATGCATGCTGGTTAGAAATTCTGTCCGACTTGAGTCAGACGGGGAGGGACTTACCACTACGTCACCATGTCACATGACCTTAAAATATCGCGGGAGTCTTCGCCTGCAGACAGATCTTGCAGTTGCTCTCCAACGAACTGCACGACCGGAAACCCGCCCTCATGACGTCAGTTCAAAGACGTGATTGGGCAGTTTGGGAGGAATCTCCTCATGACGATTTTGACGTTTCTCGCTTCGTTATGTTGGAATATGCGAAAATGAACAGAAATGGAAGGGATACCTTCTTATATGTGATTTCTGCAACAATGGTAGGCTGGCCTACTGAAAACGTTGTACATCTGACTGCAGTTCAATGCAGAGTTCATTTCTCCCATTAAACAGTAAAAAGGCATTTTTAACATGTTGGTAACAGTAGAATAAGCGGGATAATGGACTTCACTCCGTTAGACTATCCGAATAAAATAAAACTAGCCTGGGCTATTGGCTCAACTGTCAGCACGCTCGCCTCCCGATCCGAGGTGCTGCTGGTTCGAGTCCGGGCGTGTGCAGAGCTGAATCACGCAGGTTACGTTCTAAGGCTTCTCGTTGGGCCGTTTTACCATCTAGAACGCGTGCATTCAATTTGTAGAAGTGTCGTCCATTATCCTTTACTTATATCGTAGTACTGCTTCTTCAGTATCATCCTAAATTGGTTTAGTGGGTAACACGTCAGTCTGGCGATCGGCCGTCCGTAGTTCGAATCTTGTTAACGGTTAGTAGATTTTTGGGGTTCTTCTTCACACCTGTCTGTCCAAAAATGAAAACAAATGGCATTTAATCTCCATCTCAATATCTTTCTGTGAATTCGTTTCATGGTTGAGTTACAGGTGCTAAACGACTTTGGGTGTAAAAGTAAATATTCAAATAAGTAGCCTAATCAGCAGTTCATTTTCGCCAAGACTGGAGACCAAAGCACTATGCTACTTAATCCTTATTCAGCAGATTTGCTGCTATTCACAATCCTTTGCATACAGCATGCTTGTTGTAACACGGGTATAAATTCCGGTAACTCCAAAGCTTCTATTTCGTCAGCAACAACGAATGCAAACACTGCGAGATCCGCCATTGTTTACACGAAGTTGACCGTGTCCGACTTGTCTGCAGCCGTTTTATGCTCCACCCCTACAGTCGGCATAAGATCACGCTGACGTAAGCAAGTCAGACTCAGACAGGCGCAGACAAGTCGAACGCGCCTATTGTACAAGCTGAGCAACACCTCCTCTAATTAAAACCAGGAGTTTGTCCAATCAAGATGAACGATGCTGCTGCTCAGATGTACGGCTCCATTTCACTCATTAGATCTTTTCGCTCGTTAAAAGCTGATGCAGGTGATTTCTGTGAGAAAATGAGATTGTTGTGAGCGAAGAGACGACATGAATCCCAGTGATCCAGGTTCATCTTTCAAGTGTTTGGATCAGCTCCCACAAATCATTACAGAGTGTTAGAAGGAATACGTGCTGGTTGTAGAGGAGGAGGACTGACGCTGAGATGTTCTGCAGGTTCATCAGCTGATCCCACCAGTACATCCCAGAATGACTGAGTGCTTTTGACCTCAGCTCGGATAAACTTTAACCACACACTGAGATTAAATGTTTAATCAGTTGTAAATCATTGTTGCTCATCTCATTTGATTTAATGTCATCTCTAAACAAAAACACCAAAGAAGTGAAACCAGATGTTTCATCCCAGTAGCATCTTCAGTTCTGAAGGACTGGGCTGGAGTTGGGCTTTAAATAGCGCCCCATCTTGTCACAGCTCAGCCCACAGGCCACGCCCACCTCATCAGCCAGCTCAGCTCACCTGTGCACACAGCTGCTCCTCATCCTCTCTAATCAGGTGTAATCAGGCTAACGTAAGTTCACCACTGTCCAGCTTTCTCCAACTTTCTTCTGCCGGACGTCCCGGTACCCGTCCTGTCTGCTCCCTCCAGGTGAAACATCTCAGCCTGATGTTCCCGACCAGGAGTCCTGCCCTCGTTTCACCTCTGTGGGTGTTTGGACAGTTGGACGTGGAGTAAAGGAAGCCGTCATTCATTGGAGATAGAGGACAGGGTCAAACAGTCTCTGGTGGTCTTGATGTCTTTCTTCATGACCTGGAGACGTCTCATCCCGTTAGATTTCAGCTCATCAAATAGTGACATGTCTCCAGTATAATAATAATAATAATAAAGCTAGAAGACATCCTGCATCTAGATCTCATTTATTAAATCATCCATTGATGCGTTTTCACATTTTGTATGTGTTAAAAATAAAAGTCAGAGTTTTTCCCTCCAGAGCAGCGTGTATAATTTACTGGAGGATAATTAACAGTGTGTGGATTTATTATTTTTTATGTTTCTAAATGAAACTCAACAGTGGGTGTATGATTCTTCTTCCAATTACCACCACAGTGTTATTACGAGCGGCGCTGAAGCAGGACCGACGCGAACGCATCGACGACGCCGTCAAATATCCTGCTGGGCGTGAAGGGAACATATTAAAACGTTCTGAGAGCTCACGGGTCGGCTCAGATTAAGCTAACTCTCTGCAGAGGGCGTTAGCGGAGCAGCGTAGGTTATCACGACGGACTGAGGCCAGGTCTGATAGCAGCTCTAAGCTCCACAGATACCTGGATAAGTCACTGAGCTCACTGTTTACTGCCTCCATTCACCAGGAGATTAGAGCTTCTAGGATACTTAACCTCAGCCCCACAGAGAGGGGTGTCACTGCCACGTAAACCTCCAGCAGCAGTCCGTGCTATGCAGAAATAATCTGGTGATCCATTTGATTACCACCTCTGACGCGTACAGGTTCCCAGTGCTTCTGTTGTGATGGTGGAGGCCTCGCTGCTTATTTCCCTGCTTCATGCGCCACCCACAGAGATCATAACAGCTGTCTCCATACTGTTTGCTCTCCCAGCGTCAGACGCAGTTAAGCTTTTCCTTTTCTCGCCTGGTTAAGAAGCGAGGCGTCAGTAGAAACACAATCTGGGCTCTATTCTGTCAACTAATAGAAACACACATCAGAAATCAAAGAGCTCTCTCTCTCACACACAAACAGGAGCTCAGGCTTTTCTACCAGAGGAAACACAGTCTGACGAGTCCTGCAGAATCTCTGCAAGACGTCAAAGTCTAGAGTCTGATATGAACAGGGTCAGTTTCACCTGAGGACGTCATTTAGTTACTTTAACTCAAACTCTAACTGATGATAAGATGTTTCATGATGTGATGAGACTATTGATCGACCCGTCAGTGTTTAAATCAGCCCCACCTTCACAGATGAACACATTAATGCTCGATTCACTAACAAGACCACGCCTCTTGGTAATCAAAGGTATAATTTATTTGACCAGGTTAGGAGATCAAACAGAGGGGTCGAGAGGATGGGAAAGAGACTGGAATAGCGACCGATGGCGATCGTTGGAAGTCTGGATGTAGGAACCTGTGAAGAGAGATTCAGGGTGGGGGCATATCTCTGGACCCCCCCGGTTCCTACAAAGAGATTGTAAAGAAGAAGAGAGAACAGAGAGGGCTGGGGTGGAAGGGTTTGAGAACTCAGCGCCTGTATAGGCAGGTGCAGGTGATTGGGTGTTTGAGGCGTGGCCCTGTTCCTGAACCTCAGTTATTTAAACTTCATTTAATGATTTCATCTGTTCTTAAGAGTCAAGAGGCAGAAAAAAGTCTTTAAAAAGTAAAAACGCACTGGATTAAGATCACAGATGACCTCTGATCTTATTACAAATTAAACCCTAATCTCACAGGACTAGTTTAATCTGGGACCTCTGGTAACGTGTAGTAATGTCAGAGGTCGTCTGTGATCTTAATCCAGTGGGAATCGTCCATGTCCATAATCTGAGGTCCTGAGAAAAAAACTGATCCAGTGAGAATCAGGATCTCTGTGATTGACTCTCGTCTCTTAAGAATCATGAAGGATGTTCTGTGAATCAAAGTCTGGACAGATGTCAGGGTACAACACTGACCGACCATTCACACGTTTAAAGCATTAATGTGTTCATCGACAAAGGCGGGGCTGATTTAAACACTGACAGGTCACCCATAGCAAAAAGTAGTATACTTTAAGTTCATTTTTTTAAGTATGCTTGAGTATAAGTATAGCAGGTATACTACAGACCATGTACTTGTAGTGTACTAGAAAGTATACTAATTTAATACTTCTTCGGACTAAACTGAAACGTTTTTAAGTTTATAAAGTATACTTTTATAAACTAAAATGTGGACTAGAAGTATATACCTAGTACACTAGTAGTACATAGATGAGTGTACTTGTTGTATACTTGAAAGTGTACTTTTGTAAACTTAAAATGACCTTATAAAGTATACTTTAAGTATACTTTTATAAACTTAAAAATGTTCCAATTTAGTCCAAAGAAGTATTAAATTAGTATACTTTCTAGTACACTACAAGTACATGGTCTATAGCATACGTGTCAAACATACGGCCCGGGGGCCAAACCCGGCCCGCCAGAGGGTCTAATCTGGCCCACGGAATGAATTTGCGAATTGCAAAAATTACATTGAAGACATTAACTGCAGTCACAGTAATCGCTATTCCAAGGGTTCACACAGATTCAGTAAGAGTTGTGGACTCAACACAACACTGAGACCTAGAACTAAACAGAAACGTCCAGTCATTAAACGTAAACACTTTCATAATGTTCTGAATATTTACAGGTAAATACGCTGTCGTGTTATTGGTCCAGCCCCCTTGACATAAAACTGAGCTGTATGTGGCCCCTGAACTAAAATGAGTTTGACACCCCTGGTCTGTAGTATACCTGCTATACTTATACTTATACTCAAGCATACTTAATAAAATGAACCTCAAGTATACTACTTTTTGCTAAGGCCAGTCAATAGTCTCATCAAGTTTTGTTTTTAGAAATATATTTTTAAGAGAAAGTGTAAACTGTCCTCTGACATGCAGCGGAGACATAAACATGGACAGTAAATTAGAGTAAAACACAAAGTTTGTTTATCCCGTGTGGATGTGTCACATGAAACACAGACGTAGGGGAGTCGTTTCTTGAATCACCTGACGTCCTCAGGTAAAACTAATCCTGTGAGAATAAGACTGAAGAGTTAAATAAAGAGTTAAACTGGACCAATGAATGGCTGCGTTTAAAAAACACAAGCTGACTCATCCATGTCCACATGTTGGTCATAAGTCCAGCATCATGTTGTCCTGTCTGAGGAGTCAGATCACTAAGAACCAGAGTCTGGTAACTCTCTACTAAACGTTTCTGGTCGTCTACAGAGAACCGCTGGAGTTCTGAGTCATTTTTATGCAAAACTGGAGCTGCTTTAAATGTCAAGAGGCAGAGATGACCTCTGCCCTCTGCAGCTCTATAGTCCTACGACCATCCAGGCCCAGCTCGTCCTCTCAGGGTAGAATGAATTCCTCACAGGCCTAAACTGCTTCCACTAAAATGTTGCGGGCTGAGGAACCTCATTCCGACTTCCAGGCTTCTCTAAACCACTCCTAAAACACAGCAGCTCCTTCTCCCTCTCTGCAGATATCACTGTTACACGTTCCTTTAATTCTTTCAGCTCCTCATAGTCGGCTGAACTTTTTCTGGCTTCGTTCCTGACTTCCTGGGCCTCCTGCCCACGGCAGCTCCTCACCTCACATCCAGCGTTCATCGTCAGTACGCTGGAGAAGAAAGAAAGAAAGAAAAAAGCCTCTTTAATTAAGTTTACTGCTCTGGAGACGTCTCCTCTCTCATCCTGGTTTTATCTCTGCCCCTCTCTGACTCTCTCCACGTCTTTCTTGCTCTCTCTTCTCATTCACAGTCTCCCTCCCTCTCTGAGTGTCTCTCCATCCCACTCTCATTCCCATCAGGCGTCTTCAAGCATTCTTCTTCACTCCTCTCCCTCCTCTTCCTCCTCTTCGTCGGCTCTGCAGCGCCGGTGTTCCCAGGGCTCTGATTGGCACACAGCAGATGTTGAACAGCTGTTGCAGAGCAGATAGATTGCTCATTTTTGCCTGTTCAGGCTCCAACCCCCTCGACTTGCCAGCTCCCTGTCTGTCACAGTCTATCTGCAGAGCTCTCCGTCTTCTCTGCCTCTGCTCTCAGAGCTGGACGAGTCCTGTCCCTGTCCCCGTCTGTCTGAGAGGGCCAGAGAGACGGGACGGGACCCGTCTGTCTAGTGGTTGAATGAATGAGTTAAACTCCTCTTCCTCAGATCAGCCCTGTTGAGTAGGTGGTCTTTAATGTGACCCAGGACTCATTGTGTGTTCACACTACCAAAGGAAGGAGGTCACATGTGTCCCAGACCACCTCCACATGTGGACTGACACCAGATCAGTGTTCACACCTGGACCTGTTTAACCTGGACACTAGAGACCAGATCAGTGTTCACACCTGGACCTGTTTAACCTGGACACTAGAGACCAGATCAGTGTTCACACCTGGACCTGTTTAACCTGGACACTAGAGACCAGATCAGTGTTCACACCTGGACCTGTTTAACCTGGACACTAGAGACCAGATCAGTGTTCACACCTGGACCCGTTTAACCTGGACTCTAGAGACCAGATCGGTGTTCACACCTGGACCTGTTTAACCTGGACACTAGAGACCAGATCGGTGTTCACACCTGGACCTGTTTAACCTGGACTCTAGAGACCAGATCAGTGTTCACACCTGGACCTGTTTAACCTGGACACTAGAGACCAGATCAGTGTTCACACCTGGACCTGTTTAACCTGGACACTAGAGACCAGATCAGTGTTCACACCCGGACACTAGAGACCAGATCAGTGTTCACACCTGGACCTGTTTAACCTGGACACTAGAGACCAGATCAGTGTTCACACCTGGACCTGTTTAACCTGGACTCTAGAGACCAGATCAGTGTTCACACCTGGACCTGTTTAACCGGTACTCTAGAGACCAGATCAGTGTTCACACCTGGACCTGTTTAATCTGGACTCTAGAGACCAGATCGGTGTTCACACCTGGACCTGTTTAACCTGGACTCTAGAGACCAGATCACTCAGGATGGATGTTAATGTGAAGTAAATGAAGAGGGCCAAAGAGATGGGACGGAACCCGTCCAGCTCTCACCTACAGAGCTCTGATGTGTACAGCTGGCTGCTGAGGAGACCATGTAGAGTTTGAGTTTTTCTCAATAACGTCATTGATCTGTTGACAGAGCTGAGGCCAGGAGCCAGAGCTGTAGCTTCTCTAGGACCGTCTTAAACTCATTTTAGCTCAGGGACCACATAGAGCCCAGTTTGATGTCTAGGGGGTCAGATCAATGATGCTATAAATAAATAAATAAATAAATAAATAAATATACTATTAGATCTCTTCTAGTGAATCATTTCTTCATGATTACATTCATTTGGCTTTCCTCAGGATGGAAACAGATCAGCTCGTTGTTTTAATCACACCTTGGATCTGGTTCATAGAAGCTGAAGGTTTTATTTACTCATAAACTGAATTTACAGCAACTGGAAATAAACGTTATCACAGTAGATGTTTATCTGATGCTGCTGTAACTAGAAGGAGGTCGTTCATTATTCACTGGAGGAGCTCAGATGGTCTGGAAAGATGCTTTAACACCTTTATATGAAAATAAATCTTTAATGATAGAACATCATGACCATGCTTTAGTGATGCTGCTATAGGCCGAGGCTGCTGGGGGACTTCCCATGATGCACTGAGACTTCTACTCTCTGTTCACTCAGTTTACAGCACAGTCTGAACACCTTGAGTCTGGACAGTAATGGATCATCAGAGAACCAGGTTCCTCCAGGTTCCTCCAGGTCCAGGTCCAGGTCCAGGTGAGTCATGTGACCTTCCGGTGGCCTCCACCACCAGATGTTCCTGATAAAAACCAGACATTTAGAGCTGAACACTTGGAGGAAAAGTCTTCTACAAACACAACTAATCCAGATTCATCTTGTTGTGTTTTTTTTTAGAGATCAGTAACGACGTACTAATGCCTCCCAGGATACATGAGCCCCGTCGGCCTGTAATTACGACCCACAAACACAACGTTGTAAAGCCGACGCCCTTCACACTGTGAGACGAGATCACGGCTCAGTCCAGACTGTTATATCTGATCATGAGGAGCTTGTCTTTGTTTTTATTCTTATTATTTTATTAATATTAGAGCGTCTTCCTTTGGTCAAAAAGGTTAAAACTCACAAACGGCTGCTTGTTGACTTATATTTAATATCTGAACATTAATCTAAGCTAACTACAGCTAATCTCCTCTACTCTACTGTTTTATATCTCTGGACACTACAGTAGTCCAGTGTCGGTGAGTTTCAGTGGCAGCAGGGGTTGAGGGGGTCTGGTTTACCAGAATTTACTGCTGAGGCTTGTGGAGGTGCCGTCCATTTAATTTAATGACACTGTGATGGGAGGTCCCGGCTGATAACTCATATACTAAACTAATCAGACACACAGGACGACTGCCATCAGCGATGGAGGAGATGAGTTCATTCTGGTTTAACAGAGAGACACAGAAGAATCTGACACCAGTCAATGATGGAGCCCTTTGTTATTATTACTGTTGTTATTACTGTAGTAGGGATGCACGTTAACTTTTTTAAAAAACCGATAACCGATAACTTTCCGCTTCCAAAGGCCAATACCGATAACATACCTGAAGATGAGGAAGACTAATGAGCAAAAGTGATATATCATGACATCAATTCTATAAACAAAATCGAAAACTGATTTGAATCTTAAAATGAAGACATACACTATATTACCAAAAGTATTCGCTCACCCATTCAAATGATCAGAATCAGGTGTTCTAATCACTTGGCCTGGCCCCAGGTGTATAAATTCAAGCACTCAGGCATGCAGACTGTGAAACAAGACATTTGTGAAAGAATGGGCCGCTCTCAGGAGCTCAGTGAATTCCAGCGTGGAACTGTCATAGGATGCCACTTGTGCAACAAATCCAGTCGTGAAATTTCCTCGCTCCTAAATATTCCACAGTCAACTGTCAGCTCTATTATAACAAAATGGAAGCGTTTGGGAAAAACAGCAACTCAGCCACGAAGTGGTAGGCCACGTAAAGTGATGGAGAGGGGTCAGCGGATGCTGAAGCGCATAGTGCAAAGAGGTCGCCGACTTTCTGCACAGTCAATTGCTACAGAGCTACAAACTTCATGTGACCTTCAGATTAGCCCAAGTACAGTACGCAGAGAGCTTCATGGAATGGGTTTCCATGGCCGAGCAGCTGCAGCCAAGCCACACATCACCAAGTGCAATGCAAGGCGTCGGATGCAATGGTGTAAAGCACGCCGCCACTGGCCTCTGGAGCAGTGGAGACGCGTTCTCTGGAGTGATGAATCACGCTTTTCCATCTGGCAATCTGATGGACGAGTCTGGGTTTGGAGGTTGCCAGGAGAACGGTACATTTCAGATTGCATTGTGCCAACTGTGAAATTTGGTGGAGGAGGAATTATGGTATGGGGTTGTTTTTCAGGAGCTGGGCTTGGCCCCTTAGTTCCAGTGAAAGGAACATTGAATGCTTCAGGATACCAAAACATTTTGGACAATTCCATGCTCCCAACCTTGTGGGAACAGTTTGGAGCGGGCCCCTTCCTCTTCCAACATGACTGTGCACCAGTGCACAAAGCAAGGTCCATAAAGACGTGGATGACAGAGTCTGGTGTGGATGAACTTGACTGGCCTGCACAGTCTTCCCAGAAGAGTTGAAGCTGTAATAGCTGCAAAAGGTGGACCGACATCATATTGAATTCTATGAGTTAGGAATGGGATGGCACTTCAGTTCATAGAATGAGTAAAGGCAGGTGAGCGAATACTTTTGGTAATATAGTGTATATATATATATTTTTTTTTTTTCTTTCACATGAAAAACCATTAGAAAGCAAACATGTGCTCTATTTCCATGATCAAATCTCCAATAGCTTCAGCCCTTGTCTCATCTCTGGCAAATTTCTTGGATTTTTCGAAAGCCTCACCAATTGGTCCAAATCCAGGTGTCTTCTTTCCAGCTAGTTTGCTACCTTCTTTAGCCGCGCTGGCGTCCTCATACGCCTTCAAAACCCCATCGAATCGATGGCTATGTTTCAAATGACTTTTCATGTTAGAGGTATTAAAGCTGGTGCTGACTTTTTCACCTCGTGGCTCTTTCTTTAAACATTTATTACAAACAGCCACAGAAAAGTCATCCTCGGAAACTTTTAAAAAGTCCCACATCACCGCCGCCGCCATGTTGTTTGTTTAGTCGTTTTTCCGACCTTTTATGTTTCTGTGGTTTCTGTGTAACATCCTGGGTAATGGGCAGCTACTACCAGAATCATGACCCAGTTGACCTGTTGTTTTCCGACATGATGGAGTATTTTAATGATTTGCTTCAGCTATAATGTTGTTTTTCCGATTATACCGATGCCACTTGAACGCAGCATTCACTTTAAAAAAGTAATTGTTGTAATATTTGTTTTATTTCATCGCTGTCTCTCTTTAGATAAATCTTTTGTCACTTATGTTTTATTTCTTAAAAAACTTTAAAAAACTATTACACCATTATCCTAAACATAGTATTATTATTGAAAATACTATTTCTATCATTATAATTGAGCAAAATACAAAACCCCAACTCATCCATTTAATTATGTTGCATTTTATTGCTTTACATCCACATATACTGCTATATTATAGAACATATTAATCTGCTGCTCTCATATTAGATCATATATAACAGATATACTACTATCATATTATAATTATATATATTACTGTATTATTATGCCTCCATCATTAATAAATACTACAGTACCAGTGGTATCCTTCAGGATCCAGTTTGAGGATGCATAGACTACTACTACTACTACTAGTACTACTACTACTAGTACTACTACTACTACTACTACTAGTACTACTGCTGCTGCTGTGGTCGAGGTTGTTAATCGTGAACCAACAATAGGAACAGATTTCCTGAGCAGCCTCTGCAGCAGCTGGATCTTTCCTCCTGTCCTGGTTTATATTTAACAGGTCTCTAACACCAGGAGACTGTAAAGCTGAGAGGCCATATGTTGGCTCACATGATTAACTGTCCACTTGAGTGGTCAAGAGTAAGAAAAGGCAATTTGGAAAATCTGTTCAACCCGTTTTATCGTTATTGCACTTGAGTGAAGCGCTCCAGTGGAAAGAGAACCCACCCCCCCCATCATCATGACTACATCCTGCCTCTATCTGGCTGTAGGTGATTAGGGTTAACACTGTTCACACCATGCTTGGACGCAGGGACGTTCACTGGACAGGTTAGTTAGTTATTGTGTGGTTGCTGCTTTATTTAACACTAATCTATTAGCAGAGAGTCTGATTGTTTTCTTTAATAATGTTGTATTGTTTGTAATAAATTATTAAAGCCCCTATAGTCTGTAATGCAGCGTCAACAAAGGTCATAAAGGATTTATACAAACTTTTTACCCAAAACCTTCACATTCACATCTTTGCATTGTAAATATATATCTATATATACTGTATCTATAGATATATATTTCTATACATATAACAGGTGGACAAATCGACTTAAAGAGCCCTGGGGGAGTTTTAAACTCACTCTTTGCTGTAATATTTCTTTGAGGCCAGTCACAGTCTCAGGATCACGTCGTCTTATCTCTGAGCTTGAAGATTATCTTCAGCAGCTTTTGAGCAAAGATCAGAAAACTGCTCCGTGATGACGTCCCCTGGTCCAGGACAAACACCTGGACATCTATTAATCAGATCCAGATTGAACACTCTGATAAAAATCACTTCCCTCTCTTTGTTCTGTGGTTTTAATATTTGAGATAACGTCCGCTTTGATCAGGAAAGGTTTGACTTTAATTTATTTGCTAACTCACCAAGTAAACGGTAGAATATTGAGAATATCACGACGCTGCTTTAGCTTCTGTCTGAAGGGACATTAGTCAAATTAAAAGATATGTGCTTTAGCCTCAACAAGACTTTAACTCATTTTCTAACCTCCTACGTCTCTTTACAACTTCAGTTCACTTCTCCTTCAGTTCATTAAATATTCTTTTCTGCTGCTACACACCTTGTTACTCAACGTTCTTCTTCTTCTTCTGCTCCTTTCACACCATCTGTGTGTTGACAAACCGTCTCCTCGTCACGACACCCATTGATCTGACGGGCGTAGAAACAGGCAGAGTCTTTGATAGACGCTGGCACATCCAGAGGCCGGGTGACGTTGGGGGGAGTTGGGGTTCTACAAATACAGGGAGGAAGCTCACTTTCCCTGATGTCTTCTCTGGGTCATGCATCATCTCGTTCCCTCGCCCTTTGAGTCATTCTGGTCAGATCACTCTGCTTCCATCAGGGCTCAGCAAACGTCAACTAGCATCCAGCCTTTACGTTAACAGAAATCTTAAAGTCAGGCTGAAAAGAAACTTTTATTATTTTATCTTCAAATGAAATGTTTCTCATCTGATCCATGAGTTTCTCAGACCTCTGCTCCTCCTGCATCATCAACACCTCCCTCAAAAACCTGTTTGTTCCTCATCATCTGCCCCCTGCTGGATTTATACGGGTACTGCAGCCGCTAGCTTTTGGCAGACGTTTCCAAAATGGCCGCCTTCGCCTCAATGGACTTTCTAGTTGTTGTTTTGTTGCAGGGAGGTTTTTACTCATTTTGAAAAGTTTACTTTAAGAATATCAACCGACAAGTTCCTTTATACTTTTCACATTATGTTATGGTAAAATAGTTGGAATGCATTTTTATGACACATTTTCTAGCAGATATTTAAAATGTAGGGGTTATTTAAAAGAATAAAACATCATCTTAAAATATAATTTCCTTCAATATTAGTGTAATGTTTGGATATTTATGTATTTTTCTATTTAGTCTAACGTTGCAGGTTCACGTGTTGTCTTTTATTGTCCTCAGTTTTACAATTAAACACAATTAAATGACTATGATGACCTATAGAATATATATTTAACAGTTCACAGAAATGTCTGAAAACAATGCACAGTGTATTTAAATTAGTTTTTACACAAGTTTGTTGTGAATCTGCTGGAGGTGAAATAACCAGTAATACATTAACAGACGTGAACCTGTCCTCTGTGTCCACAGCGCTGATCATCACAGTCAGTTTACACAGTAGATCTCTGCTGTGGCTCAGTAACGATGAACGACTCTCACTGCAGAAGAATTCAACTGTAAGCGGTGGCATCCACCATCATTTAACGCGTCCATTAGTCTGCAGCTGCTTTTATTTGCTTCGCTCCCGTTTCAGGAAGCTATTGGGCTCGGTCGGCTGCAGGACGCTCCACTGCACAGCGCAACGTTCCTGCAGCCTAATCAGGACGAGACGACGCTGATGAGGGTTCTTCAGGGCGAGGACTGAGTTTCTCTTCATTGACCGGGGTTCTCTGTCATCCCGTCCTCATCCCCGTCCAGGAGGTGAACATTAAGGTCTTGGTCATCCTGCTGATCCATGGCGACCGTCCTGAGATCACAACTGTCCTCTTCTTCTTTGAGGCTTTCATAGTGGTGCACACTTTGATATTATATTCATGTAATTATGTGGGGTGACTGATAAGACCATGGCCTGAGGGAAAAGCAGATGAGCTACGTAGCTCTCGTTCACACTTTAACTCTGTGAAAGTTTATCCAACAAAGGTTCAAAAAGGCAACTGGACTGGAGTTTTTTTGAGAAGACGTTTCACCACTCATCCGAGTAGCTTCTTCAGTTCTAGGGGACTGGTGGGAAGTCTGAGGTTTAAATAGGAACTCCTCCTGAAAAAACTTGCTTGTTATGCTAATAACCAGAAACTGGTGCAAGAAGCTGAAGAAGCTACTCGGATGAGTGGTGAAACGTCTTCTCAAAAAACGTCTTCTCAAAAAAACTCTACAAGTCCAGTTGCCTTTTTTGAACCTTTGTTGGATAAACCATGACCTGGATGACTAAGAACCTTCACAGACATATCTGTGAAGGTTTGAAGTTCATAACTTTTGTGGTGAATCTCTTTACAAAGTTATTACAAATCAGCTCCGTCTGTGTCGTCACCTGCTACTGGAGATCAACCAACGAGGTCCATGAGGACAAGGTGGACAAGTAGAAGAAGGAGCTTGGTGGAAAACGACATCGTGATGTTTGTTCATTGTCTGGAGAGACAAGTAGACCATGATCACTGGTGATTACTTGATGACTTCATGAAGTGAACACCTCACTGGTATTTCTGCACACCGTACTTTACCGACCTCACTGCCTATGTTGCACTCTAATGTATATATTGTATATAATATTCAGTCATTTGAACTACTCATCACCAGGTTTGTGTTTGTCATTTATTTTAGATATATATTTATTCTTATGTCGTCTCATGTCTTTATTGTCTGCTCTGGGGACAAATGAAGTTTCTAAATCTGAAAATCACAAGTGATTCACACAGATTAAAACCCCAGACGACCTCTGACTTTATCACTGGAGGTCGTCAGGTTAAACTCAGGTTAACAGGACTTTAGTCTGCCATGTTTAAGTTGAATAAAATAGTTAAATCTGCTCCTGACTGGACAGTCCTCCAGCCAATCAGAGCCATTTCCTGTCAACGTCTCTCAACATCTTGCTTCTCAGACGGCCGACAGTCTAATCTAGACCACTGTCACTCTCCTGTCCATCACCACATTAAGCCCCGCCTACACGATCCGATTGGCCGATTGATGAACTTATTTCCATCCCAACAGGAAGTATCTCTTCTAAACGCTGGCTTCATCAGAGTGGATTGAGTCCACATGTTTCCCCCCGTCTCAGTTTGACAGGTGATCTGAGTGAAGTCCTGTGTAACGCCAGCGTAGCTCGTAGCTTTCATAGCGACGGGTACGAGGGACGATCAGCCGCCCATCATCTCCTCTTAATGACACGTCTGCTGCGACCTTCTCCTCGACCTGTTACTGTCCAGCAGCAGCTCAGAGGGAGGCGGCGTTCAGCTCCTGTTCCTCCTCCACACAGATAATGGGCTCTCTGATGAGTCGGGGCACCTCTCTCCGTCTCCGTATCGCCTCCATCGGTCACTGTTCCTCCTCAGGATAGTTTCCCTCGGAGTCGTCTTCATTCCCAGATTGTGTGAGGTCAGGTTGTTTGGGGCTGACATAAATCACCCAGACATAAAGTGGAATTATAAAAGAAAATAAAGAAAAAAAAGCGTATAAAGATTGTGTGTCCTCGCCTCCTGGGGCACTTGGGAAATGCAGTTCTGTATATAAGGTCACATAGAAAACATTTATTTTTAACGTTTATTGAAGTTATTCTGAAGGAGCATAGAGGTCACATGTTTGCTTCTTATAAATAAATATCGGGCCTTGTGTTAAAATATAAGACCTTCGTTGTCATGGTTACGGTAAAACAGATATGATTAATGTGATGAAGGTCAACGGTTAAAGGAAAGATTACTGAGACATTGGACATGAGCCGCTGGTCTCCAGTGGTAAATTATAATGTGTGGTGGACCCGCCCATCCGCCCCGACCTCCTCATGGGGCTGGGCTGTGTAACAGCTGTTCATGGCCCGACTCCATTCCTCTTTGCTAGCAAAATGCCAGGAACGTCAGTAGCTTTGCAGGGACTTGGATCATTGTGCTGCTAACGCCTCCTTCACCAAATATCACGGCAACACGCTCAATAGCAGCTGAGATGACGAGCTCAGCAACAACATTCACCAACGAATAAAAGAAAAAGCTGCAGTAAATGTTGAAGTTTGTGTCGGTTCATCTTTGACCCGTACATGGTTCTGGATCACTGCAGGGCTGAGGGGGTTCCTCCTCTGAGGCCGGTCGCTCCAGCTCGATAAGCAGCCAAACGTTCAGGAGTTAATATTTACACCGGTCCAGGTCCAGCTACGCCTGATGGAGACGTGGGACAGAAATATTGTTGATAACGTCAGCTGAACATTTCCGGTAACTGCTGATCAGTCGTCTACAGCAGCCTGGAGGACACCGCTGATGTTCTCAGTCATTTTTACGCAGAAATATCTGAAAGGAGAATAAATCTTGAAGCTGCAGGATTGCTGCAGTTTCTCATGACTCCTTCACGTCTGAATGTCAGGTCTAAGATCTAGACGTGGAGCTACGACTAGATGCTGGAGCAGAATCAGTTCCCAGCAGAGAGACTCCAGAACATCTGTTCTCCAGACTAGGATTCATCTTCTCTCTGCGTCAAACAGCTCATTTCATTTAATCTCATACTAGTTGTGATATTTCAGTCCGGACCACGGTATGATCCTAAATCTATTTAAAGTTCCTGCTCGACCTCCAGACTGGAACATCTGACCCTCACCTGTGTTCCCTCTGCTTCCTGTGAACTCCCCGTCCTTCTCCTCCAATCACATCGTCTTTTCTCTTTCTCTTTGTTCTGCTCCGTCTCATTTTGTCTCGGTCCTGTCCTCTCCTTCCATTATGGTCCGTGGTGACCCCAGAGGTCTCTGGACTGAGCTCACCTGTCATGAATCATCTGGTCATCAGCTTCCTTTCCTCCTGTGGTTCTCTCTCTCATGATCACCTCCATCCTTTCTCTCCATCCATCCATCCATCCATCTCCCTCTCTCTCTCTTTTGTTTTCTATCTCTCGTTCCTTTTTATCGTTTCGTTGCAGACTGCAGGACTGAGGCGAGCATCATTTATGACACCATAACACTCGCGCCACAGAAAGTAGACCGTAATAACAGAAACCCAGCAGTGTGTTTTTATCGGGGAGCAGAGGAGAGGGTCTTCTAATCAGACCTGAATGACCAGATGATCACAGAGACCATTAATCTGACCTGCACTTTGTGTCAGACGAATCATTCCTGACAGTCTAAAGTGACGCTTAATGAAAGAAGCAAACAGGTCATTACAGGCCTGGCTGACAGCTGGCCAACCCCCCCCACCTCTCCACCCCCCCACCAACTCCCACTTTAAACCTTTCAGAATATTCACAACCAGCCCTGAGGAGAGGAATGATTATTTATTTTACATTTAATGCAGAAAACTCTGCAGCAGAGCAGGATGAGTCCAAGGAGACACGACCAGAGATGTGGACCAGGACTGACCTACAGGGAAACTGGATGGCGTAGCTACGGCGACAGCCCAGACCATACGTAGACCAACAGACCAAGAGCTGTGATTGGTCCTCTTGTTTTCTCTTTAGTATTTCTAGCTGCTTCTCCATCTCCATGATTCTCTAAGTGATTGTTTTGGATCAATAAAGATGGAACACATGGAGGAAAGGTTAACTGAGGAGGTTCAGCGATACAAACGTCTTCTATTCTGTTATAAAATCACAGTGAGTTTTGGGAATCCATCACTGAGGAATCCTGGTTGGTAGCTTTGAGCTGTGCAAGCCATGGGTTATTATTAAAGGTCATCCATCACATCCACCAGACTGAGCTCAGCTTGTCTAACTGGTTGTCTGATGTAGATTCATTATGTGACCGATGTAAGTTCAACCCAGAGTCACATACCCACTGGTTCTGGTCTTGACCTAAATTAGGTGACTGCTCGATATCCATATTTGAAGTCAGGCTTTGTGGGACGGCCAATATCACCACGCCCCTTAGTTGGGTTGTTTGGTGTTACTTCTGACCAGTTGGGTCTAACTAGGACTAACTCTAGACGTCTGATTCTGGTCCAGAGGAAGGACTACAAACCCCCAACATTTACACATTGGGTCAAAGATGAACTTTACTTTCTCAAACTTGGAAAAATGAGATATTCTTTGAAAGGATCAGCAAAACATTATAATAAAATACAGCAATAAAATCATGCTCTCTGCAGGGTAACCAGAGGTATTCCTCATCAAGACAGAGACTGACTTCCATAATGCTGCAACACACTGACGACCAGTGGTCACCCCCCTTCCCTTTATGTCGTAGTGGGTCTTGTCTTTTTACATTTTGACCGTGTGTGTAAGTTACTAGAAATACTGTAAAAATGTTCAGGAATACTCGTGATGTCATGTCCATGTCAAACATACAAACATTTCTACGACTGGTCTTCAGTCTCCATTGGTGAAAGTGAAGCAGGAAGTAGAAACAAAAATGAACCCGACTGGTAAAAACGACACAGCGCCCTCTAGTGTTTGGGTGGAGATGTTACAGAGAGAGACTGACGAGGTAGAAGTAGAAATGACTCGTACTGGAGTAGGTTACGTACGTAGGTTATAGCGTCTATGTTCCTTAAATGATCCCAATGGATGAGGTGGTGAATGCATTTAACTTCACCTCCACTGAGACACGTCTGATGTTTCTGTTTTGATTTAACCTTTTTTTAACCATTTCAGCGTCATCCTTCATTTGCATATTGTTGATGTGGTAGAGGAACGTCAGAGGAACCTTCCTGCTCCTCCAGGTGTTGCCAGATACAGCTGATGGTTTCCTGTTCAGAAGTTGCTCAAAGTATAAGATTAATATCTTGTTTAGTTCTTCATAACCTCCTACACTGATTCCACTAGTGTAGCCCATCACAAACTGCAGCAGCCACCAACATCTGGATAGTATGAATGTAGTCACTGATAGGACGATAGAGGAGACACTGTCTTCTAGAGAGGGTACCCACAAATAAAAATAAAATCAAAACCTCCCAAATGAGCTTGAAATGATCTGGCCCCAACATTGACCCCCTCAGTGAGAACTGTTCCAGTCGGTTTAGTCGTGTTTTCTGTCTCTGTTCTGTCTCTAATGTCCTTCAAGAGTCCTTCATCGTGTATTGTCTTCTGGTTTCTAGTGTTTGCATGAAATCTGGATTCTTCATTTGCCTTCTCTATCAGACGTCTCTGCTGACACCTGCAGAGTAGAGCTGAGTCCTTATCAGTTGGCTTTGATACTTTGAACATCTGAAAAATCAGATTGGAGTCAGGTCTCCTGCCACCTCCATGCAGGGTTTGGATCTGATATGTGGAAATCTAATCCCATCTTTGCCGTCCAAACTAGTAAAGTCAAATAACAATCAGGTTTGGCCTTGCAGCAGGTTCCTGATGGAGCCAGAATCCAGCTGAACGCTCTGCTCATGTAAATCCTCGGTTTCTTTCTTTCTGTCAAAATCAACACGACAGAAGATGATTTCACGCTGCGAGCCGAGGATCTAAAAACCCGGGAACACCCACAGACTCCCAGCGTGGATGGCGCCGCTCTGATGAAAATCACGAGTCCATTAACAGAGTCTTCAACGCGACGGCGGAGCTGTGTGTACACTAAAACCGATTCAGCCGTGTGCCTCTCAGCCGTCACATCAGACGCTCAGATTCTAATTAGCCCAGCTGTCTTCGCAGGTGGTGCAACGCTTCACGCCTGCAAACGCAGCCGGAGCAGATTTCTACGCTTCAAGGGTATTTTCCTGTGTTTTACACGTGTAACTACAGCGACTGTGTGTTTGGCTCAGAGCGGTAGCTGCAGACACTCGGCCCTCTGCACCTACATAAGGTTTCTCTCACTCTGTAACTCACTGAGAAGCACAGTGAGCTCCGTTTGACCGGCGTACAGGTGTGAAACAGCCACAGAGGTTCTACAGATGTCGGCGTGAGGGTATGAAGCTCGCAGCTGAGCGTGAACTCGAGCGTTAATGACTGTTTCCAAGTCGTAGAAAGAGCCGCAGGGTGCAGGTTTGCTGCTGGTCGTGCACACACATGCCTGAGCTCAACGGGACCGAGGCGGAGCCGGGGATTTAGGGGGACCACCAGGACGCTACCTACCTCACACAGGAGCAGGTGCAGATCCACAACGCTCTGTTATTAAAGATCACTGACAGACTCTCCCATTTCCTCTGTTCACACAGTCACAACACTTTCTTTGATTCACTCTCCAGTCACATTTACTTGTGTGTAGGTGCTGTTTCACTACGAGACAATTAAAGGATCTTCATGAACCATTTTGAACCAGCTGTAGTTGAGAAAGTGACGTGCATGGATTAAAATCAAAGTGGTGCAGAGAAAGGAATGATTTCACTTTGGCCGGTTGATTACACCTGTGCATTAAATTTGATAAGAAAGCCAAGGCGATGACAACCTCCCGGGATCCTCTTCCTCTCTGCAGAAAGCCGCACGGCTGCAGACGAGGAGCCGTTGCAGCGTAACAACCTTGGCGTCGACGAGAAACAGCTGAGGTGTAAAGTACAGCAGGAGTGATGAATTGGCAGCGATGCATAAATGACAAATCTGCAAAAATCAGTTTGACAAATGGCCTTTGGAAGCTTCTGTTGTTGTCAGCTCAATGTTGGAGTGAGCGAGTGTGAGTGTGACAGAGATGGAGGGAGGCTGGAGCTGCTGATTAACCGCCGGAGCTGAGGACGAAGCTTTTTCACTCGGGAGAACGTTAAATAAATTCTCATTGTGAAGAATCGTTGTCGTGATCACGTCACACATATAACTCTATCAGCATTTACTTGTTCTCAGCGTTCGTGTGTGTTAAATTATTGTTAATATTATCAGTCAACAAAGGAAGTCATTAACTATCATGTAGTTCCTCTATCGTCCACTAGAGGCTCCACCAGTTTACATCTTGGTACTAAAACACTTTTAGAGATGACTAGAGATAACTTCTGATTTTTATAGAGCTCACCTGATCATTAAAGTAAACTGATTCTCTGGTTGTCCGTCTCTTTGTAGCTGACAGTTGGTCTCTAGTATAGTCTGTATGTAAACATGGACTCCTCTTCCTCTCATTGGTCAAACTGACGGCGGCGCCATCTTGTGAGTTTGGAGCCAATACTACGCTCTGCTCTACCTCCACCAGTTACAAAGACATGATGGATTATACACTGGACTTGTTTTTAATTCATTTTTACAACTTTCATGGTCCCATGGAACCCCTTCATGGAGCGGTTGGCATAGCAACTGCTGGTCGCCATTATGTCACATCCTGTTTCTATAGCTTATCCAAAAAACTGACACTTGAACATTCATCATCATTATATTAACTACCTAAAATGACAGAAACCATCCTTGAAAATGATTTGACGTGTATTTTAGTGTTTTAGTTTGGCCCAAGCCCCGCCCACTAACATGGAGGGGGTGGAGCTTATGACCTATACTGCAGCCAGCCACCAGGGGGAGCTCTACTTGCTTTGGCTTCACTTTAGAGGAGCTGTTCCATCGTCCATCTTTATTCAGTCTATGGTCTCCAGTGGACGTCCCAAACTCTGGTTACCTAGGTAACCCTGTTGACGGGACTAGCTCTTCTTCTGTTTGAAAAGAAAATGTCACAACAACAACAGCATCAACGCCGGCGCTAACATCAGGGTCCACCAGACGCTCCAAGCTGCTTTCAGCACCGTGGATTTGGTGGTTGGAACCAAAATGGTGGACGGTGTCCTCCATCATGACCACAACATTAATGGTGTCTGGTCGTCTATTCCTGTGGGGACGGACCTTTAAAGTCCTGCAGAGTCTAGATGCCTCAGCTCCACGTCTTTGCATCAGCTGGGAGACAGATGGAGTCAGGTGAAGATGGAGACGTCACGCTGAGCTTCAGAACTGGTCTCTAGGAGGAGGAGGAGGAGGAGGAGGAGGAGGAGGGTTCAACCATCCTGGATCAACCTGCACTGAAGAAGAAGATCTCCTGCTGTGAATAAAGGTCCAAAATGTCCAGAAATACCTGACAGTCATCTCATAGACGTCACCAGTGTGACCAGCTCTCCCCTCCACATGTCTGTCCCTCGTCTTCATTCGTCCCATCAGACATTCTGCTGTAAGAACGTTGCATCAGTGCAGAATCAGAGACATGGTCCCCAGCTGGCTACATGTCCTCATTAATGGCAGCATTAACGACGTCCTGCCTCCCTCTGCTCTGAGCTGGAGGTCTGACGTACCCAAGCTGCAGCAGGAAGACATGAAGACTCCTCAGCAGGTGAACCGTTAGTTGCTCATTCAATCGGCAACGCTTGGCCGCCAACGCCGTTGCTTTCACGACGTGCAACATAACCTCTAATGTGTTGGAGGTTATTTAAAAAAACAAAAGGAGGGATGGAGGGGTTTTCTGGTTTCCCTGCAGAGAGCTGCTGTTCAGGACACGTGATCTGAGACGGTCGTTAATGTTTAACAAATGGCAGCAGACGCAGCAGGACGCCTCTTCATTTATCAGTTTATATGTAGAGAGGGAGGGAGGAGAAAAGGCAATATTTTCTTTTCTTTTAGTCTCCAACTGTTCCAGCTCGTCTGGGCCTTACAGGGTACACATCATCTTTAGTTTTACGAGCCAGAAGTTTATCGGTTTAGATTTAAAACTACAGTTAAGGAAATGGAGCTTAGTGACTGTGATGGAGGCTGCATCAGTATCAGACTGATGCTCCGTCATATTTTTCCATCATGCAGTTCGTCACAAGTCACATTGGATTTAAAACAGGCATCTAAACCAGTCAATGAACATTAAAGGTAATAGTTTGATGGTTAGACTCAAACTAGAAAAGCTGAAACTCAAATGATGAAAGTAGATACGGGACCAACAGAGTCTAGGCCAGGGGTGTCAAACATAAGGCCTGCGGGCCACACCCAGCCCTCCACAGGACCCCATGTGGCCCATGGGATACATTCACCAAGTGGGAAATTACTTAGAAGACATTAACTGCAATTTTTAAATAAAAATAACTGCTATTCCTAACGTTTCCACTAGGAGGCGCACTGTTTTAGTCGTAAGAGTTGACGTAATACGACACAGAGTCAGAACTAAACAGCAGATGGTAGCTAGGAGCTGAAAGTGTAATATGTTTCTTAAAAAGTTGAGTTCATTAAATAAAAGGGAAACATTTGAAGTCATTTAACGTTGAGATGATGCTCGTCTGGTTAGCTTGAGCTCAGATTGGTCTGATGAAGACTTCTGTGACGATCATGGATCTGAACAACACGACGTATATAGTTTAAAGGTTCCCATCGTTCTTCTTTCCTTTAATTAAAGACGAACTGAGGCGTCCATCCAGCTGTTGAACTAAACAGAGCGGAACACCGACCTCACGCCTCCGCTGAAATAAAACCTAAACTCATTACTTGTTTCAGTGCGTCCTCTCATCCCTCTCCAGACCTCCACCCACCGCTCGGTTCATGCCCTGACATTATTACTATTGTGTCCTGCTAATTCCCCTTCCCTCTCTCTCTCTCTCTCTGTGTTGGTGTCTCTCGTCCTCTCTCGTCCTCTCAGACTCTATTTCCTGTGGACGTTCACGGGTCACTCGTCTCATTCTCTTTACGGGTCACACGGCTTCACCTCAGCCAGACAGACGGGGGGGAAAAGAAAACATTCAAAAAGCACAGGATTCTGGGAGTTTCTTTAATTAGTTGGCTGAAGCCTCCCGGCCACCCCCCCCCCCCCCCCCCCCGCACTAATGTCTTTGCCCAGTCATGTGAAGTGAACATCTGGGGAGAGGTTTTAAAGGTTTAGAGAGGACACACAGCTCTGGAAGTCTTTACCAACGCTGAGACACGGCAGAGGGACGTGGGCTTGATGAACTGGGAACAATAAAAGAGGTGCAGGGACCCGGGGGGAGGGGATGGACAAAGAAGGAGAAGAGACAGGAATGTCCAGAGTTCTGTGTCCTCCACCAAACTACTAAACGCTCTGAGAGGAAGTGGACAAAAGTGTCTCTGACCTAGATGATTGTACGAGTTGACCTCAGTTAACGAATTTAAATATTAGTCAAAGATAACACATGTTAACACAAAACGAAGGTTCTTATTATTCAGAGAAAACAAAACCCAACCCTACATGGTCCTGTGTGGACAGTGTTTGCTTCTCAAACCCAACACCTGCTTGTTCAACCCTTAGCAGCAACAACTAATCAATAATCAAGTGTTTTCCAGCGTGGAGGAACTTTCTTCCACTCATCTTTGCAGAATTGTTGTAATTCAGCCTCATTGGAGGGTTTTGGAGCATGAAACTCTTTTTAAGGTCATAGCATCTCAGTAGGACTCAGGTCAGGACTTGGACCAGGCCTCTCTAAAGTCTTCATTGAGTTATTTCTTCAGTCATTCAGAGGTGGACCTGCTGCTGCGTTGAGGATCATTGTTCTGCTGCAGTTCAGTTAAATACAACAGGATATTTCAGTGGAAAGCTACAACCATGTCTAACATTCATGCCCAAGAGTGTCAGCTGTATGGAGTATTACTTAAAAAGGAGAAGGAAGAGGAGAAGAACAACACAGGACTCAGGAGTTTAAGGGCGTATTCACACCAGGAAGGTCCGTTAGTTCACTTGCTTTGGTCCGGACCAATTTTTTTTTTCGTGCGGTTCGCTTTCACACTGTGATTAATTGCAACCGGACCAGAATTTATAAACAAAAACACATGTGCTAAGGTCGTTCAGCCATTGGCTGGTAAACGTATAGGCGGGGTAAAGAAGGAAGCTTTGTCCTCCGCTGGTGAGGGGTGAGGGGTTGGTGTTTGTCTAACTTGTTCTCCAGTTGATTCAGCTGTTGCAGTTTCTCGTCATGGCAACCAAATGTCAGTGAGTTGCTAATAATACCAGTGACCTTCCTTCCAGCTCCGGCGCTGTTTGCAGAGCTGCGTTGAACCGTTGTGAGGTTCAGTCAAGTTGAGTAAAACTAGACTCTGGAGCGTTGAGGGAACTCACAGCGGTCTCCCAGGAAACCACATACTGTCCCCTGTCCCATGTCCTCTGTCCTCAGACGTTACAGGAAGAAACTGCATCACATTCATTAGGATTATTGTAAACGTAAAAGTTTATAATTACGATATTAATTTTCCACTAAACCTTCTTCTGCAGCAGATGGAGAAGTTACTGTATGTGAAGTTATCTGAGTTTAATCTGAGGTAAAACTCTAAAAACATTGAGGGGTCTCCAAAAGTTTGAGTTAAAAGTTGAGTAATTTATCTTTAACTTCATGAGTTGTAAACTCCACCCATTAAGGAACCAGTCGTCCTGGATTAGAACCCAGAACCTTCTGGCTGGGAGGCGTCAGTGTTGACCACCACACCACTGTAGTTTGAGCTAAAACCAGAAAAGTAAAGTACGGTGCTGCTAAATACCAGGTAGTCTGACTGAAATAAAAATGTTTGTTCCACTTTTAAAAAATGATTTTGTACAAAACTATAAAAGACCCAAAAAGAACTGGACTTAAAATAGACCAGTGGTTTCCAAGGGTTTTCTGCGAGGCCACTCTTTAGTAGACAAGAATACTGTGGAAGTATTTCTCTGGATCATTTAAAGTACTACAGGACATAGACGCAGTAACCTACGTACGTAGCCTACGTTTATATGAGTCATTTCTACTTGTACCTCGTCAGACTGACTCGCTCTCCGAAATTTTGCCGAGGACGATTCATAGAAACGTTTGTATCTCTGAACCTCCTCAGTTAACCTTTCCTCCATGTGTTCCATCTTTATTGATCCAAAACAATCAGTTAGAAAACCATGGAGATGAAGAAGCAGCTGGAAACAGGCTACTACCAAGAGGACCAATCACAGCTCTTGTGGTCTGCATCACATTGAGGCATAGTTAGTCTTCTGGTTTAGGCTTTGGCGTCAATTTGCACCAGAGCCTAACAGTGTACCCTGATGTACACCTCCCATGAAAGTTTCAGTCTCGCTTATTGAAAGTGAAGCAGGAAGTAGAAACAAAAATGAACTTGACACAGCGCCGACTAGTGTTTGGGTGGAGATGTTACAGAGTGAGTCAGTCTGATGAGGTACAAGTACAAATGACTTGCACCAGCGTAGGTTACGTACGTAGGTTACTGTCTAGTCCTACAGTACTATATAAGAGCCTTACAGAGCTAGGGTCTGGGCTGTCACCGTGGCTACGGCCTCAAACTGATGCAGGAGCATAGATCACCTACTAGTCCTGTTCTTCTTTCCTCTTGTTCAGCTGCTATCTCCTGATATTTCAGTGTATCTGGTGATGAGTGTTCTCCACCTCCCTCTGATACCAGACTCTCTCTCTCTGGCCCATGTGATGGATCAGAACAACATTTTATTTCCTCTCCATAACATCTATTAAACGAGTCCATGGACAGTGGGTCAAGCTGTGTCAGATCAGAGAGGATCCAGAAGAAGGAAAACCAGGGACCAGAGGCACGATGAAGAACCAGAAATCTGAAAAGCTTTGAGGCAGAGAGGATCTGGAAGAACGAGATTAACCAGAGGAAGCAGAACAGCTCAGGAAATGCATTCTGGGATACCTGGCTGTGCCGAGTCTGTGGGCGGGGCAAGAACTCAAGAAGGTATCTGGACTTGGTGAGAGACTGATGACGTTTCATGAGAACAGACAAGAAGACAGATTAATAATTAGCCTTAAATATCTTCTCAAATTAATCTATCTCAGATTTTACTGAGATGAAAGTTGACAGCCTCATCATGTCCTCTCAGCATCATCCCCCCCCCTTCACTAGTTACATCAATCCTCCATTAATCTTTGTCATCACTATAATCTGTTTACCCATCCAGGCGACCGGCGGCGTCTCGGGAACACATTCATCACCGCCGCTCCCTCCTCCAAATTAAACTCCGTCGTGAATTATCAGAGCGCCGAGCGAACGCTTTTCCATCCGATCAATATTCTGACGGATCGATGCCAACGATCTGCATGCGGCGCGAGGAGCGGCGGACGGCGGACCCAGCTTTCACACCGAGTCGTCCCAGTAGTCATTCAACGGCAGAATAATTCACTGCACAAAAAATAAAAGAGACGTGTCCGAAGGCTGGAGACGGTTGCCAGGCAGCAAGACGTCCGGGGGGGGGAGGAGGGGGGAGGGGTCAGACCTCTGGTGGACCTCAAGACTGATTGATTTATCAATTCAAGGCTAAGTGGGAGCAGTAGGAAAGTGACAGTGACCAAAACGCTCATCCATAAACATCGGTCATGACAGGGTGAGGCGCAAAACTGCCGACGGGAAAAGACAAGGACAGACAGATGAATGAATGAATGAATGAATGAAGGAGCGCTGCTGGGGTTTAGTTTAAGGTACCAGTTGGTTTTATTATTACAATGCACACTTGATAAGCAAAAAAAGCCTTGGCATCCTGCGAAAAACCAACGTCATGACACTGCGAGCCACTCCAGCCGCCGCCGCCGCCGCCGACCAGTCGCCGAGGCCGACTGCGCCGCGCGTTATTATTGCAAAGGGTCACGTTCAGTTGAAACTCATCAGCAAACGAGAAAGGACGTGGAAATAAAAATCTGATTACATAAAATATGGGTCATTCCATCTTTGTATAGTGTGGGGGAGGTGCGGGGGAGGTGTGGGGGGAGGGGGGCGTACATTTTAAATGCAAACACACAGAGTAAAATAAAACATGTGACCCATGACGAAAAGAAAAGAAATCAAACAGAGTAACTGAATCATCGTAATCGAACTTCTAGGCTAAAATCTTTTTTTTTTTTCCTTTTTTACAAATCACAGAAGACTAATCATCGATCGGGTTTTGAGGCTGTATCAAAAACTTTGTAAAAAAATTAGAAGGAGATTTTTTTTGTTTGTTTTTTTTTTTTTTTTTTGAAGCGAGATCATTTTCTGGAGATGTCGGCCGCCGTCGCCTCCGCCGCGACCTCGAAAACACGTCTGTACAGTCTCCACGGCAAACAACCGGAGAGAAGAAACTGCCTCGTCACATAAAAAAATAATTATCCCCTCCTCCCCCCCCGGGTCCAAAATAATCTGCAGGAGGGTTCTTCCTGTTTACATCCAGAGTGAATGAAGCAGACTGAGCTCAGACGTCATCAACCCTTTAAATCTGTCTCAGTTTTCTTGTCGCTTCCATGTGACCGAGCCTCTTGTGTCTGCTGAGTGGACGAGGCCGTCGTATTTATCTGAGATATAAGAATAAAAACAGGAATAAAAACCCCTGCAGGTTATTTTAGAGAGGCAATCCCTTTCTCCCCCGATTTCCTCCCACCCCTCCCCCAAAAAATAGAACACTCTTTCAGAACGTTGTCCAGATATACAGTGACTCTTAAAACCAATGAAACAAACAAATGATTATTTATTCATCTCTAACTCTTTAGGCTACCTTGTTATTCTCATCTTTACTAGACATTGTGAATAAGGATAGAAACAGACAGCTAGTGTTAAAAGGCAAACCGTATTGAATCTGAATAAACACACACTCATTCATTCGGCCTCCCGTCCTCCTCCTCCTCCTCCTCCTGCGTCGTCTTTTATTTATTTTTAAAAAAACACACGAGTGGTCGCCCGCGGTGCTCCGATGACAGTTCACCGTCTTCTCGTGTCGTTTGAACGCGAGACAGAAGAAGAGTCGTTAGTCCAGAGAAAAAAGAAAAAAGAAAGACTAATCTGGGGATAAAGATAAAAATTAAATCCAGTATCCAAATGAACCGAGGAGAAACGAGGAGCGACGCCTCCCCCGTCGTCACGTCCGACCAACTGGTCGAACCAAAAGCCGATGTGACGAGAATTTGTTTGTCTTAGGCCACTGTAGAAGCTGGGCTACCGTTACGACAGTAGTCCTCCCAGCTGCTTCAACCAATCATCCCAGCTGTCTCCTGTAAAAGCCCCACCCAACTCATTGCTGCCCCTCCCTCACCAAAGTCCCCCTGTAGTTGTTTTTGTGTACTTTAGCACCTCTTGTCATCTCTCCCTGTAAAAGTCCAGACAGACAAACACCAGAATGGAAACAGGTCATAGTTCCTCAGGCTTCCTCTCCCTCCGCCCGATCAGGGGAGGGCTGAACAAGTCTTAGGGCGGCACGTAGGGGGGTGGAGATCTGTAGGGAGTCATGTTCTTGGGACGGGAGCCCTTGCCCTCCATGGGGGCGGTGAAGGGAGGCGGCGGCTGATAGGGAGGCGCGTTGGGGTCCTCGTCTCTCAGAGCTGTGTACTCCCCCAGCAGCTCCTGGTTGAGGGGGGTGGTCTCCGGCGTGGCCATGTTGGGGTACTCAGGGGGCGGAAGCGGGGGCTTCTCTTCCTGCAGAATCAAGGGCATGCTGGAGGACGGGGGAGGCTTAGAGTCGTCGAGTTCATCCGCAAAGATGATGGGCACACCTTTTTTGATGAAGGTGGCCTGGTCCTCGATGGTGAGCTTGCCCTTCCGTTTCTTCCTGTAGCAGATCATCGCAATGATCCCTGCTATTAACAAGATGGCCGCCACCACCACGGCAGGAATCACCGTGTGGAGGTAAACGTCGTCTGTACTGTGCCGGCTTGACCCCAGACCTGGAGTGACTGCTGGAGGCTCCGTTAGGTCAATCTCTTGCGGTGGGATGAAGGAGTACGTCCTGCAGCTGGCCCGGCCCTTCACCTTCACGTCCAGTGGTCTGAATTCAGGCTCCATGTTGTGCCTGAAGTTCGGCGAGGGTCGTCCGTCAGCGTCGCCGAGTGTCCTGCTCATGGCCGTGAGCTGCTCCCTTGGACACGGGTGCTGTGGAAGGCTGGTGTTGGTCCACTCCACCACGATGGACCCTTTGCTGATGTTTCTCAGACTCACTGTGCTGCTGTTGCGGTCTCCCAGCGCGTACGCCAGCTTCTTAACCAGAAGGATTTTCTTGTGGATGTCGTTTGTTATGGAACGTGGCTCCCCTTCGAATCGGGCCGTGAAGATCACAGGGGTTTTGTCGTTGGCGGGCCAGCGGTTTACGCGCACCTCAAATGCGTCAATTGCATTCAGGCCACCTTTGTCAGCTGCCTGCATGAAGTACTCATGTTTTCCTACGTGCTTAGCGTCGGGCAGGCCGTAGAGGAGTTGGCTGGTTGTGTTGAACTGGATCCAGGAGTCTTCTCCAACCACTTCGTTGTGGTTCTGTCTCAGCGTTAGACGCAGCTTGTCTGTTGTTCCGTCCTGAATGTCAAAGAATGTATCTGATGGGATCTTAAACTCAAAGTAGGTGCCCACCAATGCGTTGACCTGGTCGATGGGGTTCTTCAAGACAGGCTTGTCATTGTACGGATCTGGTATGACAGCAGGTGATGGTGTGGTCCTTCTGGGGGGCTTGGGTGTGATGCTGCTGGGTGTTTTGGGCGTGGTGGTCCTTGACATTGGTGTGGTTTTGGGCTTCTTAGGCGGCTTCTTGGTGGGTTTTGTGGTGGATGTGGTCAGCGTGGCAGTGGGCTCCACATAAGGAGGTCTGGTAGCAGATGACTGTATGACAATGGTGCTGGTGGTCTCCACTACCCTGGACGGTTGAGAGGGTCCCTGTGTCGGTGTGTGGTTGATAGGATCTCGAATTCTCATTGTGGGCTTGCCTGGAAGGGGAACGGGGCCTCGTACAGGGGGGGCAGAGCTTTCAGTCGGTGCGGCAATGGAGGGAGACGAGAGGGTCGGGATGATCCTCACCGGCGGCTCCACTACAGTTGTTGGAGGAAGCACTGCCAGGACAGGCGTTGGAGTGTTGTACAACTGCCGTCTCACTCGCTTCGGGACGTGGGGTTTCTTATTGGCAATGTGCCATCCCACCACAGGGTACCCCAGCCTGGCCGACATGGCGCCTTCCTTCGCAGGACCCTGGACGCTGTTGATGTTTGGGACTGTGCTCTGGTCCAGAGAGCAGCCGAGCTTCCAGGACAACAGAGCGCCGTTCTCCACCACCTGCAGAGACGCATGACACCGTGTTACTTTAAAGATTCCTCCACGAGCACGACCACTAAGAAGTTACTTATCCACAAAAACATGCGCTCACCTTTTTGGCGTTCCCAGGCCCGGCCATGAATGCAGACATGTCAAACAGCCTGTTGTTGACCACAGGGAGTATCTTCATGTACTGGAGCCCCACCCCAGAGAAGCTCCTCATGTTATCCAGGAGCTCCACCCTCTCTTCTGAGCTCATCTTGGTCAAATCGGCGTCCAGGATCACCGTCAGCACCGTGACCGGTTCCTCGTTGCCGCACATGAACGCCTGGACGTCGTCCTCAGAGGAAGCCTGGTTGGACAGCAGCTGGCCCGAATCGACGTCCATGTGATCCTCGGGGTGCACCTCAATAGAAAACACCTCGGAGGAAGAAGACGAGGATTTGGTGTGGTTGGAGATGGACGCAGAGATGTAGTGGACTCCCTTATCCTCCTCCAGAGGCAGGCCGTGCAGGATTCGGCTGCTGGCGTCCCAGTGCAGCCAGGACGGGAGGGAATCCTTACCCATCTCTGTAATCTGAGAGATAAACAACACAGATGTTTCAATATAGAAAGACGTTTTCAGAAGCTGAACATCTGGTATTTGAAATGCAACATATGTACTGTGATTGCAGAAAACTGCAGTAATAAACCTTTGACTTTAAGTACGGTTCTTATCCCTGTGCAGCATAGTACACACTCCTAAACACTGAAGGACCATTCAGGCTCCTGTAACTAGAAGACAACTTTATTTTCTGACAGAGTAAACTTTTGTTGAAGGTAACCAGATGGTTTCTTGTGTACAATTACTAGCAGCCATGGAGTCTCTGCGGCTGCCGCTAGTATCAGTCAGCTCAGGCTCTAGGGCTGCCTTTAAACACATAAATACACTTCTGAAATACACGATAGTTCCTACATCCTCTTGTTACTAATCTCCCTGTTGTCTCATAAGACATAAAACCTCACAAGCCCATGCAAGGAGACTAACCCTACTGGAGCGTAGTCATTTTAGAGAGATGTCTTTTTCTTTTTCACAAATGAGTTTAGGAAAGTCTGATCTTCCTACGTTGGGAGTATCTCCTGTTTTTCTTTGTCTGGATATTTATTGAACAAGACGTAATTTCAATTATTATTCAATCAAACACTTGAAATGTCATAAGGGGGGGCCTTTGAGGGGAGGGGCCTTTGTGGATCATCCCACAGATACTTGATCAGTTTGGGATCAAGTGAATCTGGAGGCCAGGTCAACACCTTGTGCTGTTCTTCATGTTTTTTTTTAGTTGTTCCTAAAGTGTTTTTGTGTGTGTGTCTGTGTCAGGCTGCATCCTGCTGGGGATGGCTGCTGCCATCAAGGAGTGTCATTGCTATGGGGTGGGGGTGCCTGGTCTGGTCTAGGTGGGTGCTACATGTCTAAGTAACATCCACACCAATGAATGCCAGGTCCAGAAGAAGAACCAGCAGAACATTGAACTGTCACAAGATGGTTTAAATGTTATTGACTTCTCCTATTGGTGACCACGTAGTAATTTAACTAAAATTAAAATAACATGTCCAGCTGCAGGACGGGGGACGTCCCCCTGGTGAGTATCTGATGGAGATTGTGGCGAACTCGTCCGTGAACATAAATCCTAAAACCAGAACAAACGCATCCCGCGCTCCTCGTCCCCCGACAAGTTAATTCTGCAGCTAATAAATCCTGGTTGATAAATTATGTAGAGGCAGCTCCCTGGACACATCATTAATGCTCTAACCAGCACACAGGCAGCGCCGGGGGACAACACACACACACATAAACACACATGGACGTGCACACACACACACTAGTAGAGACACACTCTCTCAAGTGTACAGACGCAAAAATCACTTTCTCATTTTGTGGCCTCCTCCTCAAATAATGTAAACACACACAAACACACTATCTCCTCATGGACACCAACTCCTTTAAACCCCGCCCCCCCACGCCTCCTGAAAACCTCTCCCCCCTTTTCTTGGAAATAGTTGGATCCCAAAAGAGCAAAGAGACTCGGAGGAAATGAGCCGCTCCAGTAATTACACTCATGTCCTCCTGCTTTTCTCAGTCGTCGTTCTTCATCTGACACCAGGTTCTCCTCTCCATCATCGTCATCAATATCTGACGGTCACTGTCACTGAGAGACAAAAGCTCAGCTCTGAGGGCGACGTGCTGTTTGAAGACGTCCTGATGAGATTACAGTGAGAACCATTTATAATTCAGCCCAGAGATGATTCTAGATTAGAGGGAAGCTCTGTTACAACACTGCCCTTCATTATTAACTAGAAACCATGGACGGTATAAAGACGGACGGAGGAACAGCTCCTTTAAAGTGAAGACGAAGCAAGTAGAGCTCCCCCTGGTGGCCGGCTGCAGTATATGTCATAAGCTCCACCCCCTCCATGTTAGTGGGCGGGGCTTGGGCCAAACTAAAACACTAAAATATACGTTGAATACATTTTAAGTAGCTAATATAATGTTGAATTTTACATTTTTTAGATAAGTTTCGTGTTAGCATGGTTGATCTGGAGTCTCTCTGTTGGGAACGGATTCTGCTCCAGCAAAGATCTGTTGGGCCAATCAGATGTCGTGGGCGGGGCTTAATGTGGTGATGGACAGAAGAGCCAAGAGTCAAACATCCTTCCTCCTGCAGCATTATTTGATTTAATTTGTCTTCAAACCGAGCGCTGCACTGTAAACCACCAAGAGAAGGAGGACGGATGGAACAGTTACTGAATGTGCATCCTGAAAGCAGAGAGGTGATCACTTTCCTGTCTGCTGCAAATTAAATATGAGTCCTTTACAAACTTAAAACAGACTAAAGCTGCTGTAGATTTTCCCCCCGGGCGACAAAAAACAAGCTGCAGAAAATGAATCCGAAGAAACAAGAGAAACGACTTAGGGCTGGCTGTGGATCTACAGGCGTCACGATCCCCCAGAGCTGCAGACGAAAAAGCAATGTTCTCTCTCCAGGTTCAGTAAGCGTTGAAACAAAAAAAAAATAGACAACAAGTACCTTTTAAACTCCTACATGAACCCTGCAGAGAGCGACTGGTTTCCTGCCTCTTCAGAAACAACATGAAAAATACATCGGATCCCACAAAATGTCAAGGAAAGTATCTCAGGGATTTTTTTTTTCTTCCCCGGGAACAAGAGGGTTTGATGTTCGGCCTAAAAGGTTACCGCTTCCATCGCTCTCCTGCTCAACACACAACGCTGGCAAGGTTACAGCCCCCAGCCGTCCCAGAGCGGCCGTCCCGGAGCTGGACGACCGGGGGGATCCCAGCGTTCTGGAGGATTCATTTAGAGACGAACACAAGAGCCAAACTACTTCTATCTATAAAGTGAAGAAAGAATGAAAGTCAATGACGACCTCTCAGATAAAACACTGTAAAAACTGAACTCTATCTGAGATGAATCCTGTTAAATCAAGTCTTGTTTTTAGTGGACCAAGATAATTCTGCTTCTTAATTCTCTTAATAAACTATTAGAACTTGTTAATGATCCAGATTAGAACTAGAACAATCCTAAAGTAGAAACTATTGCTACTGACTAAACTGTTCTGGTCACATTCTCCTTGGATCAACACAAACCTACTTGGTTTTAGTCTGAAACTAACTTTTATGTCTTGTTTTTTTTTCCAACGCTCTAACAGACAGAGAGTATTAAAGATGATTTAAAGAAACACGTCAGTCGTGGATCCAGAGGTTTAAGCGTCAGCAGCAGCAGCAGCGAGCCACGCGTCCATTTAAACCCTTCAACTTAAAAAGACCCTTAATTAAAACTGAATAAATTATAATCTCATCAGAGTTGTGGCTCGTTTCATCATCTTTGTTCTCTCCGACGCATCGGCCCGTAAAGCCGCCGTGACTATCGGCTCGGTGAGCCGCGGTGACGAGGGTGAAAACCTGTTTGAAGTCCACATGAGCGACAGGCGTGAAACGCTGGCAGACGTTATCACACATCGCCGCCGCCGCCTCCTCCTCAGCTGCTTGGTTCAGAGTTACAGTCGCTGGCGTCGGGGCAAAGACTCAAGACGGACCATGAAGCAGCTGAAGGGCTGGGGGGGTTTTTGGGGGGCTGGGGGGGGGGGGGGGGGGGGGGTTAGTGCTGCAGACTAGCAGCCTGGAGCAGAGTCTGAATGTAAAGAAATCTAAGTTGAACCTTTTATACTAAGAACAATGAACTTTGACAGAAACAAGGAAGTCTGTACGAAAGTTTACTTCACTGAAACTTTCTGATTCTGCTCCAGCAAAGATCTGCTGGACCAATCAGATTGTTTGGGGGCGGGGCTTAATGTGGTGATGGACAGAAGAGCAACAGTAGTCATAGACGTCATGTGATTGTCTCTGATTGGTTGGAGGACTAGCCAGGTGATGCTGAGGTGTTTATTTCTTCCCTGGATCAGAATGAGATCGTGTTTCTAGTAGGGATGCACCGAAAATTTTTGGTGCATTTTCGTTTTTTCGGCCAAAATTTTTTGGTGCATCCCTAGTAGAAACACGATCTCATTCTGAAAATTGCCGCGGTTGTTGCTAGCGTCATCACAACATCCTGTTTCGGCGATAATTTTTTGTCCGAAAATGGCCCAAAAGTGCATTTTCGGTTTTCGGCCGAAAATTTTTGGTGCATCCCTAGTTACTACAGCAACCTACAACTACTGGCTGGTACTTGTAACCCCTAACCCTAACTTATGAGTCCATACGTTAGGATTTAGTCATACAGAGGAAGAAAATGTTCTGACTGGAAGTAAAGTATCTGCTGTTAGCCTCAACGGTTCTGAGAAATAATACTTGTGTTTCTTTTTCAAGTGTTTATTTGACCTTTAAACTTAATCAAGTACAGACATATAGATCCAGTTAAGATGTTTGTATTATATTTGATTCATCAGGCACAATTTATGATATTATCATTATCATTAGTATTATTTAAAAGGTAAAACCTTGTGGATCAATGAATGACTCTGATAGTGACTAACACTGTGTCACGTCTACACTGTAGAACATTACGTTGTAGTATAATTGTGTTGTTGTGCATTGACGCATAAACCAGAGACTCCACTTCAGAATAAAAGCCCAGCGGTGGAACGCGAGTTATGAGTAAAAATAATAAAAAATAAATAAACAAAAAGCCGAATGAGAGCGGAGACTCTGAGATGAAGGACGTTCCAGGAACAAAAAGAGGTTCCTATAAATAGTTCAGAGTTGTAGGTGAAACGTCTGAGATGTGCAGGAAGTCTTTCCACGAGGACGACGTCACGTTTAGAGGCTGCAGGAGTTTACAGAAACTCATTAAACCACACACACACACACACACACACACACACACACACACACACACACACACACACACACACACACACACACACACACACAGTGGAAACCACAAACTCACATCTATTATAAAGTCATTAAACCAGGACCATGGAGAAGCCGCTCAGCTATAAAACTAAAGTACGCTCACTTTCTATCACACGCTGTGGAAAAAGCCCCGGCTGCCAGGGCCCCCTCCCCCCCCCCCCCACACTCTCCACTCTCCTCCCCTCTCCTCCCCCCCCCACACCTCCCCTCCCTCTCTCTCTCTGCAGATTAGAGCGAGCAGCGACTCAGGAGCCAACACAAGCCACTGTTTGATTCCAGCTGTGCAGGCGAGAGACTCAAAGAGAGGGAGGAGGCAGTTGTTGTTGGTGCTGACCATGCAGGAGGAGGAGGAGGAGGAGGAGGAGGAGGAGGAGGAGGAGGAGGAGGTGTGAAGCAAACAGGGAGGCTGGAGAGGAGAGTGTGTGTTTAGTTGTAACAAGGACGAGTGGAGGGTAAGAGAGGAGGAGAGCACAGAGACTCCTGCTGCTCTGGACACGAGGAACAAGGAGGAGGAAACAACGTCCCAGAACAGATGTTGGGTTAGAGGGAGAGAGAGAGATGCTGAGGAAGAAGGAGGTGATAGAGACACATGAGGATGATGATGATGTTCAGGTTTTCAGATTTTATCTCAAAGCTTCACACAAACTGATTCCTGATTCCAGTTTTCCATCCATCACATGTTTCCTTCTCATCTCCTCTAGTCAGACTGGACTTGTTCTGGATTCGTAGCTGAAACTAACGACTCGTCTCAAGTCGTCCTCTAAAGTCCCAGCAGTCGGGTCTGGAAACTTTCTGGAATCTTTGCGAGAATCGTTTCTGTGTTCATGGAACGGAACGATAACTGACAACTTCATATCATCTGACCAACCTTCAGTCAGTCAGCTGTTCCGGCTCCACTCCTGATTATGTTCTCAAATAATCGTTGGTTTGATCTGAGACGTCTCATAAAACTGGAACTGTTCTGTTTGTCTCGCCTTAAAAGAAGAAGAAAAAGAAGAAGAAGAAGGAGAAGAAGGAGGAGGAGGAGGAACTGAGCCCTTGTTATTAATGGTGGTGGTGACCTGGAGGCCCCCACTGGCCCCTGGGTCACCTATTACCCCCCGCCTCTTTTTGTTTTTGATGGCGTGTGAATAAAACATGAGCCATCTTTATCCAGCTAACGAGCTACGGTGCTGACACAAGACGTTAAAGAGGAAAGGAGGAAGAAGAAGAAGAAGAAGAAGGACAATGAAAGATGAGAAGATGGAGGAGACTCCACAAACCTCTGGAACCAGTGAGGAGCTTTTAGTTTGGAGGAAATAGTTTCAAAGAGTAAACTGAACTGGACCTGTATTTATATATATATATATATATATCTATATATCTATATATATATCCCATAATGCACTGCAGCAGAGGCGAGGTTGAGGCTGAAGCTGCCTTTATTTTTAGGTTCTTCTAGATCGTCACCTAGGCAACCAGACCAACCATCAGCTACTACGAGGACGGACCACCAGAGAATGACTTCCTGTGTGGGCGGGGCTTAAGGGAAGAGTTCAGTTCTATGTCAGGATCAAAAAAAAAAAAGAAGTGGAGCCCATCACCCTGCAGGATCACATGGTCTCCTTTAATGACCTCTGACCTCTGACCTCTGACCTCTCAGAGCCAAAGCTCGTCTCTAAAATCACCAGCGTCTAAATTTACTCCGCCACCTTCGCCCACCAAACATGGTCCTGGCTCGCTCAGCCTGGAAAACCAATGAAACGCTCCGGCTCCACCCCCCGCCCCACCCCCTGCTCTGGGCCACGACCAAACATCAACAGGCCGGTCCAAGACCTGGGGTTGCTAGGCAACGGGACGACACAACAACACAACAACACAACAACACGGGGAAACATTTATCATCAAATATCTTTTGTTTCTATCCGTTCGTTTTGGAAACTAGTCCACCAGATGAGCTCCTGCTCCTCTTAGAGGTCAGCCGGTGGCGGCCGGAGGTGGCGGCCGGAGGTGGCGGCCGGAGGTGGCGGCCGGAGGTGGCGGCCGGAGGTGGCGGCCGGAGGTGGCGGCCGGAGGTGGCGGCCGGAGGTGGCGGCCGGAGGTGGCGGCCGGAGGTGGCGGCCGGAGGTCAAAGCCCCAGAATCCACAAAACAGTGACACTGAGGAACAAGGAGCTCACGTTAGTCTGAGAGCCTGGACTCAAACTGGGGATCATCCAGTCATGAATGGAGCCGTGGGAGCATATAATTTGGAACATGTGAATCAAAAAGCTTCTCCTCCTGCTGGATGTTTAATTACATAGCAACATGGCCACCACCGTCCCGGAGCCAGGAAACCCATCGCAGCGTGCTAGCTTACTGCTCCAGTGACTCATATGTTCTGGTGTGTGTTTTTATCTTCGGGTCGCCTCCCTCCCTCCTCCCTCCCTCCCTCCCTCCCTTCATACCAGTTTCCACTCCCGTCCTGCCAGCTAGCGGCTCCAGAGCCACGGGGGCTGAGCCCGTCCACACAAAGGCTGCTTTAAAATGCAGGACGGCGACAAGAGCCTCCAGAATCACAGCGATTCAAAAAGGTTTTTGTAATCGAACCCTTAAATAGAGAGAGAGAGAGAGAGAGAGAGGAATAACCTACAGCCCTACAGTTGAAAAGAAAACCTGGAAGGAGTTTTAGTAAAAAGGAGAAAATTACAGAGTTGGAAGTTAATCTGCAGTAGCTGAAAAGAGAGACGGAGAGATCGCCAAGAAAAGATCGGAAAAGAAAAGGTGGTTCCTCCAGTGAGTTAACAAGAGCGAGAAGAAGAGACAGTAAATGACAAAAGCAGAGGAGGAGGAGGAGGAGGAGGAGGAGATAATGAATGAGAGGAGAGGAAAGGACGCAGCAGGGAGGAGAAGAGAAAGTTAGTTTTCCCACCAAAATGCCCCCGAGGGGGGACGACCCCGTAGAACAGCAAACTCTAGTCTCCATTCATCAGGAGGAGAACGATCTGAGCAGACAGTCAATGAGATCTGACAACCACACACTAAACACACACTAAACACACACTAAACACACACTAATACACACTAAACACACTAAACACACACTAAACACACACAGTGGTTTTTCTTCAGTGTGAAGAAGCTGCTTTTTATCCACATGAACAACACTGTGTAAATGGTTTCTGGCGTCTTTAGATTCTCATGCATCGTCCTCAGTTGAGTCCTGAAGAACCAACAGTCTAGTCCTGACTCTACCGTTCACACCAGGCCCAGGTGTCACTCATGATCTGACTCTACCGTTCACACCAGGCCCAGGTGTCACTCCTGATCCGACTCTGAATCTGAGGTTTCAAACTGAAACGTCCTCCTTGGCTCCAGAGCTTTGAGGCGTCTCCTCCATCTTCTCGTCTCTTCCGTCCTGATCTAGATCTCCATCACACATCGTCTCAATCTCATCGTCTCACCGGTTTTTATATTTAAAATAAAAAATAAATAAAAAATTATGAATGAAGATCAGTTTGAATTGGAAAATAAAAACTAAATTAAAGCCCAGCTCTAACGCTGTGTGAAGGAAACATTCAGAAGGTCTTTACTTCCTGCTTCTGTTCATCTCCACAACCAACCACTCCTCATATGTTAAATATCATTACACATCAAGGTTCAACACTTTTACTAGTTTACAGAGACGCACCGAAATGAATATTCTTGGCCGAAAGCGAAAACCGAAAGAAATTATTATGACAATTATTAGTACCACTGCATTTATGGCTATGACTGTACTAACTCACTAAAATCAAGACATTGCAATTTCATGAATTAATATTAATGTTTCAAAGAATAAATCAATTACAAAATTATGAAAATATTTATTTAGCACATTAGAACAGTGCACAATATAAAATCAAATAAAATTCTAAATAAAATGTTTAACTTGACTCCACTCGTGTACATTAAATAATAATGGAGCAATAATTGTTTTTATTTTTATTAAGAAAAATTGGTGCACTGCACCTTTAGACAGACAGCGCTGTCCCTTTAAGAAAGACGGTATCTTAACTGGAGCTGTGCCGCAATAAAAAGTGAAAAAACTAAACAAAAAGATGAACGTTTGTCTTGCTGTTTGTTTTGGACGTAGAGCAGATAAATGATTAGACTATTTATTTTTTCCAGTGGCACACGATCTACTCACACTGCCTTCACCATCTACCGGTCGATCGTTGGATGTTTGGATTTCAGGTGATAAATTAAACACGACTTCGCAGATGCACACGTCTTGAAATTTCAGCATCACACGTTTTGCAAATCACTATCAGTGGGTCTTTATAAAATACTTTATATACGGCGATAAAAGTCTTTCGGCCACCAAAAATTTTTCGGACGAAAATGGCCCAAAAGTGCATTTTCGGTTTTTGGGCGAAAATTTTTGGTAGCCAAATATTCGGTGCATCCCTACTGTTTTACTGTGTACAGCTTCATAACCAGCTACATCAGGTCCATCTGTGCATTTAATACCCTTTTTACTCTTGATATTTTTCTGCCCTTTTGTATTTTGTTGTAAACTACAATTTCCCCACTGCAGGACAAATAAAGGTTTTTCTTAATTCTTAATTTTCCAAACTTAAAGTCCAGATAAAAGTGTCTCCTTCCTTCTTTCCTTTGTGGCATGACACCACAGCGTCCAACATGTACTTTCAGTTTCATTATTCTTAATATTCTTTCATTCATTCATTCATTTCATTTCTTTAAACCTCTCTCTCTCTCTCTCTGTCTCTCTCTCTCTGTGTCTGATATTTCGAGCAGACTCCAGTTTGACCAAATAAACCGAGTCCTCCAGAGTTTTTCCCTTTGAGGCTTTTTTACATGTTGGACACAGACGGAGCTTCCAGAGTAATTACGAACGCGTTAGCCGACATCAAAACATTAATATAACAAAGGAATTTGTAACATGTGCTCGGAGGCAAACAGAGAAATATCTACTCTCAACCACACACTGCTGGACTCAGTTTTTTTTCCCAGAGGCACAAAAGAATTTTCATCTTCGTCAGTTATTTCCTGGAACATAAAAAAAAAAAGCAGAGTCCGTCCTGCCAGCCAGCCCAGCAGCCAATCAGCTAATCACACTGGTGATTGTGGTAATGAGGCCATGGAGAGCACTCATCTCTTCTTCCAGCCACTTCCATTAATAACAGCGCTGACGATGAACCAGCAGCAGGGTCGGTCGTTCGGTCCCAGCAGCTCCTCAGCTCCTCACATGCTTCAACCTTCACACCGACTCCCGGACACGTTTTCATTTCAAACTAAAAAAAAGTTTAACATCACTTCCTCTCAAAGACAAGGTTAACCTGCCACAAATATTCCCAGAGAGGAGCGAGAGGCAGAAATCAAATTGGAAAGCTTGTCTCCATCAAAGAGAATACAAAATGGTTTCTGGCCCCAAACGGTTTGGAAACGAGTCCAAGTACAAATATTAAAAAACACGTAACCGTTCACCAGCAGCTCAGCGGAGACATTCACCAACCAGACCAGCTTCAGCACTGACTGCAGCTCTAACACAGGTTCTACCTCCTGGGTCCTACGATGCTGAGAACGGGAACACCTGGCTAGTGTCAAAGATACCAACAAATTTAAGAAGAAGAAGAAGAAGAAGAAGAAATGAGGAAGACGATAAAAGAAAGAAGTAGAATAAGAACCTAACCATGAAGGTCGTCCTCTGTTAGTCAGTAACTAGTGTAATGTGGATGTGTGGTGAGGTGGTAGTAGTTGATCATCTAAACAGAATCCATGGAGTCCACTCAGTCAAAGGCTGCACCCAAACAACAACAACAAACACTGAACGTTTAAAAGAAGAGAAAAGTTTCCTGGAGACAGCGTCAAGGAGAAACATCTTCCAGAGAGGGTTAGGGAGTTTATGGCAGCGTTGGATGACCAGAACATTTCTGGAGTAGAGAACACAAGGTACCAGCTACCCTCTCCACACTACATTAACTTTGACTGAAAGATTTATTGGACTGAATCCAGTCCACTCTAGGAGAAGACAAGGAAGACAAGGACAGACTTTAGGAAGCTACAGGAGACCAACTCTAGGAGAAGACAAGGAAGACAAGGACAGACTTTAGGAAGCTACAGGAGACCAACTCTAGGAGAAGACAAGGAAGACAAGGACAGACTTTAGGAAGCTACAGGAGACCAACTCTAGGAGAAGACAAGGAAGACAAGGACAGACTTTAGGAAGCTACAGGAGACCAACTCTAGGAGAAGACAAGGAAGACAAGGACAGACTTTAGGACACTACAGGAGACCAACTCTAGGAGAAGACAAGGAAGACAAGGACAGACTTTAGGAAGACACAGGAGACCAACTCTAGGAGAAGACAAGGAAGACGAGGACAGACTTTAGGACGCTACAGGAGACCAACTCTAGGAGAAGACAAGGAAGACAAGGACAGACTTTAGGACACTACAGGAGACCAACTCTAGGAGAAGACAAGGAAGACAAGGACAGACTTTAGGAAGACACAGGAGACCAACTCTAGGAGAAGACAAGGAAGACAAGGACAGACTTTAGGAAGCTACAGGAGACCAACTCTAGGAGAAGACAAGGAAGACAAGGACAGACTTTAGGAAGACACAGGAGACCACCTCTAGGAGAAGACAAGGAAGACGAGGACAGACTTTAGGAAGCTACAGGAGACCAACTCTAGGAGAAGACAAGGACAGACTTTAGGACGCTACAGGAGACCAACTCTAGGAGAAGACAAGGAAGACAAGGACAGACTTTAGGACGCTACAGGAGACCAACTCTAGGAGAAGACAAGGACAGACTTTAGGACGCTACAGGAGACCAACTCTAGGACATTTAACGTTGCTTGGAGGAAAATAAACGTGTCTTTAACCACAGAAGGAACACAACATAATCTAAACCTAGAACCAATAATCTGAGGACATGAGGACATGTGTACAGAACAACAGTCCAGGTTTAAATGTCTCTTCCATAAAAGTCAAGAAAACACAATCTGTGTCACCTCAGAGCAAAGCTAAAGGTTTATTGTAAGGTCTGCTTTCAGACCTATCGGACCTCCTCCTCCTCCTCGTCCTCCTCCTCCTCGTCCTCGTCCTCCTCCTCCTCCTCCTCCTCGTCCTCCTCCTCCTCCTCCTCCTCCTCCTCACATAGACGCTGTATGAATGGATAAATGCTGATGGGGGGGGGCTCAGTAAAAGGTGAATGAGCAGACCGGCCGTCACGGAGCTGGAGACCTCTCAAGCTCTGGCACATTTTCATAAGAAAAGGCCATTAGTATGAGAGGGGCAGCAGGAACCCAATTGATTTGGCCTTTCGCTCTGCAACCTTGTTCACCGACCTTCCAAATACCTGGGGGGGGGGGGGACTCACATCTGAAGAGGAGGAGGGAGGAGGCAGAATAAAGCATTGGAATTTGTAATGGAGGAGAGGATGGGGGGGTGCTAGAGATGAAGGGGGAGGTAGGGGAGCTGTTCATTTCCTGGATCTCATCTGTGACCTTCTAGTTTCAGGAGGTCTCTCTGAGGTCATGACCTCCTCCTCTGCTCCCTTCCTTCTTTAAACTTCACCCATTATGATTTTTCATTTTTTTTTTGGTGGGGGGCTTATTTGTCCTGGCTGTCAGGTCCTACCTGCTTTAATAGAACCCCCCCCCCCCCCCATCCCCCGGCTTATAGTGTGGCAGATATAATCAGTTTTTGGAAGAGGCTGTGGCCATGTGGGACAAACAGAGGGAGAGGAGGAGGAGGAGGAGGAGGAGGAGGAGGAGGAGGAGGATAGTGAGAGGAAGATGAGCCGAATGAAGGGATGAAATGAAGAGAGGAATCGATGGAGAGAAAGATGGAGGAGATGGACAAAGACAAGGAGGATGACGAGGAGAAGAGTGAACTGAAAGATGAAGGTTAGATCCTAAAAATAAAGATTTACCAGAACGTTAAATATGAAAACAAGGACGTGAACGTTCTCATGCTGCTCATCATTTGATTGATGTGATGTGACGTGATGATGTGACGGGGCTGGAAGAAAGATGGGAGTTAAAAAGTAATGGAGGGATGGAGCTGGGGGGAGGAGGGGGGGGGGTTAGCAGCAGGATATGAAAGGCTGGAATGTGATGGGGGAGATAAAGAGAGAGAGAGAGAGAGAGACGGGGGAGATAGAGGGTTTAAAAGTGAACGTATAATTAAGAGCAGAAGGAGGAGGAGAGAGGGATGGATGGCGTGGAGAAAGATATTAAAGGTTTAGCCTGGAGAGAGATGAATGAATGAATGAAGAGGAAGAGGAAGAAAGAGGGAGGGCAGCGCTCTTAGAAGCCTACGACTCAGACACCACATGTGACGGTGTAGCATTAGCTTAGAAACTAGCTTAGAAACTAGCTTAGCAGGTCTTTCCTCCAGCGAGTTCACTCACAAACTACACGCTAATCCAGTTAGCGTTCGTCTATGGCAGTTTACATTCAATAAATTAGCTTAGCATAACTTTTCACGACAAGATACATCCAAGTTTCCATCTTCATCGCCGCTTTCCACTAGTTTTTATCCAACAACCAAGTTTTTTATCCAGAACAGAGTTTCTGGCGCCTTCCATGTCAAACGTCTGTTGTTAACCCTCTCTGTTGGTGTTTACCGCTTTTCCCGCAGAATGTAAAAAAATTGGACATTGCGTCTTCGCTTCCTCCCATTGGTTAAACGGGTCGCTTCATTGAGTGGTTGTCAATGGCAACTGTCAATCATCATGATCCTGTTTTTATAGTGTCAAATAACTAAATCATTAGCATTATATTAACTACCTAAAACGGATGTGACGTGTACTTTAGTGTTTTAGTTTAGACCAAGTCCCACCCACTAACATAGAGGGGCGGGGCTTATACAAGCTGTACTGCAGCCAGCCACCAGGGGGAGCTCCACATGACTTGGCTTCACTTTAAAGGAGCACTTTCCACCTACACTGGTGGTAGTTGCTCTGTCTTAAACAATGTTTACAACCTGTTGGTCCAGCTCTTTGACTCCCTCACTTCCTGTCCTATGAGAACTGGACAAAAGTTTTAGGAATGTTTGGGTTGATCGTCCCACATTCTGCCAACAGACGGGACAACGAGCCCAAACGTTCACTCAGAGTCTCCTGCTACAAGAAGAACAAGGATGGTCCTGATGTCAAACATGTCCTAAATGCTCAATAACTGACCACCACCATGAACTGCACATGGAGGCCATAAACCCTGCTGTTGTGTCTGTGTCGGGGGGGTCCTCACCTTGACGATGTCCCCCAGGTAAACGTCCTCCATCTTGTTGGGCACCTTCATCTGGAAAATCCGGCCCACCACCGCAGAGGAGTCTGGGAAGGCCGTGGGCGTCGTCGCCGCCGCCGCCGCCGCCGCCTTCTGCTGAGCCGCCGCCACGTCGACCACATCCATCGCCTGCATTCCCTCCGTCGCTTCCTGGAAGTCCTGAAGGAGCGAGGAGTGCATGGACGCCTCCAGCTCGCTCCCGCCTCTCTCACTCTCTCCGCCCGCTTCCATGAACACCACGTCGCCCAGCATGTCGATCTCCACCTCCGCGTGGGCCGGCGACGGCAGCCAGCCTGTCGCAGCCAGGACGAGGAAGCCCAGCAGCAAGACTCTAGTCCTGGGTAGTCTCACGTCCAGGCCCCGGCTCGCCCCGAGCCGCCACAAACTCAGCTTACTGTGCATTCTTCGCCTCTTGTCGGGCCTGACGCAGGAACAAAAAATAAAAAGGAGGATGTCCAAGTGGGAGGGGGCGAATTAGGGGTGAGCATGCACCCCCAACAGATAGAGCAAATCCCTCTTTTCAAAGCTCCCTCCTTCTCCTTCTCCACCCACTCTTCTTGCCTGGCGCCGAGCAGGAATCTTCCCTCCTTCTCCTGTTCCGCCTCCTCCTCCTCTTTTGTCCTCGCTCACTCGGCTTTATTCTTCCTCTTCCCCCTCGGACCTTTTGTCGCTCGCCCCCCTCAGAGGTTTAGGAGTCCCATTGTGGCCGAGCACCTTTGAGATCTGTGCGGAGACAAAGACAGAAGGCAGAGGGTTAGCGTTGGAGTTTCTTTCAACGCGCTCACGACGAAAACACACCTCAAAAAATTAAAACGCCTCGCACACTCAATCAAAAGTCAATCGCCTTCAGGAGTTCGGCCTCTAAATCCACGGTGTGTAGGAGGAGAACCATATTATCATACGATGCTGGGGAGTAATCTGATTAGATCTTACAACAGCTCTGCCTCTCTCTCTCTCCTCCTTTTAAGTCGTAGGTTATCCAGTAACTTCAGCTCAAGAATGAAAGAGTGAGGGAAAGACACGTGATGGAGAGAGAGAGAGGATGGGTGGATGAGGGGGGAGGTGAAGGTGATATACGGTGGGACCTTGGATTAGCCAACAATGGAGAACCAGTCGAAGCTTTCTTGGAACCGCTAATGAATGCATGCTTCCTCTATTGTGAGACGGGTCAAACTGAGTGTGTGTGTAGGTGTGTGTGTTGTTGTGTGTGTGTGTGTTGTGTGTGTTGTGTGTCTGTGTGTGTGTTGTGTGTGTGTCCATTGTCAGGGCTGAGGTTTGTTATTCATCCAGCTCTTTCATGGAGCAGAGGATCCCCTCCATGCGCCACAACACAAATGATTTCCCCCGAGGGCTTTCGCTCACTGAGGGATGGACAGAAAGCGGAAAAGAAAGAGTGAAAGAGTAAAGAGGGGGAAAGTGAGACACCCCCCCCCCATCCCCCCACTTCCCCACTGTGTCTCACTTTGCCCTGAAGCAGATGCCCGCTGGAGAAAGTGAAATCACTGCAGGACGTTTCTGGCAACAACAACACTCGGCCTCCCAAGCAGCTTCTGACCGACTCAAAAGACTCTTTGTTGCTGCCGCCTCGTCCTTGACGTGTCTCACCTTTGGACAAAAACTTTGTTTTATCATGAGCTGCAAAGATTTCACTCATGAGCTACATGCTAATACAGTTAGCATACGTCTATGGCAGTTTACACTCAATAAATTAGCATTTTAACTCAAGCTCCAGCTCCATCTCAGCTTTCAACCGTTTCATCCGTCAACAAAGTTTTGAACAAAGTTTCTGACGTCGACATAAAGATCTCCTCTGATTGGCTACTCTGAGCCACAGCGGGCTACCCGATTGGCCACTTTCAACATCAATTAATAGAATTGTTTATCAGAACAGATTTTCACAACAGTTGATGATCGTACGTGCCCGATCAGTTGTGCCCTGAACACTCTTCAGTCTCCCTTTGACTTCCTCACTTCCTGTCCTATAAGAACTGGGCAAAACATTTGGAAACATTTGGGTTGATCGTCCCAAATTCCTCCAACAGACGGGGCAACGAGCCCAAACGTTTGCTCAGAGTCTTCTGCTACAAGAAGAACAAGGGTCCTGCTACAGATGGTCCTGATCTCAGACTCTTTGTTGTTTCCCCTCCTCCCCCAAGAAGAACTAACTTTCTCTTCCAGTTTTTCATCCTTGTGAAAGTCAGGACTTTGACTGATACCACCTTTGGAATCATTCCTCTCCAAACTAGTCCAAGATGGCCGCTATGGATCAACTCCTTCCCTTTCATGTCAGGTACCTTCAGCTGCATCGCCCGGGGCCACATCCCTCCTCTTTCCTCTTATTGCTTTTTCTCTGTTCTTCAGTGTGTTTTCTCTTTCTAATGCTTTCATTGCTTCTCTGTCTCAGGATGTCTTGTAGTTGTACCTCACACAACTTTCTTTATCCAGAACACTTCCTGTTCCCCCTCTCCTCCCCCTCCTCCTCCTCCTCCAGGGGTTTAAGGTACACCACACCTTCTCTCTCACATATCCAAAACCTTCAAGGCCATTCGTCCTCTTTTCTTTTTCTCCCGGCACTCCCTCACCTATCACAAACACACTCAGTCTATTCAGTGCGTGACAATCAGGGGAGTGCTGCTGTGAAAAGACTCGGCGAGCCGTCGGTGCAGGCGCAGAAAGAAAAGCTGTCAATGAGCACAATGAGGGACAAGACAAGAAATCTTCTACTCCGGCTGTCGTTACCTCCTCACCCACGCTCCACCCACCCACCCACCCGCCTCCCAGCATCGATCACTCTGGCACAGATGGAGAGGGAGGAGGACAAGGACGTTCAGGATGGATCGAATAAGAGACGGAGAGAGAGAAAGACTGGAGGGAGGACGTGGGACAGTTTTCAATAAACAGTGAGTCTCTTGATTGGTCAAAACATCAACTAAGGACCACTAAGAGACGCTCCACATGGCTCCCACAGCTATAAGGTTACCCTTTAGTCAGAGGAAGAGAAGGCTGAAACTAGTTTACTGGACGCCATGGCGACACCTTTTGTTCCGAACAGGCCCGTAACCATGTCTGTGTGACTCTCCCTCGGTCGGTCAGAGCCTCTTACTGTCCTTTAATTACTTCGCCAGCACGTCGCAGAGATTTACGGCGCTCGAGGAATGATTCAGAGCGGACTTCCCCAAACGTAATTAAAAGCCACCGTGTCGTAGCTTGGGATGTTCTGATCCAGAGTCTCCGCGGATCAAAACTCTCAACGCTCTCGTCTCCACTTTATGTTGGAGTCCTTGAGCCGATGGGGTAACGGGGGGGGGGTTGCAGGGTGGAGATGTAGGGCTAAAAAAGAAATAGGGAATCAGAGAGATGATCCTTTGTCATCAGACACAGATCACAGTGTGAGGACTGCTCAGAGAGCATCTATATATAGATTCATGGAGGGGTGGGAGGCAGGGGGGGCTGTGGCCTTGTGGTCAGAGTGAGTTTTATGCCTCGTTACAACTTTTATGACTGTCGAGACAACAAGACTGAAGTCTTTTATACTTCAGGACAGACACAAAGACCATCAGTTTGCACCAGAGGATCCAGGATCGGATAGATTTACCTCCTAACGCAGCATAGAAACACTGGAGACTCTCTGTTGGGAACTGATTCTGCTCCAGCAAAGATCTACTGGGCCAATCAGATCGTTTGGGGGCGGGGCTCAACGTGGTGATGGACAGAAGAGTAACAGTAGTCATACACGTCAGCTGATGAAGAGGGTTTTTTTTTAATCTCTGGATTCAGATGGAGTCTGACTGAACTGGTCACGTTTCAAGACCTCAAGCTTTATATCCCAGTGTTGTTGTGCTGGGGGTAAGAGAGCCTGTCTAAACCTGTACAGGAATTCTCTCAGCGACCAATGAGAACACAGAACATGCTCAGGGGCCAATTAAAGAACAGCCCCAACCCCCACCACCACCACCACCGCCACCCCCGTCCCATGGAAGCTAATCAGAGAGACAGACCATCTTGTCAGCACTTCAGTGGCACCTTTAAATCTCTGCTAGTCCCTCCTTCAGACTCCACCTTGGTCCCCTCTTCTCCTGTCACCTTTAAATCCTCCAAAGTCACAGCTGATGCTTCTCTATTATTGGTTCAGACGGGTCAAGAGTGTTTCTAATAATGTTCCCCAGACCGACAGCTGACACTGACGCCACGCAGATATTACCACCGTCCCACCCAGATGCACCAGACACCAAACATACCCCAGCTCACGGGGTTTCCCTCCTGACCACAGACTTCAGGCTGGATCAGAGCGTGTTTTACCTACAATAACGTCTAGATATTCAGCTCAGAGATCAGGAGCGTCTCAGGTCTTTATCCGGCTCTCTCTCCTCCAGACTAATGTGTGGTGTAAACAGATGGAGATTATTCTTCCGGTGTGAGGATGTGAGAAGTCTGCATTGTCCGTTTATATAATGTGTGGGAGAGAGAGAGAGGGAGGGAGGGAGGGACGAGTGGGTCTCTGTGATAATCCAAACCTGATTATCGGATACTTACGGATGAATTTCAAAACAAAAGCGTCGTGAACAAAAACTGTGACCTCGGCGTCGGAAACAATCCGCGCTGCCTCCAAAACCTGCTTCAAAATGGATTCAGATTAATCTGCACTCCCACTCGTAATTACATTCGCAATTAGCTCGGCTGCAGCTGGAGGAAGAGGCTGCAGCTCCACCGCCACACAATGCAGCCGAACAAATGCAATCAATCACGATGCAAATCCAGGCTGCGGCTGGATGCGGCGCTAGCTACGACCGCGGACGGAACATATGTGTGAGCGCGAAGGCTGGGAGTTATGAAGCATGTTCAGAGGAGGAGGAGGGGGAGGGGGAGGAGGGGGAGGAGGGGGGGGGGAGGAGGGGGAGGAGGGGGAGGAGGAGGAGGAATTACTTTCATTAATTACTCAATTCTTCTTCCCCGGTCACGTTGGGAATTATCATCTGGAAAACTTTAGTAAACGACTGAACATTCATAAATCAGGAGGTGGTTGGGGCAGATGGTGGGTGAACACAGCATCCAAAGTCTTTAAGATTAGATTATTATAAAAATAAAAATAACTATTTTCATGATTTATTTATGATTACTGTGTTTCAATTAAAGTAAATCATTGAAATGATAGTAGAAAAAAAACGATTACGCCTCAACGCCTTAAGAAAAACAGAAGATACGACAATTTAAGAAGACTGAACTTTTTTTTGAAGACTTTTAACTCATTAAAAGCTCCAGTGGGGCCTAGGTACTGCTGATAATGATTAAGTCACATTTCATTTACAGATATTCCAGTTTCTAAATAATTCTACCGTTTAGACACCAGCCCTATGATGTTTAGATACAAGGCTAGGTTTCTGATTGCTCGCTTCGATTCAATATCAGTTCATTTCAAAACAAGTTTACTTCAAACTAACGTTGGTTCCAGGGGTTTGTTGTGTCTCCTCCATCTTCTCATCTGTCATGTGTCTTTGCTTTTGTCCTCAAACGTTTTAAATCCTGACGCTAATCACATCGTCTCTGAAACCAGTTACACAAAACCAAGATCCGTTAAAAGAGGATGCAGGTAATGCCATGGACTCTATGAATCGATGTTGGATATCAAAAACTAAGTTCTCGCTTGGTGGAAGCTTAGTTTCCTTCAAAAAATAATTTGTTGGTTGAAGTGATCTGAAGCGAACCAGCTCAGTGTTCAGCTTTCAAAGTCATAACAAAATGTCCTCTCACACGTTCATTCTACAAAACAACAAAGCCAGATACCGGCTCCATCAAGGTCTGCCTGGTGCCACGGGTCACGAACAGAGGAGGGCCACGAACGGAACAAAAAACAGGATTCAGAGAAACTGTGAAAACAACAACAACATAACCCGACCGACAGGAACGACGGCTCCCAGAGGAGGCTTCCGGCCGCTCCTCGGTGGAGGTCCTGCTGTGATGTGGGAGTAGCTGGGGATCTGCCTGTGACGGACAGCTGGAAGCAGATGTGAACCTGCCTCCAAAAACAAAACCCGCGACAGAAGGATGGGGAGGCAGCAGACGTCACCTCGCGGGTGAGGCTCAGATGTTAATATGATCGGGCTTGAAAGTGATAGCGGGTGTTACATCCACCCTGCAGATGGTTGGAGGCACAGATGTGAATGCATATGTATAAGAGATGTTGAGGCTGCAGCACCAGCTCTGCTGCAGCGCTGCAGCCGACATGAAACTAATGGTCCACCAGCCGGGCCAGGCCAGACCAGGCCAGACCAGGCCAGGCCAGGCCAGGCCAGGCCAGGTCGGTCTATTCATCACCGAAAAAGACATGTTAGCTAGGTCCTGACATGCTGTAGGTGTGGCTGCTGTTTCCGGACCCCCCAGCTTTCTAAAAGGGGGAAGGTTTAGATTCTAGAGTTACACAGACAGACAGCCTGCAGCGATATTTATTATCTCCAAAAACAAGATCCTTATCCAGCAAATAATCCTCTCACGGAAAACAGGATCATCCACCGCCCGTCCCGTCCCATCCCGTCCCGTCCCGTCCCACCCCGTCCCGTCCCAGCCCAGCCCGGCCCAGCGGGTCACATAAACATCCAACACGACGTCCTCACTGCTTCAACCAGGGCTTTAGCGAAGACATCAAACCAACACGTGACCTTCAGCGACAGATAAAAGCTTCTGATAATATTGTCCTCATGGATCGGTGCTGATCCTCCTGAACTTCCTCAGGGCTCCACTTCCTCCATGTGAGGATTTGAAAAATAAAAAACACAAATGAAACCAGCGGGGTGGAATCATGGGAACTGTGGTTCTTTAGTGAAACACAGACAAACACTTTGATTAGAGACAGAGAGAGAGAGACTCTAACAGCTCATAAGAGAAATATCTCTGTAGGCTAATTATAAAACTGCAATAGCTGCAGAAATGAAACATGAAAGAATTAACAATCACAGAGAGGAGGGAGGGAGGAATATAATTACAGTTAAAGAATGTGTAGGTGGAAAGAGTAATTAAATCTTGGTCCAATTAGCCTCCTGCATTCCGGTTTCCTCTCAGCCTGTTGTCTGCTTTGGACAAAATCATCTCTTCTAGTTACAGAGACGTGTTCTTTGTGATAAACCTCTTTGTGAGGACAGTTTTGGACAGCGAGGACAAGCCGGGGCTCCAGAGGGACGGCTGCAGACATCAGAGCTGAGCCGTTGATCAGTACCGAGTACATTAACTCTGGACTTTTGTACTCGTGAAATACAGACGCTGGAGGACAAAGGACGGTTGTAGTTTTTTTTGGATTCTGGGATACCTGGCTGGACCACGTCCACACAGGTTACCTCCTCAGATACGTCCTGGATGAAACGGGCGGGGCAAGAACACATCCAGGTATCTGGACTGGTTTTTGTCAGATGGTAGTTTGAGCTTGGACAGAGCAACAGCTCGCACCCAATGGAAGCTTTTATCCACCATATGTAGATTAATATGGCAGGAGGACGGGTTAAGAGACTTGGAGTTCAGTGCCTTGGCCCGGGAGGTTTCATTGAGTGGTCCATGCACCAGGGATTGAACAACCTGCTTTAGTGAGCCACGGCTGACCCAGGAAGTGAAGGATATAACGTCAGCAGCTATAAATGGAGTTAAAAGATCCACAAATAAGTGACGAATGAAGAAAGACACAGCAGGAAGTCCATTTAAAAAATGATCTGTTTTATAAAGCTTCAGAAAGTGAGTGTGAAGAGCTGGACAGGCTTCAAGGGATGAGACTAAGACTAAAACTAAAACGAAACTAAATCTAAAATAAGGCCGGTTGTGTTAATGATGTCCTACTGGGACCACCAGCGAAGAGACATCTGCTCACATGTGTGTGTGTGTTGGACAGACAGCTGGTTACGACTGCTAGTGACTGAAAGTGACAGCCGGGTGAGACGGGACCTTCCTGACCCTAACCCCTGTTACACTTCTAACCCCCCACCCCACCACCACCACACACAAACACTCAGCTAATCTGGGCCCTTTAATCTGACGCTTCCATGAACTCTTCCTCTCCAGGCGCCACCGAGCGTCGCTGCCTCCGACAGCTCAGACAGGAGCAAACACCCCAGCGCTGACTATTCTTGGAGGTGAGAGGCTGAAATATGCTGAAGTCAGTCAGAGCTCCACTCACTCTGCATCCAGCAGCGACTATTTCAGTGAGACGAGTGAGCTCACACGCTTTATTTATACATCATGAATCATTTCACAACCCTAGGAGCCGGAGAGGGAGTTTACAACGGCGTCTCCTTTTAGATGAAATCAAACCATCACTTCTTCTTCTTCAGAGCAGCTACTCATTTAGTTTGGTTTCTGTCTAACAACTAGGGCTAGCAGTCAACTTCACTGCTGTACCATGACTCTTTAAGCATCATGTGGACTAGTCACTGATCACGTGACCATAACAACATGGCCGCCTCCTAGAAGACAGGTGAGGAGCCCAGTGGGTCATTGGTTCTTCACTAAAGATGAAGCCCATACTACCGTGACATGTCAGTCCTGAAATACAACTAAACTACTACTGCAAAAAAGACATGCTAATGCTAACGCTAGCAGAGGAACGGTCCAAATCCTCTGGACAGCAGTCAGTTAACAACTTGACCAAACGTCCTGTGGTAACAGAGAGAAGGAGGCTGCACATCAACTATCTGATAAAGTTATTAGACCTTTAGCTGCTACACTATCCCATCTAACAACACGCTGTGGAGGACTATTAAATGCTACTGATGGTGCTGAGGTGCTGCATGTTTTTATACAGACTATACATATCTGTAGAGCACAGTACTGATGAGCTCATGTGTTTATGTTCAGTTCTGTTAGTTGACATTGTTGCTGTGGTTGTAGAGCGAGTTTTTTGTCCTTGATGTCAGTGAATGCACCATGATAGAGATGGTAGTTATGGTAGAGAGTTTACAGAGCGAGAGACTGACGGTGTTTACGGTGTTGACGTGGTCTACAGTCGACAGTAGCTTCAATAAACTTAGAAAAGCCTCCGTAGCTTCTTCGTGTATTCAGGTCAAGGTGTTTCTATGTGTGACGTCATCGACTCATCAACAGTGACTCGACTTTCACCACATATTAGTCGACTTTACAAAAACCAGCCCGTGCTAACAACCAGCAGACACTACTTCCTGAATAAAACCACCGTGTGGACGTAGAAGCCCTCGGGTGCTCTGACACCGCCACGCCTCGCCGCCGGCTCCGTTTAGCTCCTCGCTGCAGACACGCCTCGCGCCTACTCCGCTAACTCAGACCGGCCTGATCTGGGTCAGCCGTGTGCAGGTACACATCTGATAACATCACACTGCAGTGACCTGGATATTCCTGCAGCAGCAGCAGCACATGTGTGTGAGCGGCATGTTGAGTCCTGAGAGACGTGTTCCTTCCTCTACGCTGCCGGTTTATCCTCGTGTGTTGGTGTGTTGGTGCGTTTGTGTGTTTGTGTGATGAGTCTGCAGCGATAGGCATCTCCTCCCGTCTCCTGGCGATGCAGGTCATCAATTCTCATCTGCGTATCTGTCCTATCTGGAGCTATAAATACACAAGCAGGCGGCAAGACGGGAGAAGAGAGCAGAGCGGAGGCAGTCAGCCGCCAGAGCACACCTTCACCTGAACTCTGAGCTCCTCTCCTGGCTGCCCTCTCTGAGGTACAGGTGTTATTGTTACCTGACACGTACATGGACCAGTACATCAACCTCAGCCTGATCACTCATTCTGACGTTAAATGATCTGATCACCTGGGGGTTGAGGGTTCTTGTGAAACGTCATCTGTTCCAGTTGAAAGAACCATCTGACCAAACACCTAAGTGTGTTCTTGCACCGTCCTTTTTATTGAGGACACGACGGGAGGTAACTAGTGTGGAGCTGGTGCAGCCAGGTATCCCAGAATGCATTTCTGTTCCACTTTCAGAATGACCGTCCTCCAGAGTCTCTACTTCAGAATCAAACTAAACAAAACCTCCAAACTACTACTACTACTACTACTACTACTACTACTACTACTGGATGTTGATGAATGCAGGAGGTTTTTTATGTCCTCCTCCAGTCCTGAATGTCTAGAGTCTTAGAAGACGAATCACAAGTTTACTTTATGTAAACTGTTTGTAGAATTAGTTGTGAGCAGCTCCTGGTTCTGGAGATAATTATGTTCCTACAAAGAGCCTATTTATTTATTTATTAATGTTGTTTCTGCAGAGATACAGAACCAGTCCAGCAGTCAGCAGGTCACATGTTCACAGAGTCTCTCATGGTCCTCTCAGTGATCCAGTCTCTCTTTTAAACTGAATAAATTCTGGATATAATCCCGTAGAGCCGGCCGCTCGGTCAGAGGCTCGGTATCTTGGATCTACCCCGGCTCCCTCCGCCTCCACGGTCCCTGCAGATGTCTCGGCTCCAAGGCCCCGTTCTTTATCTCTACGATAACGGCGGCCTCGGCTGATAGGCCTTCACACCCTGTGGCAAAGTGACCTCCAGCTCACTGGCGGGGTTTTAAAGGTGCCGCCGCCGCCGCCGCTTGGACACCCCCCCCTCCCCCCCTTCACTTCTGTCTGCTATATTTATCACGGAGGGAGACAGAGAGCTAATATTTATCAGCAGAGTTTTGTTTTTCACCTGAAAGTTGCTGAGCCGTAAAGGGATTTGGGTAAATGTCACAAGGAGACGACACTGCTGCAGCGCTGGGTGTCGCTCCTCAACTCCTCAACTCAATATGAATTCATTAAGAGATATTTAAGTTTCACAACTATTTTACTTCAAATGGAAAACTAAATGCTTTCAGAGATTTGTAGCATTTCAAAAGTATTCTACGTGTAGTTGGATGTGCCCTTTTCTATCGTCGTACTTTTTAAATCCAGAGTCGTTTTTATAAAACCAGCTGGAATGACGGGTAACTGCAGTACCTCAACTCATGGTGACTGTAGAGAGAAACTGACGCTTTGCAGCAGAAAAGAAACATTAAAGAGAGAAGCATGAAACGGGTTAACACAGGACGCCCAGAGGAAGGTCAGAGAGTTGATGTTTCTACGTCGCTGTCAATAATTCGGTCTTTGGTTCACGTTAAATACTTCTCGTGTTTTCTCTGTGAAGCACGAAAAAAAAGCCTCTTTGATGATAATGAGTCCATTAAAACGTGATATTTCTGCAGATTAACAAGGCGACGTCGCACACGCGTTATCTGAACACAAACTGATAAAATGAAAGAGAAGGGGAACAGCAAAGAGGAGGAGGAGGAGGAGGAGGAGGAGAGGGGAGGAGGAGGAGAGGGGAGGCACTGAGTGAAAGGTTGGAAGCTTGAGCCAGAATATCAGGAGATTTAGACGCTCGTCAGAGCAGCAGGACGCTGAGTTAGCGACGTTCACGGAGGAAGCTGAGACAAAATGATGAAGCCAGTGACCGGAGCTAACATGCTAACAACAACAATGCTAACATGCTGGGGTTTAGCCGCTCTAATGTTTAGCACGTTAGCATCAGACCTGTTTAAATATGTCAATACATTTAAAATAAGTTTCTCAGGTGGAAAATTGTAAGAACTCATGAAGTAAAACTAAACGCAAAGAAAAACTGTGAATAAATGATGACACAGGTGAAGCCAATGACCAGAGCTAAAATGCTAACAACAACAATGGTAACATGCTGGGGTTTAGCCGCTCTAATGTTTAGCGTGTTAGCATCAGACCTGTTTAAATACATGCCAGGGCTCCTGTGAGGTGAACGACTTTAGTTTTCTTCAACAAATATAAGACTTGATTTGAGTCTGAGTGACGCTGAACTAAACTGCGACAGCTCAACGTTTCCTCCGCAGGAAGAACTCGAGCAGAGGAAAGTGAAACGTGATCCAGAGGAGCTGAGTTCATCTGCAGTCTCAGCAGAGAGACGGAGGGACGGGGGACTTCCTGCCGGCCCCGGGACAACAATGGTATTTACTGTAGTAGCATGTAAACCAGCACAGACCTGCATGGACACGCGTCTTCATTCAGAGTCTGGAGGGAGTGGAGGAGGCAGGAGCACTGCCACCACCAGATAGCTCCCTCTCTCTCTGACTGCTGCTCCCTGCCCCAATGACTCCCCCTTCTCTCCCCCCTCTCTCCCCCCTCTCTCCCCCTCTCTGGTGGGTGACAGTCTTTTAAAGTGCAGTCCTGTACCCTCCGATAGCGCCGAGCAAACAATGAAGGTATTGGCCGCGCTGCTGAGTCTGCTCGTGTCTCAGAATAACAACGAAGCTGCTGATGAGTTAGTGCACTTCAAAGACGAGCCTCTGTGTCTGAGGACGGACCCAGAGCTGCACCGTCTGTCTTTTGTCTTTATTTGGAAACGAAGGAGAGAAGAAATGAACCCAAGGGTCGTGCTTTAATAAATCTACCGTGTGGAGAAACAACATTAGATCTGCTGCTCATCCTCAGTCTGACACGACTTTTATCAAAGCGCGCACACTCGCCGAGGCGAATTACTTTCGGTCACGCGGCAACAAACGCAGAGCGGGCTCGTCCAGAAGGTTGAGCGTCGGCCGTCTTCAAACAGAACTCATATCGTTCCAGGCGAGCGGAGCTGATTACAGGCTCGGCTCTGAGGAGGAGGAGGAGGAGGAGGAGGCTCGACACCTGGTCTGAGGTGAATCAGGACCTAAACGCGGAGCCGAGCGCCTCCAGGCTGCAGCCAACACGTCACTCATCCTGGAGGTTAGGAAAACGTTTCTGTCCGAGGTCGCCTCCGACTTCATCTCTGCCGTAAACTGACTCAAAGCACGCCGCCTTCCCGCCGGCCGCTCATATAGATTTACTGCCTGTTCATACCCTGAGACTGGGAACCGGTTTAACAGAAGGTAAAGAACGTCTTCAGGTTCTGGAGAACGTTTCAAGAACATCACCTCAGGCTACAAAGAAAACTCACTCCATGACTTATTGAAGAAGCTCTTCATCCTGAAGCTAGCTACGTTTCAGACTCTGAATGAAGCCTCAAGTCAAGTTTGCAGTTTCATGACTTTTCTCCACGCTGCAGGAACCGTCACTGACAGTCAACGGTCAACGGTCAACAGTCGAACACGAACACGAGGCCTGATCCAAACCACATCACGCAAGTCATCATTGACCTGATCACCTCACAACCACGTCTTCATCAGATGATTCAAACAAATAAAACAGGTTTCTCAGTTTCTCAGTCATCCAGGTCTTAGTACATCCAAACAAACAAAGACAACTGAACAAACTCCTGAAGTCCACGTATAAATAGAGTCAGTACTCTACTCTGATCTATTCTGAAGACCGACAGTAGAGCACAGTCGTCTGTAGTTCAGGACATTTCAAACTGTTTCTTATCGTCTGCCGAGGTCAAACCAGTAACCAGCCCCGCCTCTCATTCCTTTCAGTCTCATGGTTTGTTTGTGAGTCCAGCTGTTGAGGACCTGGAGACTTTTTTTAATAAACAGCTTTAATCTTCAGCCAGAGATCTGAGGCCTGGGCCGGACGGAGGGACGGACGGACGGACGGACGGACTCTGGAGGAAAGCTGCAGAGATCTGGGCGTGTCTGCTCTGCGGTCCATTCGCCCTTGAAGATTATTGCCTTATCAAACTGTAATGATCTTTGACGGGGCAACTCTCTAAACAATAACCCCCCCCCACAGCCGCCTCCCTCTGCTCCATGGCTGCACATGGACATTGACGTTTTGTCCAACCCGTCCTCACCTGTCCTCCTCAGCTCTCCTTCCTCTCTCTCTCTTTCTATTAACCTTGTTTCTCTCCATCTCACCCCTCCTCCCCCCTTTTCCTCCCCACCTCCGTGTCTTCCTGCAGTCTCCAGTCGTATCAATCAAGACGTCCCATTACTACATCCACTGTCACTCCCGAATTCCTGCCCTGTCCCAGTAGACTGCACACACACACACACACACCCCGACACACACACATCCCACGGCGGCGATGGCGTCTCCAGGACGTGAATCATCGGGGCCCCGTTGGCGGCCCCGGCGCTCGTCCCTCTGAATGACTCTGCCCATCATAAAAAGACAGATTGACGGATGAATGGGTGGGGGGTGAATAAACGCCTTGATGGATGGATGAGTGTGTGGGTGGGTGGATGAATGCAGGGATAAATGGGTGGGCGAAGAAACTGGATGAATGGGTGACTCATGACATCCTGATCCGTTACACAAATCTGCAAATAGGCTCGGAGATGAGCGTTCGAGAGCCGTGACACATCCCCCCCCTCCTCCCCCCTCCTCCCCCTCCTCCCCCTCCTCCCAGAGTGTTTACTTCCTGCTGCATCGACCGACAGAGCGCCGCTCCAGAACATCTGGCGGAGGCACAGCCAGGTATCAATGAGCTCTACTGATCTGGAAAATACAAACGCATAGAATTTAACCGAGGCTGTAACGACTCTGCACCGTCATCGATGCATCGATCCCTGTTGAACGAGTCCCAACGTGTACCAACAGAAAAAAAACCTGAAGCCAAACGTCAAAGAGAGGAAACTCTTTAAAAGGAGACTCTGACGCTTGAGAGCTAGTAGAAGAAGAAGAACGCTTCATAAAACTGAAACCTCTCTTAGTCTAGTCTGATTGTTGATGTCGTGTCCTCATCAGCTGTTTTAGAGACTCTAGAGCTGATGCTAAAGGTGATGCTAACAGCTAATGGTGATGCTAACAGCTAATGGTGATGCTAACAGCTAGCATGTCAACCCTGCTCTCCATCAGTGTGTCTCTACTCATATCGACCTCTAAAACCAAACCAGGCAGGTTCCCATCAACGCTCCGCTCTAACTGGATGCTAGCTACCTTTAGCGGTGGTTAGCATCACAGCCTGAAGGTTGTGGGTTCTAAGCTGCCGGCCCAGCTGGGCTCTTTCTCCGTGGAGCCTGAATATTCGTTTATAGACGTTCAAATGTGTCACAGTTAATGAACTACGTAGATTAAAAAGCGAATGTTTTGCTGCAGCCTCGTAGCTCTTTAATGCTAACCCGTAACGCTAGTCAATACGACTGATGAACGGTAATCGATGCTCTCAGGTCTCTAGAGGACGACTGGTATCAGACATCGACTCAGAGAAGTTCATTTGATAGATGAGGCCGATGACTTGGTAAACTAATGGACTGATAATCATTTAACGCCGCTAACGTCACATAGTCCTTCATCCAATGACAACAAGTTAAAGGATCTTTAAAGTTTTTAGTCTTATTTGATAAACTGAGCAGCTATTACAGGAGTATATGTGAGTGATGTATGTATACACTCCACAGCAGGGACAATGTGACCTATTGAGACCCCCACCACCCCCCACCACCACCACACACAGGCGGTGTAGCTGGTGTAAAGTGAGCCGGGTGGTGTTTGACTGTTAGATTTAACATGTCAGCTCCTCTCAGCTCTCATTTCCTCGGCCTGCTGTATTTATTTATCTGCCGCCGACGCTTTAAAAGCTCGGGGCCAGGTGGAAGACGGAGCTGTTTGCCTGAGTCAACATTCAACATTCAACACGACACACAGACGCACAACACGACCTTTAAATCCAGCAACAAACACCGGGGCTGGGTACGATCCAATCAGATCCATCCATCAGGTTCAAATCTAACGTCCTCATTGGTTCCAGAGGTTCGTGGTGTCTCCACCAGACGTCCACTGATCTCGTCGTCTTGCAGTGAGATTTGTAACGTGAGGATGCAGGATCCAAATATAAAGATATACTCTTAAAAGTTAAAGTACTGCTCCCTGGGCCCGTGCAACACATTCACACATAGAAGGCAAATAAAGCTGATGTGACTTTAGCTCAGCGACGCTCTGACTCAGACTCTGACTCTGGAGCTCGTTTTAAACCTTTTATTTTTCTGCGTTATGGATTATTCTCCTGGTTAAAAATCAAATGTTTGTTTGGTTTGTGGAACCTCCAGAGGCCGACGTGACATTTTCATTTCCCCTCATTCTGACCCGGCGACAGATTCACGTCCCAGCAGCTGAATAATTTAAATAATAACGTTTAAAATATTTAAAAGGAAAAGCAAAGAAACTGGAACCGTGAAATATTCTGATGGTTATCTAAACGGATTTATTGTTCCAGCTCTGTGCCTTCATTTACATTTATGTGCACAAATTATTTTAAAGAAGTTAAAAGTGTGTATCGTGGGGTGAACACGTCCTTAGTGCTGCGCTCCTCTGCTGGTGTTAACTTTTAATACTGAGACATGTAAACAGAGCGAGGAGCAGTAACTTGTCCCGTCCCGTCCCTCAGTGTGAACACCTCAAACCAGATCAGCCCTAACGACGAGTGTCTCTCACTCTGAGGCCTCGTCAGACCTGTCCCGGTCTCGTCGCGGGCCGCTCTGGTCGTCGTGGCGGAGCCTGAATTCCTTTGCAGACGACCGAGCAACAAGCTGCAACGTGCGAGTCTGTTTCCGACGCTTCGACAAGAACAAACACACAACCTCAGAGGCAGAGAGACACACTCTGACTAAACTCTGACTAAATGCTGGGACGCTGACACACAGCCAGCTTGTTTTTACTACTTGCACATGTGCAGACGTGCTTTCTGACGTCATTAAAAACTTTTAGTTGGGTTAAAACTGACTGTGGTTCCTTCCAACTGCTGACGAGGAAGCTGGAACGCCTGCTAACTGCTAAGCTAGCTTATTGAATGTGAACTGCCGTAGACGCCTGCTAACTGCTGACCTAGCTTATTGAATGTGAACTGCCATAGACGCATGCTAACTGCTAAGCGAGCTTATTGAATGTGAACTGCCATAGACGCATGCTAACTGCTGAGCTAGCTTATTGAATGTGAACTGCCACAGACGCATGCTAACTGCTAAGCTAGCTTATTGAATGTGAACTGCCATAGACGCCTGCTAACTGCTAAGCTAGCTTATTGAATGTGAGCTGCCATAGACATATGCTAACTGCTAAGCTAGCTTATTGAATGTGAACTGCCACAGACGCATGCTAACTGCTAAGCTAGCTTATTGAATGTGAACTGCCATAGACGCATGCTAACTGCTAAGCTAGCTTATTGAATGTGAGCTGCCATAGACATATGCTAACTGCTAAGCTAGCTTATTGAACGTGAACTGCCATAGACACATGCTAACTGCTGAGCTAGCTTATTGAATGTGAACTGCCATAAACGTATGCTAACCACTAAGCTAGCTTATTGAACGAGAACTGCCATAGACGTATGCTAACTGCTGAGCTAGCTTATTGAATGTGAACTGCCATAGACGTATGCTAACTGCTGAGCTAGCTTATTGAATGTGAACTGCCATAGACGCCTGCTAACCGCTAAGCTAGCTTATTGAATGTGAACTGCCATAGACGTATAGCCTACATGCTAAATGTATTGTTTAACACAGAAGACCACGTCTAATCTAGTTTCTAATGCTAACGACAACAGAACAGTGTAACCCATGAATATGAACAGTTGCTACGGCAACAGTGGTGCAGTGTTTATCAGTTAATCACTTTAACGCCGGCCCAGCCGTCCTGTTTACTTCACTTTTAATTGAGCAGTTAATATCCGCCGATTAGAAAACAGAACCTGAGGTTTTCAGTCGGGGGCCACGGCGCCATATATACGAATAAATAAAAGTTGCTTTGTGTCTAAATGTAAAAGCTCAGGATTACACTAGCAAGCAGCGCTAATAAAACGTTTTCAGCTCAAACTCCTCCGTGCTTGATTAAACAAGCCCAAATGGTTCGCCATCTGGGAATGTAAAGTCCAAACTGAAACAACACACAGGCCTTTTAGGGTTGTATTACCACTCCATTATACACACAGACCGCAAGTAGCAGTAGTAGCAGCAGTAGTGGTAGTATTTGGAGGAATAAGGCTGCGTATCCAGCGTAACTTCTGCTGAGGCCGAATCACAATCAGGGTTTCTCTCTGTGGCGTGGCGGAGGAATTCCTCCACGGTCGACCGGGTAACTCAGAGCAGCGCTTGGCTCCATGTCCAGAAGGCTAACCAGCCACAACAAGGGGGCTAATAAAACTGTCCACTGATAAGCAGTTAATGCCCCAGAACTAATCACTGCACCGCCACCACCACCCCGTTTTCTCTCACATTAGGACGGCGACACACACACGGAGCGGAGATATCTGCTTCAGCTGCAGAGAGGGAACCTTCAAGTAAAGACCGAGCAGCGGTCTGACAGTTAATGGGAACCAAAAGTCTCGCTGATGGCTGCTGACGTCCTGGCCGGCGTCCTGCTCAGCTCCCTCTGCAGCGCCACAAACCCGTGTCAGCTGCAATTTCTACAACAAGCCGCCGCCGCCGCCAGCAGCAGCGACCGCCGCCCTCAGAGCTGCAGAGCCACTCGGAGGAAATACCGTCACGCTTTCTGAAAAGAGTTTGGAGCTTTCTGGCCGACACCTGCCGACGTGACCTTCTACGCTCGGCTCGGCTCGGCTCGGGACGGGACGGGGCACTCGTTTCCAGGTCGTTCCAATCAACAGAAACTTTTGCCATGTGGCAGAGCTGGCGGTGGGATTTCAAGGCCTGGAACAGGGAGGGAGGATTATTCCAGCTGCTGGGAGGCAGCATGAGTCACGGTGAGAATCCACAGCTGAGCTCACTGTGGAGGAGACGACCAGCGTCCACCGAGACGTCATCCCGACCGTCCTGAAGCCTCCACTGCAGCTCTGCCACCGTGAATCATTCTGGAAAGGAGACTCTTTTGATCGTCAGCAGACTCTCAGAGTTGGGGAACGTTTGGGCTACGGGACCTTAGCTTAGGGATGCAATGAAAAATTTCGTCCGAAAAACCGAAAATGAACTTTCGGGATGTTTTTCCGCCAGAAATTGTTGTTTACACGTGTTGTTTTGGCGATAAAAGTCCGAAATTCTTCAGCCAAAAAAACGAAAATGCACTTTTGGGCCATTTTTGGCCGAAAATTGCTGCAGTTGTTACTTGAATCATCACAACACCCCTGCTTCGGCCATGTTGTTTCGGCGATAAATGTTCGGCCGAAAAAGGCCTGGAAGTACATTTTCGGTTTTTCGGCCAAAAATTTTCGGACTTTTATCGCAGAAACAACACGTGCAAACAAAACCCGAAGCAATTTTCGGAAATTTTCATAGCATCCCTACCTTAGATGAACGTAATCATGTTTTGTGGAAGCTGAGACGTTGAGACATTGTGATTTCCCTTGCACCTCTCCCTGTTCATTTTAAACCGTTACTTCACCCTCACTCCGTCCCGTTTACGGTCAAACTGAGCAGAGGCCCAGGTGTGAAAGGGTTAACGTTGACAGGTGTTGATTGGAGCGTTGCTTCGTGTTGACGAGGCTCCAGGCCAGACTTCACAACCCTCTACTAGAGTTAACTTCACTCAGATCGGTGTGAACTTTCACAAACATTGACACAAACTCTCTTAGCCTCAGCCTCTAATTAACCACAAGCCCCCCCTCCTCACCGCCACCACTCTCCCGTTCCTTCTGATTTATTTAAAGTGAGAGCAGCAGCTGAAGGCTTCTCTGACGGACTGACAGGAATCTGCATCGAGCGCCGGCGCTCAGAGGAAACGTGTCATGAAGAGCTTACAGCTGATGACTCTCTCAGCTCTAGAGGGTTTCAATCAAAGGCCTGAACGCGGAGCCGGTCCGACGCCGCTGACTCACATAGAGCAGCACGCCGTGGACCAGCTCCAGAGCAGCGGGCCGTCTGCTTGGTTATTTTTATTGGCCTCTATTTTAAACCACACTGAAACCATGACAACGGCAGAAAGACCAAGTCCAGCAGATCTTCTCAATCTGCTGCCGGCCAACGTCACCAACCAAAGTCCTGCGTGTGTCGTTATCTGGGGATAAGAATACCCCCCCCCCACCACCACCACCACCACCACCGTCACCAACCGTCCCTTCCTACACCTCCTGAAAGCTGCGATGGCTCTGCAGCAGTTTTAGTTTCAAGTTCGAGACAAATGTGCATCGACAAAGTGGCGTCCAGTAAGACGCTGGACGTCCTGAATCTCATCTCCTGAAGCGATGAAGTCGGATTAGTCCATAACATGAGCACGCTTTCTTTACCTTCATCCCAAACTCATCCTGATCTCAGAGAAGATCCCTCCTTCCACTCGTAGGCGAAGATTGGACTTATCATTCAGAGGATACACGACACGGGGGCTTTTTATAAGACCAGAACTCAATCCTATTTAGGACGATATTGATTTCTGAAATAGGGAGACGCAGACAGGAGAGAGGAGGAGGAGGAGGAGGAGGAGGAGGAGGGCCTGCCTCTGCCTTTTCAATGGGAATCTTGTTTACTGGAAAAGAGATGAAACCAAAGCTGTCGTCACGTTTACAGAAAACAGGACGAGGAGGTTATCCTGCAGCTTTACTGACTCACTGAGCTCACATTTAGTTTTCTACTGTGTATTTACTGGGTTCACGTACATGTACATGTACTGTACTTGGGGTCATATCAGGTCAGAAGTTACTCAGCACATAGTACACAATACTACGCTTCAGTTTGGGGTGGAGGAACAAAAGAAAAACCAAAGGAATTCCTGTTTCCTTAAAGTCTTTGTTTTGGTCCTCTCTACACACAGCAGGCCGAGGCCAGTCCTGCCCCCCCTCCTCACCCCCCCCCACCACCACCAACAGCCTCCAGGACCAGTTAAGCTGATCATCACCTTGAAGAGAGAGGTCATTTAAAGCTCTCAGCCCGAGAAGAAACGCACCTTTTCACCAAAGACTGGGGCCTTTCAGAGGAGAGCTCTGCTGCTGTTGACTCTCAGGCGAGCACAGGAAACCACCCAGGAGCAGAGCAACGAGCCGCCGGACGCCACGACGTACGGTTAACCCTTACAGGTTAGAGCACAGGAAACCACCCAGGAGCAGAGCAACGAGCCGCCGGACGCCACAGCGAATGGTTAACCCTTACAGGTTAGAGCAGAGGAACGACGGACACTCGCTGGAGCACGGGGACGAGGAAATAAATCCAGGCTGATGATGAGGTGGTTGACCGCGAGCGCCTGCAGCACTAATCTGTTGTTTTAATCCCGTTTTACATGTTTGATCTTTTTCCAGCTTTGTATTGACCTGAAGGTTCAGGGTCAGACAGACGACGGTCAACACAGCTTCACTGCGCCACCTGGACAGTCCTCCAACCAATCAGAGACACTTGGCTGGAAACTAATTCACCTCCACAGAGCTCAGGTTGCCGTTAGTCCTCTAGTCTGTCACATGTGGATGTACGCCATGACAGCTCCTCTACAGTGAAGGCAAAGCACATAGAGCTCCCCCTGGTGTCTGCCTGCAGTATAGGTCATATAAGCCCCGCCCCCGCTCCATGTTAGTGGGCGGGACTTGGGTCAAATACATTTTATCAAAGATGGAGGAGCAGGCAACAATAAAATATTGAGTACAGCGTCCTACGTTTGATCAATAAGGTGTAAGATGAAGTGAAGACGTCTACATGCTATGATACATCACCTCATAAAGCCCCGCCCAAGCGTTCTGATTGGTCCAGCAGATTTTTACCAGAGCACAACTGGTTCTAAACTCCGTCCACAAAAAACTCTCGTCATGTGTGAGGAGGTCAGTCAGAGAAAACCACAGAAGAAGAAGAAGAAGAAGAAGAAGACGAGTCACTACGCTACATCTGTGTTTGCTGCAGATTTCTGACTTTTCCAACGCAACCAGAAAACAGGAAGGAAAGAGTCGACGTTATCGTTTTGTTTCTTCTTCTCTACCGTCACCACATCCACCAAAACATCTCCCAGAGCCCAAACCATCATCTCGTTGGTTCACACACTGACAGAACATCTGCAGCTTCTAGTTTCATGTCTCAGAGTCAAAGTCAACGTCCAAACTTTTCACTGCAAAACTAAAACAAGCAACCAGTGAAATGACTGGAGCCTTTCATCCATTCATCCATTCATCGTCGTGAAAATATGAATCAGCTGATTCATTATCAGGTCAGAGGTTACCAAACACACAACGCACACACACACACACACACACAATACACACAACACTGCATGCACAAACTAACGGTGAAGCGTAAGAACCAACACGTCCTGATGAGTGGAGGCTCCTCCTGCTGCTCAGAGGGAAACAAACACTGTTCACACACACCAACACACACACCAACACACACACCAACACACACACCCAGGCGAGTGTGCTCAGCTGCAGGTCTGGCTGATTTACGTCACTAAAGGCTCCGTATGAAAGAAGAGAATGGAGCAGAATCAGAGTGAAGCTCTGACAGACGACGGCTTTACCTCCACTGAGGTCAACAGGAAGATAGGTGGAGCCCCCGGCCTCCTCCCAGGCTTCAGGCAGAGAGTAACGGCCCCCACGGGACCCCTCAAAACCCTCCACACTGCCCATTACTGGGGGGGGGGGGACGACGAGTCCTTTCACTCATCCTGGGCCCCTGGTGTTCTTTAAACCAGTCAGATCACATTAAGACCTGGAATAAACAACACATCCAGCTGGGGGGGGGGGGCATGGAGGGGGGGTGAAGGTGTTAACAGTAAGTCATCTGCGCGGCTTCCAGGACCTTAAAGGTCAGCGGCTAAAATAAAATCCAAATAAAAAGCTGTCTGTAGTGGAGCCAGGACGGGACCAGAGACGTGTCCTCTGGTCGTCCAACATTCAGGAAACATGAGCTAAAGATCATCAGGGTCTATTTATTTATTTATTTATCTATTTACTGGAGGACAGCGTCTCATTAGCTCGTGATGGGTTCTGACAAAGGTTAAAGGTCAGACGTGAAACTACAGGAGCTTCTGTTGAATCTGAACGTTGAGTTATTTTAATGTGTTTGGAACTAAACTCAGTATTAATATTAATATTATTATTATTATAACACACATCAGCTCCCTGGAGCTAACCCCCCCCCCCAGACCCCCCTCCCCCGACCCCCCCGGGCCCTGCTCAGCTCTTCGTCCCGTCTCTGTCGGCCTCGTCCCTCGGCCAGAGGAGACGTCCCCGCGCCGCAGCAGCCTGTCAAACGTCTCCATGGCGAAGCGGACGTGAGAGGAATCACGACGAGGGGGAGCGCACCTACTTCACCTCCAGAGGCTCTTGACGCTGGCAGCGTTTGGGTTTTTCCTGGCACACATGGAGGATCAGGACCCCCCCTACCTCCCCTACCCCACCACCACCACCCCACCACCCCACCACCCCACCACCTCACCCCCCCCCCATATCTGAAGCTCTTTAACCAACTTCCAGACCACAGCGGCACGCACGGAACCAGGAGACAGAAAATAGCAGCAGGGACAATGAGGTCAGTGAGGACTGAGGACACTACAGGACTGTACGGGACCCAGGGGCCGAGTGGCCGAGGGGCCGGGGGGGGGCCCCTTCTCTGGACGCCATAAATAAACCAGATTCTGTGTTGGAGTCCGAGGAGGCCCTTCCCTCCTGGAGCCCAGCAGGTCCTGGCCTGGCGGTTTAAAGTGCACCTGTTCGGGTTTGAGTCCAGAGGAATGAGGCTGGTGTCAGCTGTCCAAACGCTGGGGTGGTGGGACAGGGGGGGTGGGGGGGGCGGGGGGGGGGGGTGAGGGGGGGACGCCCGGGGGAGGGGGGGGGTAAGGGAGGGAAGGGAGGGAAAGCAGGGAGCAGGGCGTGTGGATAAGTAAGAACCCCAGCGAGCCAGCTAATAACACAGACATCGACTAAAAATATCCTCCACCACCTCCTCCTCTTCCTCCTCCTCCTCCTCCTCCACCGCCGCTGCCGCAAATCACGGCCGGAGCGGACCCGGATGTGTCAGCGGAGCCGCCGAACCGTGCGCAAATAAACCTGAACGCTTCTAACGCGTCGACCACCGGGGCTGTAACGGAGAGAGGAGAGAGGAGAGAGGAGAGAGGAGGACCCGGTCCTGCCAGCACGGAGGCGGCAGGGCTGCAGGAAAACACCCCGAGACAGCCCGGAGCAAGCACAGCGAATAACACAACACCAGATAACACAGAGTAACGGAGAATACCGGAGAATGCCGGGGCTGAAAGGAGAAGAGGACTGACCGTTAAATCTCCTCCGGGGTTTATGTCCCTTCCTCCCGTTCAGCCTAAATCCTCCTCCTCCTCCTTCTTCTGCTGCTGCTGCTGGAAGCCGAGCCTCGTCCTCCTCCAGCGGACATGGACGCTCGGGCTGCTCGGTGCTCGGTGTCTGCGCTCCTCCGGCCGGTCGACGCGCCTCCTCCACCTCCTCCACCTCTTCCTCCACCTCCTCTTCCTCCTCCGCTCCAAAGTTACCAGGCGCGGCGGCGGAAGGTGGAACTAGAAGCAGGTCTGATTTATTCTTTGAAATAAAAATAATAACGTCCGGAGTTGGAATGAAGGCGGCTGCAAGAATATAAAAAAAATAAAAAATAAATAAATAAACCAAACCCTCCAGACGAAGAACGTTAAAAAAGAAAGAAGGAGAGAGAGAGAGAGAGATCACATCGTCTCCGCTGAAAAACCGGCGGAGCTCAGACCTCACACGTCCCGATGTCCCGAGGTCCTCCAACCAAATGTCCGCTACCGAGCCTGAAGGATGAACCTCCACCAGGAGAGGGAGGGAGGGAGGGAGGGAGGGCAGAGTCTTGCATTCTCTGAATTACTCCACCCCCAAACTGCCTTCCCCCTCCTCTCTCTCTCTCTCTCTCTCTCTCTCTCTGTGTTGTTCCCTCCCTCCATTCACTACATCAGCTCTCTACCTCCCTCTCTATTCTTTCTTCCTCCTTCAGTCTCTAATCATGAGCCAATGATCGATATCTGATGCAGTTATGATGATGATGAAGATATTGATCGAGCGTCTCAGTCAAGAGTCTCTTCACTGTAACAGAGAAAGGAACCAAGTGTTCCTGAGTCAGATCAGATCAGACTGATCCACCTGAAGAACAACAGCAGAACCTCTGACGTTTAACTTCTCACCGACTCTAAGAGCTGAACTCAGGACAGAAGTAAAGTTTAGATTAATGTTTATAGGTGTAAAACTAGAAGGACAATACATGCAGGAACTTGTTCACTTTTTAGTTTATTTGAGGTCACTTCAATATTTTTACTAAATACACAACGGTGTCTGTTTTTATAAACATTTATATATTAAAAACTTCTGTGTCCTTCACAAGTTTCTAAGTTTCTGCAAAAAAATTATTCAAAAAAACATCTTCGAAACATCAGAACCTCATCCCTCCATCAAACATGGGGGTGCTAATGTCCTGGTCTGGGCCTGTCCTGCTGAATCTGGACCAGGACGTTCTTGTCGTCACTGACTGCGTTTACATGGTCTTTAGTATCCCGGTTTTGATCGGGTTTTTGAAGTATCCTGTTTTCGTGTTTGTCCATGTAAACACCATATCCCGAATTCAGAAATCAGCTTATGCCCATTTCCCGGTTTCAAGAAACCCGGTTTTGCTACCTGGAGTACTCCGATAGAAGCCGGGATACTGGAGCATGTATACACCTTATTTCTGACGGCTGCCCACTGTCTGCGCAGGCGCGAGTGACGCCAGGTGACGCACTAGATATACAATCAACATGGCAGCAACGAGAACGTCTCACTTTTGGAGCGACGACGAGACTGAATTTTCCCTTAAAGTAATGAAAGAACTAAACATAACGACGTGTTTAGATGCAGAAAACACCGACATGCTGATGTATTCAAATCTGTTGCGGAAAAGCTACGTGACGCTGGTTTTCCACCTCGCTCCGTTGAACAAGTTAGGTCGCGTTGGAAAACATTAAAAAAGACGTAACACACGCATGCGCAGATAGGATGCAGTGATCGGAAAACGGGTTTCTGGTATTTATCATGTATACGGGGATATGAATAACCAGGTTTCTCTGTGTTCCATGTAAACACCATATCCTGGATAAGCCTCAAAACCGGGATACTAAAGACCATGTAAACGCAGTCAGTGATGGACCAATGAATTCTGAATTCTACCAGTGAACTCTAAAAGAAAATGTCAGGACATCTGTCCATGAGCTGAATGTGAAGAGAAACTGGGTCATGCAGCAAGACAACGAGAACCAAGAACACAAGTGGTTCTACAAAAGAACGGTTAAAGAAGAACAAGATGAATGTTTAGGAACGGCCAAGTCAAAGTCCTGACCTTAATCCAATAGAAATGTTGTGGAAGGACCTGAAGCAAGCAGTTGATGTGAGGAAACCCACCAACATCTCAGAACTGAAGTGGTTCTGTTCTGAGGAATGGGCTAAAATTCCTCCAAGCTGCTGTAGACCACTGATCAGCAGTTACCAGAAACATTTAGTGACAAGGAGGTCACAGCAGATACTGGACACAAGGAGGACATGAAGGATCTCATCACCTTCAATCTTCTCTGTTCATGTTCTTCTCTCCATTGACATACATTGTTCCACATTCTTGATCCGTTCTCCAGCTGCAGCCTCAGTTTTCTTCCACAGACCTAAACTTGTAGTTTCCTGTAGAACAGTCAGAGTTCATGTTCTTGTGGTTTCAGAGTGAGACCTAGTTCAGTGGATTCTTCTCAGACAGGACGACCACAATGGTAGCTCCTCCACGTTTTAAATGTTGTTCCTGAGGTTCTGTTGGAGCTGGAGCCAAACGTACACTGATGAACTCAAACCCTTATTACTGCACTATGTTTTTAGATAATCTCCTCTAAGGGTGAAAGTCCAGGATTGGTTTTACACTGAGGAAATAAAACTCCTCACTCTGACTCTGCATTTCTCTGCTGGACACGGCGACAGTACCTGCAGCAGTTTTCAGATGTGCTGCAGACTTTAAGCTCCGCGTGAAATAAGACTTGATTGGATTTAAAAGCTCAGCGCTCTGTGTTCTACAAATTCATAAAATCATTTATTTTATTTTTTTTTTAATCTGTGGTAGAAGCTTCGTGTTTGTGGGAGAGGAGCTCAGCACTCAGGAGCTGCAGCCTTGGTCTGCAGGACACAGTCTGGGTATGGTCCTGCTGGAGACACATCCAGGAAGCTGGGATGTGGGTTTTATTCCACTTGGAGTGAACTAGACGTGACCTCAAACGTTCCAGGAGAACAAAGTGGAACATAAACTACAAACATGGCAGACCGCCGTAAGATAATATTTGTTTTGTGTCTGAAGTTACTGGCAATGATCGACATCGAGGTTTTTCCACCAGCAACAGGTCATAAACTTTCCAGGAACCACAGAGCCATTCATCCTAACCCTTTCTTTCATTACAGGAACCAGAGAACCAAGGGAGCTGAAGCTTCCACAGATGTACCCCCACGTTGAGTCTCAGTCCCTCAGTCCATCCAGTCCCCGTCCCTTCCTGTCCACCAGTGAACTTCCTTCCATCAGTAAAGGTCTAGGTCTGATCTCTGTCATTTACACCAGGTACCGGTTCATTTCTATTCTGAGGAGCGGTTCCTGGGTTCTAAGTGGACCTGTAACATTTTTATCTGGGTGTCTGATCCGTTTAAGGGTCAGCTGATGTGAGCGACACTTAAATCCGCCCCCCCTCCCTCCCCCCCATCCCCCCAGCAGCAGATTTAAGTGTCCGACCGTCCTCTGGAACATTGCTTTAATTAGCTCTGGCTTTGTTCAGACGTTTTTTTTTTTGGAGGCGAGCGTAGGTGTCACTTTTAAGCGACTCTCGTTTCATTTGGGATTGAGTGAAATGTGACACTGGTATACGCTGGCTGAATTAGTCTCATTTCATTTATGTTTAATTGGGAGTTAAGTCTCCTCAGATCAAACAAACAGGAGCGTAGGTTGAATCCCAATGTGCCTCGACTGCGTTTGCTTTTTAAAAGAAGGAAGATATCTCGTTAGCTTTGACGACGCACGCCGTCTCCCCTCACATGAAAGCTCCCGTTGACATGGAGCGGCAGAGAGGGACGTACGAGGGCGGAGGAAGGAAACGCGTCTTGAGAAGTGTTGGTATTTTGCTCCACAACTAGGCCAGCGTCTCTGAGAGCGTTATTACAGCTGACAGCAGACATTGTTTCTGTGGTGTAGAGTAAAACGTTCCAGGAGTCAGAGATCGCTGTTAAATGTCCCAAATGAAACCAGACATAACTGGACAAGTCATCGTCAGTTTAGGGATCAAAGGTTTGTAAAAGGACTGCAGCGGTTAGGTGACCGGATGAAACCCTGCGTTCACTTACAGGAGATGTAAAGGGACGGTGGTGCAAAGAGAAAGTTCTGCATCTCAGGTTCTAACCTGGTGGATTAGACAGTTCCCCCTCTGCTCTGGTCCAGAGGTGGTCTGGTCTGGTCTGGAGCAGGTCCTGGTGGAGGACTCTGCAGGACGGTGTCACATTCATCTGAAAAAATGTGGAGCTGATGTGAAGGTAGGAGGTGAGGAAGAAGAGCTGGTGTCAGAGGTCTCTCTGTTGGGAACTTATTCTGCTCCTGGACCAATCAGATCGTTTGGGGGGCGTGGCTTAGAATAGTATCAGTAGTCATAGACATCATCCGAAAAGATGTAGAGTTGAATTAGTTATCTTTATGAGGCTACTTGTTTTTAGCTAATTAAATGACAGTCAAACGTTATCCAACATGGCTAGCGTTTGACTGTTTGTGTTAGCATAACTACTCTCATCACTGTGTTATGTTCTTAGGCTAATGAAGATGCTAATGCTATCCCGTTTTAGCATCAGCAGCTGCTAATGAATGCTCAGGTATAGAGAGACCCTGATTCTGCTCCAGCAAAGATCTGCTGGGCCAATCAGATCAGTGGGGGCGGGGCTTAATGTGGCGACACATGCCATCTGAGCCGTTGGAAAGTTTCAGCAAACATGCCAACGTCTTACTTGAGGCTAGAGGAAAGATCATCAGGGGATCAACCGTCTGTAAACTTCCCACTTATCCCTCCAGTAGTTGTTTGGATTCTTCAGCCTGGACCAAAGTGGCGGCCCCCACCGACACCCAGGCCCCCTCCGTCACCCAGGCCCCCGCCGACACCCAGGCCCCCTCCGTCACCCAGGCCCCCGCCGACACCCAGGCCCCCTCCGTCACCCAGGCCCCCGCCGACACTGATACAGTGGCTAAAAATAGACGCTGACTGTGGCGGCTGGCATTCAGAGTCAAAGCCAACAGAAGACACAACATAACGGACCAGCAGCCTGATCCTGCTCAATGCACGGAGCAACTCCTGGCTGCTGCAGGACCTGTTCACTGCTGCTAACGTCTCCAGACAGGCCAGGCTTTACCGAGGGGGGTGGAGGCTCAGTATTCATGACGGTGCATGACAGAAGCGTCGATGAGAGGAGAAGTGGGAGTAAACGGTGGAGGGAGAGAAGGAGGGAAGAGGTAGACGTGACATCGAGGCTGACAAAGTGTGTGAGCTGAAGAGAAAGAAAGGATGAGAATACTACGAGCTGCCAATGAACATCCAGAGCCAGAGGAGACGGGAGGAAACAATAGGATTCACACACGTTTTATGTTCTTTGTTTATTACACAGAGTCACTGGACAGCTCTGACGTCTGCAGTCATACTACGATACCCATGAGCCTCAGCTGCAGATGAATCCAAAATTTGATCCAGAATCCAAAAACAATCTGATGCAGCTCTGTCAAGAACAAACAAGAACGTCAACACTGGACAATAACATGAAGAACAGCACAAGGTGTTGACCTGGCCTCCAGATTCACTAGATCCCAAACTGATCAAGTATCTGTGGGATGATCCACAGAGGCCCCTCCCCTCAAAGACCCCCCCATTAACAACAGGACACCCTCAGAAGGCCCATGTCCAAGGTGGTCGTAATGTCCTCTGCTGTTAGTTCTGTTCCTTTCACAGGTCTTCTTCTTCTTCTTCTTCTTCTTGTCACCAACGGGAGCCAGGCTGCTAACAACATTAATTACATACTGTCCCTCGTGTGGACGTTCAGAGACACTAAACCGGTTTAAACCAGTTGGACATGTAGAAGGTGTCGTTTCCTGCATTAGAGGCTCGGTCCAGATACTCCCAGGGACACTGAGCAGGTTCTACAGAGCTGAAGGTTTAGATGGAGCTGGGTCATCGTAGAACATCTAAACCCAGGATCCATGAAGCAGAGCCAACATTTCATCTGAGGGTATGTGGGTGTTTTCTTCCGGAATAAAAAATAAAAATGAGATAAAAACAGATTTATATGTAGTTTAAGACGACTTAAAGGTCAGCATTTTAAAGTAACATCACTGATGCATCAGGTTTCCTTTAAATCTTCAAATTAGTCTTTGCACAACACATGAATCTGAAGTAAGATAAAAAGGTCATTGAGTGATAAACACTATCAAACCAAATAAACAGATGAAAACATCTGGTTCTTTGTTCTCCTGAGTCATTGGAGGCGTTGGACGCTGCGGGGGGGGGGGGGGGGGGGGGGGGGGGTCAGGTTCATACTGTCCTGGGTGTGGCCGGGGGGGGCAGGGAGGAGGGGTTTGATGCACACAGATGAATTATTAAACTCAATAATCTGATGTTGACCAGAACACTTCCCTTTTACAACAGCACACACCTCTGGTAAACAGACGTGAAGAGGAACGAAGACGAGGAGGATGAAGAGACGAGGTGGTGCATGCAAACGCCTCCACGTTAAAAAAAAAATCAGCTGCGCGTCTCTTTCCGTCTGACGGTGTGAGCGGTGCAGGGCGGGCGTCAGGCGAGCCGGGGCCTCGTCCGTGGGACTGGAGCTAATGAAAAGTGACAACTCCCCTCTCCCACAGAGCCCTCCTGTTTTGCTAGGCTTCAAATCCTATTTGCTCCCCCCACCTCCACCTCCTCCACCTCCTCCACCCTCCATCTCTCTCTCTCTCTCTCTCCACTCTCGCTCCTCTAATGAGTGCCCCCCACTTCATGGAAAACATGCTGCCAATATAGTCTTATTATATTTTAAATGCCGTAATTGACCCTCGGGGAGAGACGGAGCTTTTAAAACGTGCATCAACCTGAGAAGCTGCAGCCGGTGGCGCGTTGGTGGAAGCAGCAGAGGCAGCAGAGAAATGAAAGCTGGCGAGGAAATTGATTATTGAATGGCAGGTATTCAGAGTGTGTCAGATCATCTGATGAGCATGTGATAGGAAAACGTCACACTGCACTCAATCAATCTGCACAAAGAGAAGCTGCTGCTGCTCTGGAGGGACGACGCTCACCGGTCCATCAAGTCAAACATCTTTGGTCCTGCAGCTTAAAGACGCTGCAACAGCGTTACGCCAGGATTTAATGTAGAAATGTTGGGATGGCGCAGCCTCCTCTGAATATCTGGACGAGTGTGTGTGAGTGCATGATAGTGAAACCAAACCGATGTCCTTGGCGTCAGAGTGTGTCTGTGTGTGCTTTCCGCTCCCGTGCCTATTAAAGCCGTAAGTTAAATTGGCAGCGCCCGGGTACAGTATGTGGGTTAGGGTGCCGTCCTCCTCGTTAATATTTCATCTCGGCGCTGGCAGGAAGAAATGGGGCAGAGAGGCAGAGAAGGCCGAACGTGACGGAGGCCCAACGTGAGACGGGGGATGTTTGTGTTTGTGTCGTTTGTGCGTCTGTGTGACCTCGCGCGTTAAGTTAAAACACACATGCTCTGAATCCGTTGTCTTCCTTCGTCCCACGTACGTCTGAGCTGTGATCAGGATAAACGCAGCCTGACGCTTTCTCCAAGATGCTGTCAGAAACATGTCAGCTGTGCTCTGCATGTTCTCTGGTGTTCATGAGAGATGCACGGCCTGACGTTCTGCAGAGACGGTTTAAGGTGTCACACGGAGGGAAGGGTATTTCTAACTGGGTTATAAAGGCTTCTATGGACATCAATCTACTGACAGGAGGAAACTGACACGATGGTACAATCCTAATTGAACCGTGGAGACTGTGGCACTCAGCTGTGATTGGCTGAAAGGTGTGCAAACCTGAATGAAGGATGTAGTGAAACATCTACAAGTCCAGCTGCTCTTGTTTCAGACCAACTACGACCTGGATGACTGAGAACCTTCACCAGACTCAACGTCCATCATGATGATAGCGGCTCGGAGCGTCGGGTGAATCCAGATGGATCAGAGCTGGCGTCATTGACGGTAGAAGAAGAGAAGAAGAGCTAGCTCCGTCCATATGCTACAGAAGCCATACCAACCGTTACTGATTCAGATGAGAACTAGAACAATCCTAAAGGTTTTAGATGAACACAACTACTCACCTACTCACTGACTAAACTGTTCTGGTCACATTCTCCTTGGATCAACACAAATCTACTTGGTTTTAGTCTGAAACTCTACTTTGGACAAATCTGGGCCTTCCTGGAGTTTTTGCAGCGTAGCTAAAGGAAACATTGTCCAACTGTTTGGTTCCCACCACCTGATCCATCATGTTGATTGTGGGAACGTCCTCTAGAGACCATGAAGAGATGCATGAATCACCTCATGAGTGGGCGGAGCTTCACACTGCGTCAGACCTCTTCCATTTAAGGAAACAAGTCGAGTCCATCAGCAGCTCCAATAATACTCCTACAAACATCTGGAGCTACAGATGAATCAGGTTTTCTTGGGCTGCTGACGGTGGCGTTTAGGTCACTAACAACACAGCGTTTCCATGGAGATGACACAAGCAGCTACCAGCAGTCTGGAAATGTCAACAGGAGTCAAGCGTTGACGCTGAGCTGAGTCCGGATGTGTTCACTCCCTGAACAAGCCATAGAACCCAGAGAGTCGTCCTCACTGCGCGTGTCCACATCACAGCTGACCCTCTAGTCTACATGGTGTCTCGTTAACATACACGTCTGTAGGTGGATGCTTCATTTATTTTTCTCCGGTTTGCTCAGAAAACCGACTGCAGCGACAGAAAAACCGCTTTAAGATGTAAACTCTGTGAAGATTGTGTTTATCTGCGGCGTTTGGAGACGATAATTGCAGTAATCAGTGAAAGCAGTTATCATTTTGTTAGCGTTGTGACGGGTGACGATCGACTGGGAACAGAAAACACATCGGAGAGCACGTGGAATGACAGTTTTACCAGTTTAGTCTGTAACAGGAAGAAGAAACGATCCGACTGGGACGATGACCAGAGAGTCCTGATGATATTAGCATGTTGGACGTGATAGAAGAGGAAATAAAAGCTGAGGCAGAGAGAGAGAGAGAGAAGGATGTGTTACGGTGGAGATAAGAGCGTATTATAGGCAGCAGAGGAGGGAGATATGGGAGAGTGGATATGATTCAGAGGGGACAAGAGGACTCTTCTGGAGGAGATGAATTTCCAGCCTGTGGTAGAAGATAACCGTGCTCTTCTGACCGACCGGACGAGGCCTGGAGGTATCACAGCTCACTCATGCATTCTGAAAATACCACGGACCGCTTTCCCTCTTTAAGATACGAGGTCATTACACCAGAGCGGAGATATTAAACTCTGACCGTTTGACATTTTCTATCACGGCAGCTGATTGACGATTTGTGACAAAGTACCACAGGTCAGCGAAACCCCCCCCCCAACCCCCTCCCCACCCCAGCATGGCCGCCTCATCTTCTATCATAACCCATCAGGAGACGGGGAAGAGGCTTAGCGGAGATTTGTCTCGTTGAACGGAGACTAGAACGATGACACATTAGTTTTTGGGACTAATGAGGGAGAAACTGAGCCGAGGCTTCAAAGAGAATCGTCTCACTGATACGATTCAGTTCCATCCCTGCAGCTAATTGTCACGGCCGGCCGTCACACTGATACTACAGCGGGCAGATGTAGTCACGCTGCCCGACACAGCCAGTCCTCCAGGGTCCCGTCAGTCCAGAACAGCTGGAGGAGAACCAAACGGATCTACAGGGATCTATTACTGATGGAACATGAATCAGATCTTAGGAATCCTAACTCAGCGTAAGTAGAGTTAGGATTAGCCAGTAGAACCAGTACATGTGTCTCCTCCAAGAAGGCCCAGGAAGTCTGTGTTTGTGTCACATGTCAATCAACTGTCTTGGTCGCTTCCATTGGTCCAGATTGGTTCAACTTGGTACCGCCCACTTCACGTCTCCAGTGCTTTTACTACGACTGGTCTCTGGTCGACACGTCGCTGATCGTCTCTTCCTGCGTGCTAACAACAACAATGCTAATGCTAATGTTTAGCATCAACAAGGGTCAGAGGTTCAATAATGCAACGACACATTGTCTGGAACCTCACTGGACCTTGAGATATGTTTTTACAGATCATTGTGAGACGCTGGTGGCCACAGTAGAACAGTGGAAGTCAATGGGACTCATGTTTGTTGCAGCCGGTTCAGTTTTAACACTTTAACAGTTTCTGTTTAAACATGTGAGATGAACTAGTCCAGTAGTTCAGAATCAGAGACAGGATCAGACCGGTCCACAGACATCAGGTCACTGGAGGCCACATGAATGTGACTGTGACGCTCTGGAGACGTCTTCAGTCCGGCGCCTGCAGCGAAAGACTAATATGACTTATTCATTCTAACGTTACGCAACGAATCCCAGTGAAGAGCCTGAGATCACAGGAGGAACATATGGGACTGAACATGAGGAACACTTAACACACATGAAGAGGACGGCTGAACGCTGGAGGACTCTTTGTTCATGTCTCTTGATGTGTGTGTGTGCGTGTACTACAGCATCTCTATATGTATTATCTCTGGGTGGTGTCCCTCAGGGCTTATTTAACTACAACATAAAGGCAGAGATTCTCTTTCAGCTCAAACACATGTTTTAATTCTTTCCTGAACAAGTCCACATCCTGCTGTTGAGATGAACGCAGGGACGGTAACATCAGATAAACCTTTAAAAAGACTTTTGTACTAATTACAAGCTGATGCTTTAACACTGAGCCTCTGGTTGATTCCAAAATACATCATTTAGGTTCTTCACAGTATTTATACTTCAGCTGGACAGTAACCAGACTCCATCCTGGTCAGTGACTCGAGATCAGAGATGAGCCGTTACCATGGAGACGATCAGATGCATGAGTTCACATCAGGAACATCAATCACTGGAGAAATTTACTGATGAACAGGAGCATCACATCTACTGGAAATAGAACAGGAGAAGAAGAAGGAGGATGAAGTCGAATAGAAGTACGAGACAATGAGAAGAAGAAGGAGTAGAAGAAGAACGAGGAGGAGGAAGATGGATATGAGGAAGAGGAGGATATGTAATGGAAGGAAGAGAAGAAGAAGAAGAAAAAGGAACATGAAAAGGGACAGAAGGAAAAGAAGAAGACGGAGAAAAGTAACAACAAGAACAAGAGGAAGGAGAAGAAAATGAGAAAAAGATGATGAAGAAGAAGAAGTAGATAGTAGTAGTATCTTCTCCTCCTCCATGTCCTCCTCCATCATGTCCTCCTCCATGTCCTGAATGTCTAGAGTCTTAGAAGACGACCAAGATGTCTCCACGTCTCCATGGTCTCTGTCCACATTGGTTCCATCTTGTTTCTCTACCTCCATGTTTCTCCTGGTGACTCCTCTCGTTACCTGATGTTTTTATTCTGGCTGTGACACTGATCTAATCCAGAAGTGTCCCAAAGCTCTTTTAAGACGAGTCCACATGTTAGAGACATGGACCGGTGTTTGTGTTTGGGCTCCAGGTAGACTACCAGACCTGCAGGAGTCAATCAAACCAGGACAGACTGTGAAACAATTAAATATAAAAAGAGTAAAGCTGTGGATTGAGATGATAATTCTCACATTTGATTCATTTTTAAACCGTCTCTTGATTGAAAATATCAGATCTGAGCTTCAGCCTAAAGTGAGACCTCCTCCCCCCGTCATCCTATTTCCTCTTCTACTAAACACAGTCTCCTTTATGTGTATTTATGTCCCAGATTGTGCTGTGACTGATTCATAAACTTTAATCCATGTGATTCATTCATTAATCAACCTCTCAGCAGCTCCGTGGATCGGTGTCGTTCTCCTGATATTCTTTCTCGTCGTCCTCGCCTCAAACACCAGCCTGCGGGGTTTAATTTTTGAGACGCTGTTTACATGTCACCACGTCTCTGCGCCCGAGAGACTTCACGTCTTCGTCCGGACTTGTAAAAAATGCCGGGGAGTGCTGAGGCTCGACTGAGCGCTGCATACCGCCCTGTCAGGGAATTATCTTGTAAAACAGATAAGCATCTAGACACCGGTCTCTGGAAACAAACAGGGGGCTTGAGGTCTAATTAGCAAATTAAAGACCCTCGGTCTTTGACGGACGAGACAATAGCTGTGAATGTCACAGGTTTAATGCCCACACCCTTCTCCTTAGCCCTGGGCCTGCACACGAACACACTGATAGTCACTCTCTCTCCAGGGCAACGTTCAAACACTGCAGCGTCCACACAGATGCATAAACAGAAGCAACGTTTATTCAGCCCCTGCTGTGTGATCAATAAACGCTGGTAGATGCATCAGGTTCCCAGATCCTACAGCTGATCACAGCCCGTATAGGATCTATAGGAGATCTGTTTGTGTATCACCACGTCTTTATTCTCCTGAAAGCAGAATCTAAATGTCCAGATGAATCACAGAGGAACGTGCAAAGTCACGTCATCGATCTGAGGAGGGGTCCTATCTGACCCCCCCAGGCCATACTGGCTGCAGGAATGTGAAAACAGAAGACGGCTGCTTCAGGGCTGCAGGGCGGACATCGATCACCTGAACAGAGAGGGACAGTTCTCTGGGAGGACAACGGTGACACAAGACACAAAAACTGATGTTAACTCGTGGTCTGTCATTAAGAGCTGCAGGTAATGAGGGACATTCATGACAGGGTGTGGTGGTCAGACCTGGTGTCAAGATGAAACTGGTTGATGCTTCACTTTGGATTTTATCTGGAACGGCCCAGATGCTCTGAGAGTGATGACATAAAAAGTGTCTTACACCTGTCCTGACTGATCTGGTCTCCAGGTGTGAACACTGATCTGGTCTCTAGAGTCCAGGTTAAACAGGTCCAGGTGTGAACACTGATCTGGTCTCTAGAGTCCAGGTTAAACAGGTCCAGGTGTGAACACTGATCTGGTCTCTAGAGTCCAGGTTAAACAGGTCCAGGTGTGAACACTGATCTGGTCTCTAGAGTCCAGGTTAAACAGGTCCAGGTGTGAACACTGATCTGGTCTCTAGAGTCCAGGTTAAACAGGTCCAGGTGTGAACACTGATCTGGTCTCTAGAGTCCAGGTTAAACAGGTCCAGGTGTGAACACTGATCCGGTCTCTAGTGTCCAGGTTAAACAGGTCCAGGTGTGAACACTGATCTGGTCTCTAGTGTCCAGGTTAGGTGGAGGTGTCCTCACAGTGTCCTCATAGTGTCTCCACAGTGTCCTCATAGTGTCTCCACAGTGTCCCCTCAGTGTCCCCACAGTGTCCTCATAGTGTCTCCACAGTGTCCCCACAGTGTCCTCATATTGTCCTCATAGTGTCCTCACAGTGTCCTCATACTGTCCTCACAGTGTCCTCACAGTGTCCTCATACTGTCCTCACAGTGTCCTCACAGTGTCCTCATATTGTCCTCATAGTGTCCTCACAGTGTCCTCATATTGTCCTCATACTGTCCTCACAGTGTCCTCACAGTGTCCTCATAGTGTCCTCACAGAGCCTGAAGCACTAATATCCAGCGTTCCAGTCACAACGAAGACAGACAATAATCCCGCCAACAAAAACACTGGTGGTAATTTTAGATAAGAACGTCCAAAGACGAGAGGACAGAAATATTTTAAGCAACAAAAACTAATCTTCATAACAGCAGGGTTTATCTGTTTATTCTCTTTAGTTCTGACTGAACCAAATCCAGAGTCACTCAGCTGTTCCCAGTTTCAGACGCTCTGTTTCATTCTGATCTCCAGGTCACTGAGTTTATTCACATCATCTGAACGGAGAACAAACCTCCTGAGCCGCTGAGCTGCAGCAGAGACGATGAATAACGTTAATGCAAATGATATTTACACGGAACGCATCGATGCAGGAGTTCAAGCAGATAACGTCTGAGAGTGTCGCTGCTGACCCTGCACCGCTGGGCTCAGTGGAGACAGGACCACGTCTGAGTTGCTGGATTTCCGTCTCTCTCAGGGACTTTCCAGGACGGAGGCGTGAGCTTAATGACCCATTCTTACCCGCAGGAAGTGAACGCTGAGGCTTCATGATACAACCTGTACGGGAACAATGAGAGGCAGCAGCACCGTGCCCCTGCTCCTGCAGGACGTCCAGAGTCAAACACTAAAACTACCTCATCAATCATTGTGCTGCAAATAAACCGTCACCTTAAATGAATTCAGCTTCACGTTTCCTTTTCTTTTCTACTAAGGAAACAATAAATTCCATTTATTTAGCTTGTCCAGCTGTTGTTAACACAAACAGAGTCACTGTGTCATTTTTAGACGGTGTTGTAATTCTTGATTAAGTCGGTAAAATAATCCACGATGAGAACGATCCTGATTCTCTCTGAGTGTTTCCTGCTTCCATCTGTTCGTGTTGCTGAAAGAAAGGAACCGTCTGGAAGACACATCCAGAGCAAAGTTAATGAAATAAATCAACTTTCATCAAACTTCCAATGCACAAGTTGGTCTAATCATTTTATTTATGACCAGTCTCTCTCCAGTTTTTATGAAATCTGTTCTGTCAGAGTAGCTGAAAGGAAACGTCTGAAATACACATTTAATTCACTTAAATGTTAAATTTTATTTAAATTGAATTAATATAAACTGATGGATATTTGATGAAACGATGCCATAAAACTAAACTAAAATCTAATTGTGTTAATCTAAGTGAGGAGCTGCTGTAAAGTCTATCAGCTCTATCTATCATACATGGACACTGATGGTGATAAAAACGGATCCAAACCAGTTTTGTAAAAAGCTCGAGACTCAAACACGTCACCAAAATGAAAGGTGAATGTTCAGGTTCCTAACCAGATTATTTCTATATTCAAACGGAGCCGTGCTCCTGGGGAAGGAACTTTCACGGTGAGAGATTTCCAGAGCAGGACTGTTCTGCTCGTAACGGGACATTTGCATGATCTCCATAATTTCCCTTGAACAAAGGCTGAGAATAATTCCTCCCTCTGGATATGCGGGTGTCATTTCCACGCGTGTGACAGGAGCTTATTGCAGAGAATTACAGCACGGTGACATTTGAGGGAGGATAATAAGAAATCGCACACATCTCCAGCGAGGACACCAGACTCCCTGACGGCTCCAGAGAACCTGCAGGCGCTGACTTCTGCTCTGGATAGATACGGCTCCTCTGATGTGAGGGTTCGGTGTTTACAGGTAAGTCCTCTCTGAGTCCTCTGGGTCCACGTCATTAGGAGACAGATCCCTCGTTCTCAGGCTTCCTGATCCTGACACATGAACAGACCTTCCTGATGAAACTCAACATCTCTGCATCAAACAAACGACGGTCGTTGTGGCGTGGCGAGGCCGTGCAGAGCTGCAGATCAACGGACACATGATGAATAAATACTGGGCTGGATCATCCCCAGGTCATTTAACAGAGCGGCTGACGTCACGGCAGCATGAGATCCATCTGCTTCCTCAACATCAGTTAATGCAGCTGAAACGTCTGCAGAGGAAACAGCTGCAGACGTTCTCCAGCGCCACGCTGTCACTGGATCTAGTCTGGGTCCATCTGGTTCCAGAATCTACGTGTTCGGGCCGAGTTCAGCTCACTGCTTTATTTAACACCATCGCGTCTATTAACCCTCCTTCTTTTGTGTTTCAGATTTATTTTTTCTATTGTCTTCCAGCCCTTCATCTCATTAAATAACTGACCCTGTCTCCGGCTGCTGCAGCTGTACAATGAAACCGACTGTTCAGTAATCACTCAGCCCAATGAGTCAGTGGAACACCAGTGATTAAAACAATAAAACATTTAAAAATGAATAATTGATGAAAGCAAACATGGAGGAGGATGACACCGACGGACGCCGTTACTGCTCCATCAGGAGAAATAAGACGCTCAACGAGCTCCTGACAGCAGAGACACTGGGGACGAGCTGGACCCTGAAGGTTCTGGTGTTTCAGGTTTGGTTTTAGACTCTGAAATAAAAATGAAATAAGGTTGATCATCAGAGATGTTTGTTTCTCAGCAGAGACCTGGTTCCTCTGAGGATGAAGCTTCCAGGGTTCAGGTCTAATCTGAATCTTTGTCTCTAAAATAAATCAGATCTCAACATGTGTCCAGGTTAAACAGGTCCAGGTGTGAACACTGATCTGGTCTCTAGTGTCCAGGTTAAACAGGTCCAGGTGTGAACACTGATCTGGTCTCTAGAGTCCAGGTTAAACAGGTCCAGGTGTGAACACTGATCTGGTCTCTAGTGTCCAGGTTAAACAGGTCCAGGTGTGAACACTGATCTGGTCTCTAGAGTCCAGGTTAAACAGGTCCAGGTGTGAACACTGATCTGGTCTCTAGTGTCCAGGTTAAACAGGTCCAGGTGTGAACACTGATCTGGTCTCTAGAGTCCAGGTTAAACAGGTCCAGGTGTGAACACTGATCTGGTCTCTAGAGTCCAGGTTAAACAGGTCCAGGTGTGAACACTGATCTGGTGTCAGTCCACATGTGGAGGTGGTCTGGGACACATGTGACCTCCTTCCTTTGGTAGTGTGAACACACAATGAGTCCTGGGTCACATTAAAGACCACCTACTCAACAGGGCTGATCTGAGGAAGAGGAGTTTAACTCATTCATTCAACCACTAGTAGAAATGATCACATGAATCAGTGATGTCTGTTCATTAGTAATGAGAGCCTTTTAGAAGATTCTGGTCTTGGAGCTGAGAACCAAACTAAACAAGAAACTAATCTGAACTAGAATCAACTCATAAATCAATCAGATCTTAACATGTGAGAGTCTTTCCATCTTGTTCCAACATCTGGATCATGTCTCCAAGTCAACCAGCAGCTGTTGATGGTTCTGATCCAGCGGTAGGTAGAGGTCCACTAGAGGTTCTAGGGTTCTGTAGGTCAGATGAATGTAGTCCAGTCTCAGTTCACACCATCACAGAGTTCATTCTCTATTTTCTCTCCTTCGTCTGTTTGTGTTTCTCTGTTGTTTCTCGTCTCTGTGTCACTTGCACCATCTTCCCTGGAGCCTGGGCTGGGTGGATCAATGCGACCTGCCCCTGCACGAGTGTGTGTGTGTCTATGTGTGTGTGTGTCTATGTGTGTGTGTGTCTATGTGTGTGTGTGTCTATGTGTGTGTCTATGCTCTGATCAATGGTGATTACCTGCAGCTCTCTGCTCTTTGTTATCGTGAAGTGAGGAGTGATTGGCTCTGAGCCACAGGCCACCGCCACCAGGAATGAACACACACACAAACAAACTAGTGTTTCTATGTCTGTGAGGACGCTCCAGTGATATAATACATGCCTTAACCCCCCACCCCCACCCCCAGATCCACCTAATCTTAACCTCTACCCTCAAACCAAGTCTCAACAGGTTTTAACCCTCAAAATGTTTGTGGGGCCCAGAAGAAATAGTCCCCCCCCCCCCCCCCCCCACCCCCTCCCGTGTTTGAATGGTGGGAGTTAACGGCTGCTTGACTTCTATTGTTATTCAGCTGAACTGATGATGAATGAAGACTAAAAGAAACAGGTCATCTTCCCTCAAAGACTCCACAGTCTCTGCTGCTGCATGAGGACCACCAGGTTCCTTTACTGAGTCTGTTGTTGTTGTTTCCTCTGAGGATAAAAAGTTAGAATGACGGAGGGAACGTGTCCAAATCTGAAAATCAGTCATTTTGATATCAGCCACAACATTATGACCACTGACAGGACAAGTCAATAACATTTAAACCATCTTGTGACAGTTCAGTGTTCTGCTGGGGAACTTCTGGACCTGGCATTCATTGGTGTGGATGTTACTCAGACATGTAGCACCCACCTAGACCAGACCAGGCACCCCCACCTAGACCAGACCAGGCACCCCCACCCCATAGCAATGACACTCCTTGATGGCAGCAGCCATCCCCAGCAGGATGCAGCCTGACACAGACACACACACAAAAACACTTTAGGAACAACTAAAACAACAACATGAAGAACAGCACAAGGTGTTGACCTGGCCTCCAGATTCACTAGATCCCAAACTGATCAAGTATCTGTGGGATGATCCACAGAGGCCCCTCCCCCTCAAAGGCCCCTCCCCTCAAACAACATTCAACCCCCTCAGAAGGCCCATGATGAGTCACCTACACATTATTATGAAGGTGATCAACCCTGGAGGACCACAGTCTCATGGTGTCCCCCCCCCCCCCCCCCCCAGTCTGTTTATTCTGGTCTCTCATTATGAACTGAGCCTCGTTGCAGTTACTGCTCCATGTTGTCACAGACCAACGGCAACAATCTGGAGGTCACTTACAGCCAATCCTCTTACCCCCCCATCCCTGTTTAGCAGCTTGACTGCTTAAGCCCGGGCCGCTCTGTGTGAATGTTCCCGTCCAGCAATCAGTGCCACCGTCGTCGCTGCTCCCTCCACAGTGTTGTCTCTCTTTGAGCCCCCCCCCCCCCCCCTTTTTCTTGGATCTCCTCGTCTTTCTTGCGCCGCTCAGACCGCTAACGCCTGTGGCCTCTTATTTGGCCAGCCGTGTTGTTGTGTAGCTAAAGGCTTTGGCTCGGAGGAGGACATGAATTATTAACGAGACAAAAAGAAGGCAACAACAACAGAAGTCCATCTTTGTTTAAATTCATTTTCACACTGTGAAATGAAGGCTTGAAGCTGGACGCTGCTAGCAGAGGACGAGCTTCATCTCATCAGAACCAACACAGGAGAGTCTTTAGAATGAAGCTGGTTCCGTCTGGCTTTGGTCTCTGACGTCAGACATCTTTGTGTTTGAGTTGTTTTCTGCAGAGATGATGAAGACACGTCTTTATTCCAGTAAATAAACTCAGAGCCAATCAGATCGTTTGGGGGCGGGGCTTAATGTGGTGATGGACAGAAGAGTGACACTGAGACATGCTCTGTAATGACAGGCATAGCTATAGTGGCTAACGTTTAGCCTCCATCATGTCATCTGTCTGTGTCCTGGTCCGTGGGTTTACCTGCATCCAGTCCAGCCTCTAACATCCCGTCCTTTAATAAACACACACATTAACACAGGAGAAACAGGAAGTGCTGGGTCACTAAGGTCACCACGTGTCCCTGCATGAAGACAACGACTGATATTGAATAAATATGTTGAGGAGCTCCTCCTCCTCCTCATCAGATCCAGAAAGGTTTTCTCCTTCGTAGCCGAGACGCTGGATCAGCCTGAACAAACACAACTCTGGGTCATGAAGCTCAGACCAGAAAGACTTCACTCATCAAACTGTTTGCTAGGATATAGACTTGAGGACGTGTCTGAGCGTTTGTCTCCATTCCTGAATGAACTTCTCCACCAATCGTAGCTTTGGGATTATTTGGACCAAGACAACTTGTTTTAAAGCGGGTTCTTTCTGAGCTCTGCTCTCATGAGAGAAATATTTCCCTGATATTATAACCCCTAACTCAGTCCAACTCTTCCAGAAGCCAGTGACAAAGACCAGAATAAGTTTTTGTGTCAGAGAAGAAGACAGAAGGACGTTGAGCCAATTTTCCCCGAGAAGAGGTCGGACTCTTTGTTCGGTTCCCGGTGACCGTCGGCCCCGAAGCATCGATCCCGGGGGCGAAGGTGAACCGAGTTCACAGAGAACTTTAAACTCTGACTCACGTCTACTGTACACACTGAGACAGAGACAGAGAGAGACACTGTTAGAAGGAGTTTTACTTTCACTGCAGAATAAATCGAAGAAAGCCAAACTGAATTAAAGGAGTCTGCAGCGTTGCACCGGTTACTGACACACAGAGAGAGAGAGAGACTAGAGCTAATCTGGATAACTACAATCCCTTTTAAGTCTTCTTGTTTACAGGAGAGAGGAGTCACAGCTCCCACAGGCAGCCGTGTTGGCAAGGTTACGCTCAGAATGTAATCTGGCACAGACGAGTGTTTATCTGCCTCAAACCGCACTCAGAAATGTGATCTGTGAGATTACTGGATGCAAACGCCGTCACCAAATCACTTCTGACTCCCGCTCTGAGGTCAGCTCCACAAGACTCCTGGGGGGGGGGGGGGGGGGGGGCTAGGGCTCGTCATGATGATGCTTCAGTCTGAATCCTGACGTTATAACCAGTGTTGGGCAAGTTACTTCAAAAACGTAATACATTATGTATTACTTGTCATTTCAAAGTACTTCGTTACATTATAATATTACTGTCTCTGAATTGTAAGGCATTACACTACTACTGCATTACTTTTAAGTTACTTTCACCAAAATAACTGGAAATATATATATACTTATTCTAAATGTATCTTATTATGCTCCTAGGCTTAAGGCTAACAACTGAAGAATGTAATAGGAGCAGTTTAAAAAATAAAGAAAAGAAATTGCATTTAAACAAGAAGATGAGGTAGGAACAACAAGTGCAAAACTAACTTATGGTCAATAAACGTCAAAAAAGCAAGTTAACCTCCTGACTACCAGGAAAAAAAAAATATTATCCAATCACATTTTTTTTTAATTCTCCAATCTTTGTAAGGTAATTAGAATGCTGAAAAAAAATAAAAAAAGTTTTTATTTTTAAGATTTCCTATATATATATACGAGAGAGTTGGATCATACCACTGGGAGAGGGGGACTGCATTTCCTCGTTAAAATATTATTTTTAAACCACATACTTTCTTCGATTGTGCTATTTTTTGTCATCTTATCATCGACAAACCCTTTTAAAATAAAACAACCATTTTTTTTAACTCTTATTTTTAGGGGTGCTGGGACAAAGTTTAGGGGTGAGGCTTGAGCCCCCCTATAAACGGGCTACTGTCCGACGTCCAGCTGCTTCAGCCCTACAGGAAGAAACGTTTTACAATTTGCGCTGTTTTTTTCTCCTCTGCTAATCTCGCGGTGTTATTGGCGATAGTATAAAAACAAAACACCACTTAATTTCGGGTGAAAATGCATCGTAACGCGCGTTACTGACCTTTGTACCGAGTAAAATATTACCCTTTTTTTTTTTTGGAATGCCTTACATTACCGCGTTACAGCAAAAAGCAATACGTTACAGTAATTACATTACTGTTGTAACGCGTTACTCCCAACACTGGTTATAACACTGCAACGCAACTGCTAGACCAGAGTGTTGCTCTCATGTGGTCAGGCTGGAGGAGGACTCTTCTCGGTCACTTCTTTCAAGTTGTGTTTGAACCAGCAGCACCGGCAGCCAGCCCACGGTCCTGAACCTGTGAGACCTGGAGCAGGGTTCAAACTCCCAGGGAGCATGGGGCGTCAAATATTCCTCTGAATCAAGCTAAGAGAAAGATGGCTCCCAGGATTCACTGCTGACGTCCAGAAGCAGAGACTGTCGCATCTGCAGGGGCTTCTGGAAAAGTCGAAGTTGAATTAGAAGCAGCTGCAGGTTTGATCAGTGCACGTCACCTGGCCTTGTTGTGATGAAGACGTCCAGCCAGGAACCCAGACATCCCCTCACACAAAATGTTTTTATTGAGGAAGGTTGTTCTGCAGCAGGGGAGCCCCATACGTTAATCACGTACAGCTAAGTAGCTAGCCTTCTAATTTATATTGACAGCTATAAAAATGAGTTAGACCAAGTAGAAACCACAGACTCTTCAGCATACTAGATCATTGTGACTTGGTCATTGTGAAGGTGGTTAGTCCTGGTCTGGAGTCTCTCTGTTGGGGACTGATTCTGCTCCAGAAAAGATCTGCCGGACCAATCAGATTGTGTGGGCGGGGCTTAATGCTCAATCAAGTCTGCATGTTTAGGAGCATGAACACATTCAGATTGGATATAACGCTGAGTTAACTTTATTAAGAAGAAGAAGAAAAATGAAGGCGGGAAAGAGTCCAGCAGCAGTTTATTTGACCGACGTGTTTGAGATCATGACCTTCATCAAGAAACAAACTCAAACAAACATAATGAAATGATGGAGAAACTCCATACATAGCTTTTATATACAAACAACCAACCATAATCATAGTGGGCTTGGTGGCATCAGATCAACCAATCACATTCATCCACATTCAGTTCTATCATTGGACCAGACTGGACGATAAACACGATCTATGAACACGATAAAGAACAAATGTTGTCGGAGTCTTGACCTTTTTATTTCTCAGTTTTTCCAACAGGAAGTCAGATTTCCCAAGTTTACAAAATGAGCAGCAAAGAGTTAAGGAAACGAATGAAGGAAACAGTTGGACATGAAGCTGATGTGCTGTACGTTTGAGTGACAGGTCGGTGAACGAAGGAGAAACATTCAGAGTTTAAATGACTACGGATCCAAACAGCGAAGGAAACATGAAAAATGTTAGGAAGGAGCTCCGGTCTCCTCCCTGAAGGCCGAGCGAGGAGGACGGAGATGAAGATGGATGGAGACGTTTCTCTGACGAGCTCAGCTTTGTTGCTGCTTTTTTAAACTGGATCTCTGAGGCGAAGCACAGTTCAAGAGATATTTCACGGCCCTTGCAGACATCCTTTTTTTTCTTATTTTAATCCGTGTGTGAGTATTTTTAGTTCTTGACGTATTCTTCCACTGACATTAACTCAAAGTGACCACAGCTGCCGTCCTCTTGGATGAAAAATAAAAAGGAAACTGACAACTCTTAAGCTGCTCTTTTCAAGTCAGGACTCAGGTCTAGAAACAAAAAGGCCTCATCTTAATTAAAATGTAGGAAATACCATCCATCACATCAACTATCACAGAAAAGAGAAAGGCTTCTACACTCACTGAAGGAATCTGAACATCCTCCGTCACGGTGGATTGAGTCGACCAGAGGATGGAGGAGGAATGAAAAACCTCCACCCCAGGCTCAGACAAACGTACTCTGAGGTTCAGTGAGATGAGCTGCAGGCGACGCCGCTAATGAGCCGACTCCACCCGGCATCAACCTGGAATCCAGCGCCATTCAGCTCAGCTGTCGGCACGCCAGCGTTTAAGAAAACACCTCCGAGGCTAAACTCTCCAGGTCACACGCTGAACAGAAACAAGAGTTTTATTTCCAAGGAACACCGTTTATTTTCCCTGGAAGTCAGAACCAGAGCTGAAACATGTCTTAACTGATCTAACGCCAGGCTACACAATCTGATCTCCTTAATAACCATGTCAGCTCCTGATCAGCTGGGTCCTCTCTGAGCATGTCTGCTCCACCTGGTCTAAACGTCAGGTGAGGAGTTTCCAGGAGGGACAGCAACATGGAGGTAGAAGAACAAGATGAACCAAGATGGAATCAATGTGGACAGAGACCATGGAGACGTGGAGACATCATGGTCGTCTTCTAAGACTCTACACATTCAGGACATGGAGGAGGAGATGGTGGAGGAGGACATGGAGGTGGACATGGTGGTGGAGGACACTACTACTAGTCATTCCTGTTCTTGTCCTCCATCTTGTTCTTCTTCTTCTCTTCTATTCCAGTAGATGTGACGCTCCTCTTCGTCAGTAAAGATGTTCTGATGTAAACCCATGAATCTGATCTGGTCTCCATGGTAACAGTTCATCTCCGATCCCAGTCACTGACCAGGATGGAGACGTATCGATCCGTGTGAACTCTTCACGATTCACGTTTGTCGATCAACACAAAGTGACGTAATGAATAATTAAAGCTGCAGCAGCTCTCAGGGTGAAGGAGTTAACAGCAGGACCTTTTCTATACACTGTAAACCCGGATAAGTAGAATTTACTTAAAAAAATCAAGGTAAGTCGTTGCCTTAAATTTTTTAAGTAATGAAGCATTAGTTGAATAAGTGAAGTGGACTACGTTCAATGTACTTGAGTCCATAATGGAATGGAATAAAACATTTAAGTTGAATGTACTAATAACCGAGTTACATTAACTACATAGCCCTGCTGAACACTGGCATCTTAACATCTTACAAAACAGGCCTTGAAGAAGGTGGATGGATCATCACAGAGAATGACAGGAAGCCTGCTGAGGGCAAGGCATCTGACTTCTGTCACATTCGAAGCCTGGTGGATTGAGGGAGCAGAGAGAACATCACACACTTAAAATAGGGTCCATATGTTAACCTGAACACTGTGTGCACACAAATAATCAATAATACACTGCACAGCCATTTTCATACTAGATCCTACCTGTTAACTCACACACAGTGTTCTCGACATCATGCATTCAAGTAGTTATTTGCAGTTTAATAGTTTACTAGCAAAACCGGGCAAAAATGAGTTAGCTAACAGTGTAAAGCTTCTGAAAAGAACTATTTGAAATTGGCTTTCCAGATGAACACAATAGCCAACAAGCTAACATTAGCTAAATAACAAAACATTGAAGAGGCATGACAGCTAAGAGTGGGACAAACAGCCAACCAAGAACTTAAAGGTGCTTAGCTAACTAATAATGCGAGCTAGTGTGCCCCAACATACCAGGATATTTGCAGGACTGTGGCTAGCTGCTTCACCGTCTCAGCTCAACTTCAGCTGTCTCTGGAAGCAACAGAGTAAAAAAGTTTCAGAGTAGAGCGACATGTCAGCTCGGTGTCACCATGGGTCATAAAACTTGAACTTTGCGCCGACGTGTCCGGTGGATGTCCGCTTTGAGTCCGCTTTAACTGCGCTTCGAGTCCGTGCGGACATCCATGGAGTCCGCTCCGTGCGCAGTCCACGTACGTTCCGCCCGACTATGTAGCGGCCTTGGGCGGAACATACGCGGACTCGAAGAGGAGCGGACACCATGGCGGACTCTAAGTGCACCCAGAGCGGACAGTCGGTGCAAAGCTCAGTTTTTATGACTGGGCGGACTCCGCGTACTCGTACTCTGTGTCACAGTAGACTTACCGGACGTTCGCTGGTCCGTGGTCCGTGGTTGAGCTACCGATAGGCAGCTGCTTCAGGTATCCGGCTCAGCTCAACTTGCATTAGCTGTCGGGGAGCAACATACAATTTCCGTTACCGGCGCTAGCTAACGTTGCCAGTGAACACACAGCTAACGTTAACTAAGAAAGTGTGGAGCAGAGTTAGCTGATTAGCTACCCTGCTAGCTTGTTAATAACGAGCTAAGTTTTTATATATATATATATAACCAGTGCCAGGTTCCAACTTACCGTTTTGTGGCTGAACTCGAAGGCTTCAAAGGTGGGTCGAACAACTTGCTTGCTAGAAGTTCACTTGTCGAAAATTTCAATAAAGCTGAGTTATTTCTTTGTTCTCTTCTGTATCTGTTCCGTCTCAAAAAGTTCAGAGCTCATCAGTGCCACTGTGTCAAAACTGGTATAAACTAGATTTTTGGCGGGTGCATGACATCAATGCGTTGCTATTAGTAACATGTAAAACTTGATGATTTTGAGCTATTTCAGCTCAAACACATAATTACAATGAGATAGGCCATTAAAAAGTACAGTTTACTCAGAATTCATAATTAATGTAAAGAAGTGACACATGTTTAAGTAATACAAACTTAGTTTGTTTGAGCAGAAATACTGATTGGACTTAAAAACACAATTACAATAAGAAACGACATGAAAAAGTTTAGCTTAATCAGAATTAACAAGTAATGTCAATAAATTAGACACATTTAATTAATATGAACTCAATCCATTTGAGTTCAATCAAAATCTGGGTTTACAGTGTATGAAGTCTTCAGAGATGTGGTTTCCAGTTGCACCTTTGAAGAAGCAACAGATGTGAGACCCCCTCCCCCCCCCCCCCCCCCCAAACCTTGAGGCATCGCATTCCAGCCACAGTCGTCATCCATGGAGGAGGAGGAGGAGGTGATTGACATTGTTTCTGTTCTATCTGTTTATTAAGGTGTAGATAGGTTCACTTTTTGGAGGCGGACTTGTCTAAAAACACCGTTTGATCCTTTGAGTCAACCTTTGGTTTAGTAATAAACCTGGATTTTCATCAAGATTAAGTTGTTTCACCTTAAATAAAGTAAATCCAGTAGGTTGTACTAAAGTAACTAACCTAAATGTGATTTACTTTGTCTTAAAGTTGTATTTAGTTGTATCCAGTCGACAGCAGTGAAGGAAGCAGCATCATTGATTTATTTACTTCATTAACCCTCACGGGGAAATTCTTTCTCTGCATTCGATCACATCCACACCTGGGGAGAGTTTTAATGGGGTTGCTCAAGGCCTAGTGGGGGGTGGACTAGTGACCTTATGGTCCCAGGTCGTCACCACTAGAAGGGGGGCTGTGGCTCCTGGTTAGAGAAGAAGCTTTGGTACCATGAGGTCACTATTTGGATCCTGTATCATCAGAATGGTTCTCTGATGATCCATTAAAGTCCAGAGACTCAAGGTCCTCTCTGTCAGTGCATCTGTCCTCTATGGATGAAATGAGGACGTTGTTGTCCTCTAAGGAGGAGAGTCCTTTGTCCTTCAGGTGGAGGTGGACAGATCTGGATGTCTTCTGTTTGTGTTTCTCTGGTCCGTTCATTTCTCACTGCTCTGACCGGTGTAAACCAGAGTGCTACCGAAGTGAACAGGAATTAAATGTTTATTAAAAGGATTCTCTGATTCTCCATCCACATAGAGGATGACGATGTTTCTCCTCTCGTTGTTTCTCTGTCCATCCTCAAGATATCTTCTTAAGCTTTGGACAAAGGTCCGGTCTAGATATCCACATGTTCTGAGTTGAGTTCTTGATGTGACTTTTTGTTCCTAACATTCTGCCTATGTGAGTACAGTCTGTACTCAGTGCTGTAGGTCTCTGATGACCCCAGCTGATGTTCCAGAGTGGAATAAAAAAAAAACACAACTCCCCACAAGGAGACATTCAGAGCTGAATGACTGAGAACCTTCAGACATGTCTGAGCAGCAAACTGAGTAGGTCTCCCTGAGGTGACTCATCAGAGGATGGACATGGTCCTTCTGAGGTTGTCCTGTTGTTAGTGGGGGGGGGCTTTGAGGGGAGGGGCCTCTGTGGATCATCCCACAGATACTTGATCAGTTTGGGATCTAGTGAATTTGGAGGCCAGGTCAACACCTTGTGCTGTTCTTCATGTTTTTTTTTTAGTTGTTCCTAAAGTGTTTTTGTGTGTGTGTCTGTGTCAGGCTGCATCCTGCTGGGGATGGCTGCTGCCATCAAGGAGTGTCATTGCTATGGGGTGGGGGTGCCTGGTCTGGTCTAGGTGGGTCCTACATGTCTAAGTAACATCCACACCAATGAATGCCAGGTCCAGAAGTTTCCCAGCAGAACACTGAACTGTCACAAGATGGTTTACATGTTATTTACCTCTCCTGTCAGTGGTCATAATGTTGTGGCTGATACCAGTATATAATCCTTGCTCTGTTTTCCGTCCTATCAGCTCTTAATTGCTCCAGTGTGTAGAAAACTTTCCTCGTCGTACCCTTGGGCTCGTTCTCCTCGGTGATTGTGGGCTCCTCTCCATGCGTGGAGGTGCAGAGCGAAGCCTAATCAGTGATGAGCGGCGTCCTGGTCGTTAGCGGCGTACGCCAGCGAGCGCATGCCTCTCCAATCACCTGCGCTCTCATTAAGCAGCCATTGTGCCGGGGCCAGGTTCAGGAGGTGCTGTGATAATTGACAACAGTTCAGCGTAGATTAGAGACTGAAGAGAGAATGGAACCTGATTATCTTGTCCTCCCCTGGTTTGTAATCGCCGTCGTCATTAGTTCTCCACTCGTGTCTCAACCTTTGCGTGTCACCTTCACAATGAATCAACTAATTCATCATGTATGTTCGAGAGCCTCCAGGTTCTTCTCTAAAATCAAACCATGAACCGTTTCTCTGAGCGGTTGGAGGGACTGCCGGAGCGGTGGCTGCCATTTTGTGCTCTCCTTCTCTTCTGACCCGTGAAGAGACAGAGAGGCATCTTGGGACCTCTGGCTTTGTGTCTGCTGAGTGGAAACATGACAAGGGGTGTCTGCCAGACGTGGATTTATTTAGATGTTTCTTCAGGGTTCAGGAGAATCTATTTTAAAATCTGTAACAGTCAGAGATACTGATACCACTGACACTGGATGAGGGTTACGATTTTTAGACATATTATTTTATATTTATACTTTGCAGACTGCATTTATGGAGGAACACAAGAAAAGAGAACCTCAACTTTAATCCAGAGAGTCGTATCTTTGAGTTTTAATGAATTAATTGCTAAAATCCAACCAGGAACCACAGCAGTGAATCTATTAAATGTAGTCAGACAGATAATAACGGAGAGTTTACTCTTCACTTCTTAATGCGCAGCTCGGATGTTCCACTGGGATTCAAACCTCTGACCCTGAGCATGGTTAGTGCCTGGCTCTGCCCACCTTCGCTTCGCAGCGACTGCAGGAAAAAGAAAAAACCGAGTGTTTTAATAGCGGCTGATGCGTGGAAGGAATCCGTCCTCCCTCCCACACTGAGCTCAGCCGGCAGAGAGAATATCAGAGCAGCGACTAAATGAGATGAGTTTCTGAATGTAAAGGTCATATTGTTTGTGTCACTGTTGTTGTTCAGGAGCCGCTTCGTCTTCCAGGAGCCGTCAACGTGGAGCTAATAAAAGCTCCGGCAGAATTATCCGTCCCCTGATTATCAGCGACGAGCAGGAAGGCTGAGTAAAGCCATCTGAGAGGAACTTATCATTAAGTGTTTATGGGGGGGGGCAGCTTTAATGGTATCTTAGCAGAGATAGGTGGCAGCAGGAAGGAGCCGTGGGATAATGTATCAGTGACTAACAAATATATGTAGAGAACCCATGAAGAGGCTCCAGGGTTTACATGAACCCTTTATAGAGCACTCATTAAAACACTTATTCATTCTAAATATCAACCCCAGAGTGTTTCTGTAGGAGACAAGAAGACTTTTTAACTTTTGTGACATTTTTCAACCTTTTTCATTGTCATGTAGAAAATCAAGATCATTGATTTGAACATATGTGGTTCTCATTAGAACATTAGTGCTGATTCAGACACTTGTCAACATTAGACAACATTAGGACACTTCTTCTTCATGGTACCTAATAAAGTAGTTATACTCGTTGTCCATACAGAGGTGGACCTTACAGAACACATTTGACCTGAGAATGTTTCCTTGGTCTTCTCTGATTGGCTGAAGACCTCATGCTCCTAAACCTCAATTTAAAACATGTGAGGAAGTTACTATATGTGGTTCCTTGCCCCATAAAGGGTTAATAAACATTTACACTTTTACACTGGCTGCACCTGAGGGCCTGTCATACTGCTGGTGGACATCATTAGGTAGGTGGAGGTGGAAAAACAAGCAGCTGTTGGAACAAGTGTTTGACAAGATGAACCAAGATGGAATCAATGTGGACAGAGATGATGGAGACGTGGAGACATCTTGGTCGTCTTCTAAGACTCTACACATTCAGGACTGGAGGAGGACATGGAGGAAGAGGACATGGAGGAGGAGATGAAGGAGGAGATAGAGGAGGAGGAGATGGAGGAGGAGGACATGGAGGAGGACATGGAGGAGGAGGACATGGAGGAGGACATGGAGGAGGAGGACATGGAGGACCAACTGGGCCTTTCTGTGTGGAGTTTCCATGTTCTCCTTGTGTCTGCGTGGGTTCTTCTTCTCACCGTCCAAAGACCTGCTCATGCTCCAACGTTTGTGGCCTCTTTGTTTACCTCTTGTTGGTTTGTCTGTGATCTTCTCCAGATGTTTTACCTCCGTTGCTCATCACCAGTTTTTATTTTCTCATTAAGTATTTGTTTTCCATCTTGTCCCACCTCCTCCTGTCTCTGTATCCAGGTCCTCCTGTTCTCCTGCTACATGTCCCGACATGAGATTCATCTGTGAAACTCCAACTCTGAGAGCAGCGTCAGGATTTAAAACGTCTGAGGACAGAGAAGAGCTGGACTAAAGATGGAGGAGACACCACAAACCTAGACGAACGGTGACGACAAGAAGTGTTCTGGATGATGGATTTACAGACATACAACACCAACATCCACACGTCTCCGGTCCTAAACACGCCTACACATGTCTGCATTCTTACGGAGTTGGGTAAACGCATCGGGAGCTGCTCCAGGAATCTGCAGCGAGGCCGTCTACCTGATGGAGGGAATCAGTGGATTATCTTTGTCAAGGAGCAGAGGAGTCAGGAGAACCCTACAAACATCTGCTCTGTGGTCAAACAGCAGCAGGTTAGCGGCTAAAGCTAGCAGAGAGGACTCATCAGGGACCACAGCCCTGGACCGAAGACTTAGAGTCAGGGAGGTTAACGTGGTCCAGCTTCTTAGACTGATGACCATTACTGTGCATCTACTCCATCAGAGACTGAAGAGGATTCATAATATCAGAGGACAAACATGTCTTCATCTGTTCCATCTGCTCCTTTTCACCGTCGTGTCCCAACGTGTTGAACAAGTAATGAACGTCTGCATTCTACAGCCACTGACTCATGTTGTGGTTTCCATCCAACATGAATCTGCTGAAGCTTCATCTGGTCTTCTGTTTGTCTCTCTGTACGTTTACTTTCTGGTTTTACAAGTTTGTAAAATAAAAAAAAAAAGACATAAGAGTTTGTTTTTATCTGCTATGATACAGCTACTTCCTGTTTCACTGAAGGAAAATACGACAGGTTGGTTTTGACTTGTTTTGTTTTTGACGTGTTGCACTTTTAGTTTTTTTTAAGTTTAGTTTTTTAATCATGAAAAATAAGTCTAATATTAAAAAATACCAGAGGAGTGGAGAAGTGATGAGGAAGAGGAGCGACCGAGGAAAAGATGGAGATGAAGAGGAGAGTGAGGAGGAGACAGCGTCAGGGAGAATGTGACTTTGTCCTCAGGAGCTCAGAGAGGTTCTGCACCGCTGCTCTGAGCAAATACTTCAGATTATTATCCCATACTGAGTGTGTGTGTGTGTGTGTGTGTGTGTGTGTGTGTGTGCATTCCACTGAACCTGAGATGTGTTACTGTGTGTACACAACTGAACACACTCACATGCACACACTGAAAGTCATCTGTAAGTTTGTTTTTAGTTCGTGTCCTTATTATTGAGCTCATGCACGTGCACGGACTGAAGTGTGTGCGTGTGTGTGCATGTGTGTGTGTGTGTGTGTCAGGTGCAGACCCCCCGCACCCCCCCAACCCCCGTCCTGCAGAGGAGTCCTCCAGCTGTCACCCAGAGCGCTCTGCAGCAGCTGTTCTACATTAGAGCCAAATCAGCTCTTCTAATTGATATTCCCAGAATCCCCGGCGCTCCCTAATTGGTGTACCTGCGCCCTGATTGGTTACCTGATTGTAATTGATTAGTTGGCTCAGCTGGCCCCGGGACACGGAGACAATGGGTAAATTTGCAATCGGCCGTCGGGGACGCGGCTGTGCAAGCGGGGAAGATGAGGAATGAGCGGCGGGCCGGTAATAGCCCTCCTTAACCCTTCGTTGACCCCCATCTATTCCAGGGCAGGCGCAGCACGATTAGCATAACCCTCGGAGTTATGAAGATGAGAAATTTACATCAGGACGAGCTGACATTTAAACCGTCCAGCCACCGTTAACCCTTCCTCTACTGCTGTCTGCTGAGCTGAGGACGACACGTCAGCATCTGGTGTGAGACGACAAACCTCAGCATGGAAACCTTCCATTTACAGTTTCTCCTTTCATATAAATAAATAACATGTGACGTCCTCGTTTATTCTGAGCTTCCACATGAAGACACAGACTGAAGTGAATCAGGACGCAGAGACAGATCAGGACGTCCTGTGAACGGATGCTGCAGCACATCTACAGATACATGAACATGATGTGAGTCTACAGCTGGATCATGAACTGAGAGAGGAGGAGACAGGACAGAGAAATGATCAGATCAGATAAAGACACAGAGACAGAGATGGACGTCTCTGTCCACTAAACAGAGAAGGGCAGGGACATGGTTACTGTCTTCATGGGTTTTGATCCATATCTGTTGAGCTCAGGTATAAACCTCAGGACCTTTCTGATCAGGTTTTATCATTTTAGGTCATGGTGTTGGTGTCTCTCTCATTAGTCTCAGCTGTCCTTCCTTCTCTTTGTCCTCCATCAAATCATCTGTTGTCCCATTGTCTGTCCTAGTGTCTCCATGTCGTCTTTGCTTTGTCCTTTTGATTACATCCATGTTCTTATTTTACCTGCTGACCTTTTGTCCCTTTTAACAAGTCAACCATGGATTTACTTCTAACTGCTCATCTTTTATATTTTTCTGGACAGTGCGTCCTGCGTTTGCGTCTTTACTTCTTGCTCCACATCAGATCATCTGTCGTGTTTGGTCCTTTTGGTTCTTCCTTGAGCTCACGTCCTGTTTTACTCTGGAACGTTCTTGGTTTCTGCTTCATCCTGGAGCTTTAATGTTTGGCTCGTCCCTCGTGATCTTCACCTGTGTCTTGTCAACATGTCCTTCCTTGTCCTCAGAGTGTTCATTAAACTGACTTTGACTTGTCCACCCTGCCTGTCCTGACTGTGTCTTTCATTCCTCCTCCTCTTCCTCATCCATCACTTTTTTCACACAGACAAAACTCACAACAAGTCCAGATGAACGGATTACTTTACGTTTAGAAAATGTATTAAATTGAGTTCAGTATCAAGAACTTGTCATAACTTGGAGTTAAAGAGAAGAAAGACGGTCACATAACTTAACGGGGCTCTAACGTTTTACAGTGTGTGGTCAAACATCGATCATAAAGTGTGAGGGCGGCTGATGAAGGCTGCACGTTAACCAGGACTAACACTGACCGCTGCAGCTGCTGCATCAATCAACGTCTCACGTTCCTCACGTATACGCTGCGTCTCTCTGCTGTGGTTTAATGTCCAGCTCTGAATCCACCGACACACTGAGCTGATGCAGCTCTGAAAGACGTCTCTCTATGTGCTGCAAGTCTGACAGAGACGGAGGACAGAGGCTCAGCGGGACGCCGTCACTGCCTGAGAGAGACAAGTGGACACATGTCATAGCTGCATGTCCTGGGTGTGAAGACGTTGACTGAGATCTCTGATGCACTGGTTGTTAAAAGAAGCATTAAACAGACACTAAATAGTTTCAGTCTCATGAAGCAGAACATGTTGTTTCTGTGCAGACATGATGCAACGGATGGAAACACTTCCTTCATGACGACGGCGATAAGACTCCGTCTGGATGACTTTAATAATCACCGTCCTGTAAACAACTGCAGCCTGTGTCCTGGTATTAAACATGTCAGCGTCCGTCACATTTATGAATCCAGAGCTTTAAATGCATCTGTCGTCAAACTCATGAACATGATCTTCGTCCCCAGGACAGAAACCAGACGCTGGTTGTTTGGTTCCATCTCATCTCTGACATCAGGTGTAGAAGTAAAGCACTTTATTATTAAAGGACTCGATGCAGACACTGACACAAAGACAGGGAGTTCAATCATTTAATAAAAAGTGGTGAATAAAATAAGTGGTTGAAGATGAGAGAATCCCTAGTTGAGATGTAGTCTGGAGACAACAATGTGGTGAATCTGGACTGAGGGTCTCTTATGGAGGCTTGATGAGTGGATGGGATGCAGGTGAGTTCAATCAACCAGGTGATGGAGAAGGTCCAGGATCAGCTGCCAGAGAAAACACAAGGAGGAGAAGAAGCAGAACACAGAAACCTGACATAGATAATCAGACTCAGGATTTAACGTTGGTTCAGTTCACGTCCACAGAGAAGACAAAGATCAGACACGTCCTCAGCTATACGTCCCTGCAAACAGTTTGATGACTGGACCTTAGGAAATAATGATCTTGATCAGCTGCTTCCTCTATGAGCATGTCTGGTCAACCACCTGGGGTACAGGTTCCAGTGGTAACCATGGTAACCTTTACTAATCATCATCAGGTGAGGAGTTTCCAGGAGGGACAGAAACATGGAGGTACCAAGATGGAATCAATGTGGACAGAGACCATGGAGATGTGGAGACACCTTGGTCGTCTTCTAAGACTCTACACATTCAGGACATGGAGGAGGAGATGGAGGAGGACATGGAGGAGGACATGGAGGAGAAAGTCATGGAATGGAGGAGGATATGGAGGAGGATATGGAGGAGGAGATGGAAGAGATTGAGGAGGACATACTACTACTCCTACTCTTTCTCCTTCTGCCTCTTCCCTGTTCATTGTGCCTTATTCTTCCTCCTCATTTTGGTCCTTCATCTCTTCTTACTCCTCCTCCTCCTCCTCCTCCTCCATCTTTAGTCAGACGTCTCCTCTTCAGATCAGACACAGAATCAAAGATCAGTTCAAGTCGTGGTCATGAAGGATCTCCACTGCTTCTCCATTTAGTTTTTAATTCATCTCATAGTGACACGTCATTAAACTCAAAGACATGTTTCTGTTTTTAATTCAGTGTCAGTCAGGAATGCAGACGGCGTCTCTGGATTCAGACCAGACTTGTTGTTATTAAATGAAAACTTCACTGACGCTCATCCTGACAGAAAGCTGGAACCGGTTTGTTCTACAATGAGTTGCCGGCCGCATTGCTGGCCGCGTTGCTGGCTGCATTGCCGTGGCGCCCTCCATTCCTGGGCAGCGTCATGTAGAGCGTCAGAACCAACACCTGATCTCCTATCAGGTTCCTCAGACCTGATAAGAACGCTCCAGTTAACCTCGACTGAACTCTTCATTAAAGTCGTCATTAAAACACAGATAGACGTTCCGCTACGGGAGGAAGAGGAGCAAAGGTTAAGGACTCGGTGTCTTTGCATTATTACTGAGGCCATAAAACAATAATGTGCAGAGAAGAGAAAAGTTGGAGCTGGGAGGAAAGTTTTAGAGAGCTCATAAAATAACTGAGCAGCACGACAGAGTACAGAGGAACCAGTCAAATAAACGACAGTGGAATGTAACGCTCTGGAAACAAGACGTCTGTGAGGTGAAGAAGTAACTGAACCCTTCAGGGTTACAGGTTTATGTGGAGGTCAGATTTAACTGATCTCATCGTCTTTGTGATAAAAATTATTATTTATAGTTTGTTTTGAGCTGAGCGTTTTATTTTTCATACATGGTTTCATTGTTGGTTCTGCTTTTTGGTTTTATTCTGACGTTTTAAAGTTTTAGGGTTCAGAGATGGTCAGAGGGTTTTAAGACTCTGAGGGTCAGTTTAAGGAGACCAATGAGGAAGCAGCAAAGGATCCCAGACAAAGAGACAGGAAGTAGAACTTATCCCTTCAAAATAAAACAGAAAATGAGTAAAAGCATGACAACAGAGATGATCCAAAACTCAACACAACAAAAGGTAAAGAGAAGGTTGATTGATTTGATGGAAAACATGTCGTCTAACCAACCAACATGAGTCTACTGCTGTAGAAATGATCAGTAATGAATCAACCAATCATTTCAGAGTGTGAGAATTAATGAAGCAAAGACGTGTCAGGTCTCCTCAGGACTTGTCCGATCGTCCCAGTCCAGTCTGTCCTGCATCAGACTGATCTCAGTGTCATAGATCCATGATACAAAGGAACATGATTCTGTTTCCTACATTTTCTATATATTTCCATAAATACATCCTCATGTTTGTGTCCGTGTAGATTCTCAGTTATCACGGTTTATCCAGTAAGAAACACAGCAGACATGAAGGAGACACTTGGACGACTGGTGAGACGTCCTCCACTTTTCTCTTTGTGCTGGAAAAACTAAAGTTTTCAGCTGAACTCCAGAGTAAATCAGCACAATTACCACGGACTTAAGAGAGCTGAAGAGAGGGGCTTTCAGTTATTGATCGCTTCGCCTGAAAGAACAGATTCTATTGACCTGAGATGTCGAATAAATACAAGCATCCATAATCCTGCTGGAGGGATTCCTGGGAACTCTGAGACTCTTCTCTGAACTTATCTCTCCTGCAAAGAGACGGCGCGTTACGACCCGGCCTGGACCTGGCCTGGACCTGGCCTGAGGGAGGTTCAACAATAACTGGTTGGTATCATTTTAACGAAACAACATAAACAACTAAAATCAACAGGTGAGACATGTTCAGAACTTCTGTCCTGAGCAATCTGATCACCTGTCCCTGGTCTTAATTACAATGTGTCTCCACTTGCGTCCTCAGCCAGCACTTGAGATCTGATCTCAGTTTGTCTGTGAATAAGCAGCCAAGCCTCGACCACACCTCCTCAGCTGATTGGAGTACTTAAACCCATGCAGTAGCCAAAGACACTTGCTGTGGTCAGTGTTGGTGCACAGAGATGCAGCTCATTCAGCAGAGCTCCTGCATGTGGACTGACTGAACCAGTGACGCGCCACTCATCAAACACACGGACCTGAAGTGGATAAATGTCTGAGATCAGTGCTGAAGCCGTCAGAGTGCGTGTCCGTGCTGCGGGGCTTTTGTTTGGCTTCGCTGTTGTAATCCACTTTGCGGCGTGTCGAGATACGAGGGCGAGAGAGGCGTGAAACCTGCGCACGCACAGCGACTCCAGAAAGAGTCTGCAGGTACCAGCCGGTCCAGAAGCATCCAGCCTCTCTGTTTGTCATGCCTGCCTCGGTCTTTCATTCCCTCCGTCTCTTGCCGTCTCCTTTGTGCACCCCTCTATCTCCATCCTCCATTTGTCTCTCTGCGCCGTCCTCCCTCGATCCCTCAGCCTGCCCTCGCTATCATCACTCCAATTATTTCCCTCTCTCTGTCCCCATCTGTCCTCTTCTTCTCTCTGTCCTCTCCTCACCCCTCTCCCCCTCTCTCTTTCTGTCTGTAGCTGCAGTGAGTTTGCGGTTCCTCCCCACGGCCACGAGCCTCATTAATAAGGGATGTTCAGAGAGGCCTGACGGAGGCTGGGCTGACCTGCAGCCACTCACTTTTAACATGAAATGCTCTCATTTGCTGGGGAGGAGGAAGGGTAAGTGTGTCTGGGGCTGGGGGTTTCTGAGAAAGATGGAAGAGAAACAAAACAGGGTCAGTGCACAGAGACTGCAGGAGGCATGTGTGGCGAGGATTAATGTGTACGAGAGATTCAGACAGACGGCTCATAAAACCCAAGGAAAAGAAAATGTAGGTCGGACAAAAAAATGAAAGAAGAAATCCTGGTGAGCTCGTCTTTATTTTACACGGCTGTCATATATTCACTGAGGCTGAGAGCTTCACGCTCATATCACAGCCAGACAAACACCACGAGTCTTCAAATTAACCACTGTTTGGTTAAACTCAGCCGTGATGTGTCAATGTGTGTTAAAGAGCCTACCGGGGGCCAAACCGCCCTCTGGCACCGTTTAGTGGGTGGGTGGGTTCAACCATAAACCTGGAGGTGAGTCTAAATGAGTCTGGCAGGTATCAGCAGGGAGATATCTGGCAACCGCTGCACGCCGATCAATAATTTGTACGTGTTAATGTGATGTAATGAATGTAATGTGATGTAATGAATGAGTGAATCCCAGAAAAAACATTCACTCACTGACTGTGATCTTCTTCATGTTTTTATTTAGCGCCCCCCAGTCAACGTTTTCTGTCTGTATTCATAAGAACGACCAAGTAATGGGGTCTACAAAGCCTTCAGGTGTGAAATAGAACGCTTTGTCTCAATAATAAATATAAAGTACACTCTCTAACCCATCAGGACCAAGCTGCTGAGCTTCTGACCAAAAAACAAAGATGAGACAAACTCATGAGGACTTCAAGTGTTCAGCTCTAAATGTCTGGTGGAGAGTTTAGGTTTTTATCAGGAACATCTGGGGGTGGAGTCCACCTGAAGGTCACATGACTAGAGTCTGGTAATGACCTGATACTCACCTGGACCTGGACCTGGAGGAACCTGTTCTGATCCTGTCTCCAATCAATGGTTCTTTAATGATCCATTAGTGTCCAGAGTCTCCAGAGTCTCCAGACTCAAGGTGTGAACGGGGTGAAACCTTTTGGGGACACATGTTCAGACTGTGTTGTAAATTGATGGCAGATTATATCACAGATTATATCATTTTACAGCTGATAGGTCCAGACACACCAAACTGACATCAGGAACCACAAGGCAGACCTTGCATAAACATCCGTCCCGGGCTTCGCCTCCAAGATAGCTAACGTCAGGGTGGAGATGAAGAAATGAAGGAAGAACAAACAGCTGTTCTTGGTTTTGAAACAACAGTAGGGCGAGATCCATTAGAGGCAGAGAGTGTTGCGATATTATATGGACCCCAGACACACAAACTGAGATCGGATCTCAAGAGCTGGCTGGGGACGCGTGTGGAGACACATTGTAATTAACACCAGGTGTGAACGCAGGGACTTAAAGCTTGAAATATATGAATTGTGCAAAATGCCATTGGTGTAGGACACACCACCGCACCTTTAAAGACAGGGCCGCAGTCTCGCACTTCTATAACTTCTAGCCTCCTCATTCATTTTCTATGAGGCCAGTCAGGCAATGCACCAAGAAACAGACCACGCTGCAAAAAGAGAAGTTGAACCTGACTCAGATTATGTCAGACTGGGAGTAGCACAGAGTCCCAGTGGCCAGTTACTAGTCCCTCAACCTTAGGAAACGTCCTATCCTGGATTGTATTCCATGTCTCACCATGACCTGAGACAAGACACCCTCTCACTCATTAATGTAGAGTTCCATTATTAATTCATAAATATCTATAATAACTAAACCTACTCTTTTGTTAGTGCAGTTTCTTCACATATCAAACAGAAACCAAGAACTTCTCACATTGTTGTGGTTTCAGTTCCTCCTTCTCTTTGCCAGCCTGGTTACCTCGGCCGTTTCTCCCTCTTCCTTTCAGCTTGTCTCCGTGTCCATCAGCTCCAGCCTTTATCACCTGTCCCTCCCCCTCCCTTCGCTCCTTCGCTCCTTCGGTGCCAGAATGATCCAGTAAAACATCTGTTTCTGAAAAAGCTGGCACCATAAACGGCCTCCAGCCTCTCGGCCTCTTTACGAGGGCGCTCACTGTGAACTAACAGAGGCAGAATGGCACTCGGAGGTGCCGTCCTCCCTCCCCTCTGCTGTCCTCACACTGAATGGACGCCGATATGGTCCTCTGGGGGCTTCGTCTCCCTCCCTCTCTTCTCCCCTGATGTGTCCCCCTCCCTCCCTGCCTTCATTCACACTTGTTTATTGTTTTACAGCTGCTGTATTTGGACGAGGTCCTGGCTTCAACACCTCCAGGACACCAGATGACCAGCTGTCTCTGGCAAGGCCTTTTCTTTCCATTTTACTCCTCATTCTGTCCTCTCCTTATTATCTGTGGCTCCTCTTTCTCTGATTCTCCTCTTTAGGGATGTTCTTGTGAGTCGGATGCCTTCTTTTGGTGGAGGTCAGAGGTCACGGGGTCAGGTATTCCTAGCTGATGCTTAACTAACAAATAAAAAGATTGAATATGATTCATCATGTGGTTAATTACTGATGTGGTCATGTTGATTATTTCCTCAAGAACTCGCATTGGGTCCCGAAAATCAATCAGATCTTAACATGTGAGAGTCTTTCCATCTTGTTCCAACATCTGGATCATGTCTCCAAGTCAACCAGCAGCTGTTGATGGTTCTGATCCAGTGGTAGGTAGAGATCCATTAGAGACAGCAGCTGGTACAATATTCTACTGACCACATGATGGCGCTGCTGATTTACAGACACACAAACTGAGATCAGATCTCAAGTGCTGGCTGGGGACACATGTGGAGACACATTTATATTAAGACCAGGTGGAGACACAGGGACTTATAGATGGACAGGTGAGTCTGAACTCTATCCATATTAGTCCAGCCTTAATTCTTTCTCTTCCAAGTTTCCTAAACTTATTTGAAGAACTCTTCACATAAACCAGTTCATCCGAATCTTTTAATCTCTAAACTCTCCACATGTCAACAGTACATATCTGCTTTCCATATAGTTTCATTTGAAGTCCTTTTCTCTCGTTCTTCATTTCGTGAGCAATGAACGTCCCACTGCTGCACTGGATTAATCATTAGGTTTCCATTCACTACTTCTCTGTGGTTCCTTTGTGTCTTTGTTTCTCCCCTTGCTCCTGCAGACTGTATTGTATCTGCTCCTTTTCTCTTTACAGAGGGCTACAAACCTTATCGGCCTTTTCAGCGTTTCCAGATACCAAACATATGAAAAGGAAGAAGTGGAAAGAACTGAATTCAACCAGCGAGCACGCAGCAGTCCACTGGACCAACGAAGTGACACGTCTGTACTCATTAAGGTGAATGACACAGGAGAAGCGCCGGGAGTAATACACATTAATGTACTTCTGCCTCTTGTACATTCAGTCATTCAGAGAACGTCTGTGTGGGCTGTTTTGTTGTTCTATGTTTTTTCTCGGTTCGTGTCTCCGGAGCTCATAAATCAACGCGTAAATTAAAGCGTGAGCGCTGGGTGTGTCGGCAGGAAATACCGCTGTATTATCTGCCCACTGTTGCTCCATGGACATGGGAATGGACTGGACCATGGGATGTTGTGGTCCGTTACAGGCAGGGCGGTGTGTACTGCTGGAAATAAAATTAGAGGCACGTTGAAGTGATAAATCTGGATTAAAATGCTGCTTTGTGTTATTGTTTAAGGGATTACATGTGTAACGGCTGGTTTGCATTTCTTCTGCTTGAATCCATTGCACATTCATACATACAACAGTCCTACGTGCATTCAGTTTGGAGGACGGAGCCCGTTTTAAAGCTGCAGAGTAAAAGAAGGTTAGTGAAAGTTAGTGTTTGGTATCTCTTATAACAAAGAAAGACAAACTTTGAGGTATTTCATTTCAGCTGTCTTCTCTGACGCTGCAGAGCCCTGACATTTCTCAGAATCTAACATTTCTTCTTCTGTCTGGCATCTTAAACTACCGACAATAAAGAGCGGCATATGTCTCCCAGCACAAATGAAAAGCCTCTACATTCCTCTCCTCTTCTTCTTCTTCTTCTTCTTCTTTTCTTCTTTGTGGATTTACTGCTGCTAAACTGCAGACAAACATCTGCTGCGTGTCTGGAAACAAATCAATAGCCAGTCAATCTGCAATTAGTTACAGCAGCAGCAGAGATACGGCGAGCTTAAACCCTGTCGGAGCGAATGGACGCCTTCAACGGTCGTGGAAAATGCGAGGAATGAACGGCTCCGATTGCTTTTGGGAGGATGGAGAAAGAAGAACACGCTCACAAAGTGTGAAAATAAATTCCTTTCATCGCAGAGTAATCTGTGTATGAGCAGGAACAGGAGTGTGAGATGGAAAGAGTGCAGCTGAAGGATAGTACTATTGTGTATTTGCTGCTGCTGCTGCTGCTGCTGCTGCTGCTGCTGGGTTTCTTCAGTCGACTTGAGGCGAGTGTGGTCTCAGAGCTGATATTCCGGTGAACGTCCTCTGTGGAGGAGAGCACATGATGTTCTGAACGAGGTGTTACTCGGGGATCCTCTCAGCAGAGCCCGTCTAAGGCCTCGATCACACCTCGCATTAACATCCGACCTAATCCAACCTACGGCGTACAGCTTTTAGGGCCTGTGTTCACACCTGCTGGTAAAATATGTCTCCAGACAGTTTACGGCTCTGTATGCAAAGAAAAATTCAGTAGAATATTGTACCAGCTGCTGTCTCTAATAGATCTCTGCTGCTGTTTCAGAACCAAGAACAGCAATAATTGTGCGTTCATGACTTAAGCCCACACTTTAAGGAATTCTGTATTGATCTCCTCCCTGATGCTCGTTAGACCTTCACAAAAACCTCCAGATGCACCATAACCTCTGGAAATAAAGGTAAATAAGGCAGTGATGATGGCGTCTTCTATGAGATTGTTTCTTAAATAATCATGTGAACCTAATTTGATTTAAACAGACGGTCCTTGAAGAAAATAATAAATAAAAACAATATCAGTTGTCATCATGATGACTTTTGTCCAAAGGAGGAAGTTGGACACAGTAACTGAGCCACAAAGTGTGCAGAGGGAGGATGTCAGGGTTGATGGATGGGTCAACAACTTCAACATTGGAGATTTTTAACCATTTTCCTACCAACAGTCAATGATTTTGAGTTTTTTAAACGCAAAAATGAACCCTTGTAATATTGTCTAACCCAACCAAACTTTATCAAAAGTTTTTTTTTTTTGTTTTTGTTTGCTTGTTGTTTGTCTAAACCGTGTCAGTTTCATCCTGGTGGCCTCAGAGCCAGGTGAAGGGCAACTGCTGTGGTGTTATATGTGAAACAGTTGAGGCAACATCAAACCACGGGGGGGTCTACTGAGGTGGGAAGCATGGTCCTGGACCGTACCCACTGCATGGTGCACTTTTATGGGCCCTCAGTCAGCAGGACAGTTGGCCCTGGCTGGATGGACGGTGGTCTTAAATCATGCATGGACACCTGCCTCGCTAAGAAAGATGTCAAAGATGTCTGAGAGGACAGCCAGCTCAGCAGAACAACGCTTTAGTTGTTGAACTCGGGTTAGGGTCAGTGAGTTCTCCTGATTTCAGCAGAGTACCTGGAAGTAACCTAGAAGTTCAGCAAAACAACTCTGAGTTCCAGGAGTATTGGATGCTTCCAGATTAAAAAGTGACGCTAATTAATCCTGAGCAACAACATAATGTCAATAAAAGACATATATATATATATATATATATACATATATACAGGGGTGCACATAACTTTTTCAGTGAGTTACTCAGGTGAGTACTGGGAGATAGTGTTTGGTACTCACTCCATATGTAGCGTGGTCTTAATAAGTGCAGTCTTCCTCACTGTCCTCCTCAGTGTCGCCCCCACTGTCCTCTGCTTCAGCTTCCTGCATGGTAGACGATGAAGATGCTCCAGATGCACTTCCCTGTCCTTGGTTAAGTCTCCGATTAGCTGTCTCCATCCACAGGTCAACAGCTTGCTTTGGGTCAAATGTCTCTGTGGTCTGCTTTGACAGGTGAATGTGCATCAGGGCTGAGAGACGAGCATGTGACAGACGAGACCTGCACTTGGTTTTTATTATGTTGAGATGTGAGAATCCCCTCTCACAAGCTGCACTGCTTAAAGGCAGTGTAAGAGACAGCTTAACCACCTTGTTGATGTTGGAGTAAGCATCTGGGTTACTTGTGTTTACTATTTGGACCAAGTCATACACAGAAGAGGCTCCCAGGCGTTTTCCTGCCTGCTTTAAGCGCATCCATTCTGTCACAGTGGTGTCTTTGTCAAGTTGCAAGATGGCCTCATATTTCTTGAGAATGCAGCAAACTGTTGTGTTTCCAAAACTATGGAGGTCTTGCATTTCCTGAGGCCATGTTGAAGGATCAAATACTAAGAAATGATCACATGACTTGAGGGAGTCATATCTAATTTCAAATTCTTCAATTAACTCCCTGAGTAAGTTTGTCTTGTCTCTGTCAGCATCACCATTAGAAACAGTGTGTGCCCTGTGGCCTTCACCATCAAGCAGAAGTGTGAACTGTCCAATGGCCACCATGAGTTCATCCTTGCATTCTCCAATGGTCAGCTTTTCCTTCTGAAACCTAATGGATGTGGCTTTCAAAATGTTGCCAATGTCAAGCATGTTTGACAGAAAGCACTGAAAACGCTCTGTGCAGATATGCTGCAAGTCACTGTTATCACTCCTAGCCAGTTGCATTTTAATGGCTGGCAACAGTCTTGATATTTTTAACAGTGTTTCATGCCTCCATGCAGACCATCTGATGTTATGAAACTTACCCAGTTTCACAAAGGAGATCCCATTTTCTTCACACAGCTTCTTCAGTGCATCAGTTTTTTTTGCCCCACCTTTCTGTAAATAAAACTGCAGCAGCTTGACCACAGAGCGATTAAATGTCTCACAGTAAGGAACGCTGCGATCAGCTGATTTTGCGCAATTCTCCAGCGTGTGTGCGGTGCACAGAATGTGTAAAAGGGAGTCTCCAGCCGCAGCAAGTTGCCGGAGTTTTGGTACAACGCCGTTGTACATACCGACGTTCACAGCAGCTCCGTCAGTGCACACAGCGACCAACTTTGTTGTCCAGTCATCCAAACCTGTGTCCTGGAAAAGTCTCACAAGTCCGTCTGTTATGGCCTGCGCGGTTCGGTCAGCACCCAGTTCAATCAGTCCGAGAAAGTCCGAGGTAAACTCTCCGTTGCTGGACACAGACACAATGTAAACGATTTCCTGCTCAGTTTTTGTGATATCCTCAGATCCATCAAAAAGCAGCCCCCAGAATTCAACAGACTGCAACTTGGCTCGTAACTCCCCGCTGATGGTGTGAGCGATGCTCTGCATGATCCGTGTGCCCCCTTCACGTGAATGATACGCACCTCCGACATTTACTCCTAGCCGCTTCAGCAAAGGAATATCTTCAGAATAGGAAGACATGGGACGTGCGTGTTTAGCTTTATGGAAGGCGAGGAGAAAAATATTAAACAGAGCTTGCCGCTGTTCTTCATTCAACTTGTCTTGCCATCTTTTAAGTGGGCGACTGGAAAGTTCTTCTCGGCTAGCTTGTTTATTAGCAATGGCTTGCGCCACATTCGTGTGCTCCTTGCTCTTTTCATGTTTGTCAAATAAAGGATGGTTGAAATTCTTTGAGCCTTTGTAAAACGCACCTGTTTTGTCCGCTAGATGTGGATGTGAGCGGCAAATCTTGCACCACATTTCAGTTCGCTCATCGTTAGCTTCAAGCCAGTGCACATCTTGGAGCCACTTTTCCGAAAAAAGTCTTTTCTTCGGCTCTGGCTCCAGTTGGCGTTTCTTTGTAGGTGGCGAAACGCCAAAGAAGCTGCTTAATGTCTGTTGTTTTTTGGACATTTCTGACAGTAGTTGATAAGCAATATGTGTACGGTTAGATGAAATGATCGGTCAAGTACGCAAGGGCGGATAGTAACTCAAGTGGTATTACGCATCCCGGATTTTTGTTGCGCATGCGTACCTGCGTACCAGTTATGTGCACCCCTGCATATATATACGAATATGCAGCGTGATGATATTTGACTTTCTCCCATTTACTAGTCAGAGGAAGGAGACAATCCAGTGTCAACAGCTCTGATGCTGTCTTTTTCTAGGAGTAGCCTATGACTACTGTTACTCCTCTCTCCATCACCACATTAAGCCCCACCCACACGATCTGATTGGCCCAGCGGATCTTTGCCGGAGCAGAATCAGTTCCCAACAGAGAGACTCCAGATACACTTGAATGTGGTGTCCAGGGGGAGGTCAGGCAGGTGCAGCCAGAGAAGAAGAGGTTTGTCCTGGATGTTTACGACCGTTCATAAATATCAGGCTCTTTGTCTGAGAGGACTCCTCCTGCCAGGAGAAGAGGAGCTGAACGGGTGGAGGGCAGCTAGAGGTGTTCTACTTCTTTACTCCTTTTAGCCAGGAAACACGATCTGATATGGAAGACAGACATTTTTAACTGACTGTCTTTTTTAATACAAAGATTTGAAGATGGACATAGAGCCTCAGTGTTTTGTCCTCCTGATGTCGCTGCGTTTCACAACACTACAACACACGTAAGAGCCTTAGGGCTTTAATTTCTGCTGAAGATATGAGAAATGGACGCAGTGACCCACATAAATCCTCCTGAGCAACCGATGACTACGGCAGTAGATAAAAGCAAAAGGGACTGGACATGCAGAGACATTCATGGATCCTAGATGGTGTAACCTGAGGACGTTGGTGATCCACAGACTTTTACTGGAGCTTTATGCTCAGCAAGTTTTCTTTTGCACCTGCATATAACATTAACTATAACTTCTACGGCATAGGTACGCTGCAGCGGCTGGGATTGGTCATTTGACTAGAACCATAGTAAATGTGTGTCTCCTCCAAGAAGGCCCAGATTTGTCCAAACTAGAGTTTCAGACTAAAACCAAGTAGATTTGTGTTGATCCAAGGAGAATGTGACCAGAACAGTTTAGTCAGTAGCAATAGTTTCTACTTTCCAGTCAGTACTGTCATTGCTCTGGACTGGATTCATCTCTGACTGACAACAAAACAATGAATAATCCAACCTTTAAACACACTTCGACAGCCACAACAACACAAACACATCTCCAGGAAGTCGGTACATGTGCTGCCGGGCAGAAGATCAGCAGCTCCATCACCGTCTCAGGACGCTACCTGTCCACACGCCTGCCAGACAGAGAAAAGGGCAGGAGTTGGTCTTTTTTGTGGACACCCACCACCCTTCCTGCCCTCACCATGGTGGTGATTAGCTCCTCAGGCTCATTAGTCATGCATATTTAAATGTGAGCATATGCTGCTCCTGTTTTATTTGCATTCTCAAGCCTCAGCGGGGAAGAAGAAGGTACATTTGCATACTTGCATCGGCCCACCACAGATGGAAATAGCAGCAGACCTGTTTTAGATTGTGTAACCAACAGCAACAGTGGTCATTATGTTGTTACCCCCCCTCCTCCTCAATACTTCCCTTTTGTCTTTCTACATCCATCTGCCCACACAGTCTTTAATTATGTGCTTTGTTATATTTTTGGTCAGCAAGAACAAATAAGCGAGGCTGTTTTTTTTTTTTTTTATTTATTTGGAACGAACATCTGATGCAGTCTGAGCCGTAGAACCACTAATGTACTGTACTTCACATTCACAGTAGTGGAACCTCTCAGTGTAAACGGATCCCTCCAGACACCAATGAAAGAAAGTGTCTGTGTTAGTAACTGACTGGCTGGTTGTGCTTCCACACCACAATCTAAGGTTTCCACAGGCCTTCGTAGAGAAAGGCATTGTGGCTCTGTGCTCCTTCACCGCCATGTTGCTTCTAACAGGATGTTTTTATTTGTGCAGATATTCCTCTTGTGTTGTACACCTGATGATCTCACTGGACAGTTCTTTTATTTCCGTACGGGTGTGGATCTTTCACAGATATCTACTCTACTTGAACCATAGATGTGAGAAATGTGAGAGTCTCTGGTCTCCAACTGAACCAGTTTCTGGACTGAAGCCCAGACTCTGTCTCTGTGGACGATAAGACCGGTCCTCCTGTAATGATCTGTGCTATGCCTTCAATTTCAGTTGACCGTACATGAACCATGCATGCATTGCTAACCGTGTTAGGGTTGGGTTTCGTGTTATTTATTTAATGTATGTCTTCCCTTTTATGTTTCTAAAATCATCTTTTTGTTGTTTTGTTCTTTATTTTTTTGTATATTTTTGTTAAAAACTACAGATGCCTTACCATCAACCTCCAGGCAGGGTCAAAGGTCATACACATGGAGTTGGACAGCATGTGTTTAAAGAGTTCTACAAAGAAACGTACCATCCGTAGACTGAAACAACATAGGAAATCTATCAGAGGCTGCAGGAAAATGTCTTTAAAATCACGTCTCTGCTTTTAAGCCGTGCATTCGTTCACACAGCAGAGGGTTTCCATCTGTGCCGTGTCCTGGGAGCAGCTGGAGTGACCTTACAAACCTCTGACCTTACAGTCCCAAAGCTGCTTCTCTAACCACTACTCCCCAGAGGACTCAAGGAGGCCAGAGACGTATCCATGAGGCCACTACAGCTGCACAAATCAACAGCTTGGTCCATTTTGAGAGGAGAGGAACACGCTGGGGAAAAAAGACCTGGACGTCCACAGAAGACCCGGCTGGTCTCCAGCAGATGGGTCCGTCCATCCATATGAGCTGGTTCTGCTCAAGGTTTCTTCCAGCCGCCATGGATGTTGTGCTTCTCTGAGAGTTTCATTCTCTGGGTTCTGTGAAGCATCTTGAGATGTTATTGACGCTATATGAATAAAATTGAATTTGAATTGCTGGATTATCTCAGGATCTCTCAGTGGAAATGGAAAACCTCTTGACAGCATCCAGACAAGTGAAGAACACTCTGCTAGAAGGAGCCATGCCATCATCCTCAAAGTCAAACGTAACGAGAAGACTTCACAAGAGTAAATACAGACGAAACCCAAGAGGATTCTGAAGCTAAGAGTCAGTCACCTGATCTCAACCTGAACAAAAGACAAGACTAAACAGTATCCCTCAAATTAAAGCAGCACTTTAAACCAGTACATCTGTGAAGGTCCTCAGTCCTCCAGCTCATGGTGGATCTAAATAAGATGAAACCAGAACAACTGGACATGTAGAGAAAGAGTTTCTGATGAGTTACACCCACAGATGTTCCTGTTTAAGCCCCCACCCACCCACCCACCAGAACTGAAGAAGTTACTGGGATGAAACGTCCTCAAGGAACTCTACAAGTCCAGTTATCCTTGATTTAACTTAGATTTATTTATTATATAACTGTAATGATTATATAATAGTATACACACAGTCTGTTGCTATGAGTCTGACAACACATTAAAACACTGGTTCACTGTCAAAGCAGTCACTTCATCTCACACATGAGAGGGAGAAACCTTCATAACACACGACATATGGAGAGTAAGAAAAATACGTCTGATTATCAGAAGACGTGTCGATGAGCGCTGTGTTTGTCTTCCGTCTTCAGAATGAGACACTTGTTTGCGTCTGTCTCCAGCAGATGGAAACGCTCCAGAACACTGTGTATGTTTAAAGCGTGCTCATATCTTATTCATTGCTAGCCTCCAGTCGTTAGGTTCGTTTGTGGTAGATTAATAATGTGGATTTAAGAGCTGTGAATCTTTCAATAAAGCGTTGTTGTTACGACACATCGGCTTCATATCTCCAGTAAACACCATTAAATGCTGCGGCTTAGGAGACTGACGTGATGTTGTTAATTAATAAAAAAAGGTTTTCTGATGTTATCAAAGACTTTCAACACTAACAACAAAGCTGTTTCTGCAAAATGTCATTAATAATGTTTTATTATGAAGGAACAAACAAGACGTGATGGAAAATAATCCACGCTCCAGGTTTACATGAGCCAGGAGAGGGACGAGGCTGCTGTCATCTGATTCTCTGTTCATACTCTGCCTCCATCAAAGGTTCTTCTCCAGTTTGTTTGTGGGACAAACTTCTCACCGGTCTGAGACATTTAACTGAGACGAAGAAACATGTACAAGCTGCTGGTTTAGCAAGTTAGCTAGACCAGCTTCTTCTGGGATTTCTGGCTGCTTCCACACTAGCCAACCACAGAAGAAGAAGACATAATGACACTGCAGGGACATGGCAGACTTAAAATAAATAACTACAAAATATCAGACAGGTATTAAGCCTGATACTAACCACAATCCCCCCTAATAATGCCATTATTAAAAGTTACAATGCATTTTCTATTGGGCCCTCCCAGGAATTACACCCCTCCCATCCCTGACACCTGTCTAAGAATGTTATATCTGAATGGAGTTCTCAGGTTGTCTCCTCCACTTCAAATACTGCAAAACTCCTAGAAAATGTAAAATGTTCTTCTTCTATGGCTGAGAGCCTGATGCAGGGATTCATCTTCAGTCAAAGAAAATCAAATCTAGCTCTTTGTCTAGATTGTGTTTCACTCAACAACCCCTCCATCCATCAGTCAGGTCAGCTCCTCTACGCTGCTTCTCAGATGGAACAAGGCAGAAAATGATTACCTGCGTTTTTCGGACCATGTTTCCTGTTTTGGGGGGTGGGGTGGGGTTGAGGGTTCAAGTTCCTCACAATAATGGAGGAACGGGACAAAAAGTAGGAAAACTAATATTAGAAGTAGTAGGAAAAGGGAAGTGTTGGTGGAGTTTCATCGTTCTACAACCCTACAACCATCCAACACTCTGCTATCACCTTGATTCATCCTCCTCCACGTCCCATCCCCATGTAATGACTTCTCTTGAGTTTATATTGGTGTGAATCCTTTTCTACGAGGAGACTGAACATTTTCTCTGGAATATATGTATGACAATTGACGTTTGATTCTCACCAATCCCAGGATCGTTCCTCTCTTTACTGCTTGAATCTATTCAAGTTCAAAGATGTAATCAGATGTAACCTGTTTAATAAACCGTTCCTCCACACAAGCCCTTTGTTTTCTTCAAGGTTGGATCTGTGGATCTTGCTCTGTGTACAGGTACGAGGTGAACAAACTATATTTGGTTGTTTTTCATAATGACAACAAAACTTGTTTTTCTAATTATTAACTTGTTTGACTTGACTAATGCAGAGTGAACCACCTCTACGTCAGTGTGGGGACAACTAAGGAGATCGCCTTCAGGATGAAGACCTTACCTTCACCAGAGGAATGGCTGTGGAAATAGTGTCCACCTTCATATACTTGGACACATCTCCAGGTATTGTACATCATGGAGGACCCCACCCACCTGGGACATAACCTTATTGCTGTGAGGCATCAGTGCTACCACACCACTGTGCCGTCCAGCACAACATATAAACTTTAATTCAGCTCTAAACGTTCTCCAGAACCTACAAACAGGCGACGTCCTTTAATGCATTTGCAGTACGGTGCATGAACACGCTGAGACTAGTTGACCGTGACATCTGCTGTGAACATGAGAGCTGCAGGAGTTGACTGACATTGTGCTGCCGTGTAAAGGAAACACAAACAGACTCTGTAAAGACGTGGCTGGTGGCTACGGCTACGGAGCAAAGCAAAGCCAGGCAGCAGATATCTGAAACGCTGAGTGAATATTGGCAGACTGTGCAGCGCTGGCGCTACCTGAAGAGACAAAAGAGTCAATACAGTCTGTCTGTAAATGCTTTTTGACAGCGGGAAAGTTTTCTAGCCTTCATGCTGAATTATCCCACAATTTATCAATAGCACCGACAACAGATGGGGAAGACAGTAGTCTGTTGTTGTAGCATTACATGTCTTGATGAACGACGTCAGGGACGGAGGCAGACAAGGACAAACAGCCACAGGTTCACTTTCTACAAAAAGAAGGGTTTTATTTGACCTAAAGCACAAAAATAATACAGACGGGGTCAAGAAAGAGACAGAGACTCAACGTACAGCCAACAGAACAACATCATAACTCAACTAAGTGACAGGAAACGTGAGACTAAAGAGGAACTTATGAAGCACTGGTCACCCCCATGATGTCACAGGTGATGGTTTGGTCCACTTCCTCCTGCTCGTCTTCATCATTTAATTGAGCTCCACCCTTCAACACATCCTTCATATCATGTCCTCCTTGTGTCCAGTATCTGCTGTGACCTCCTTGTCACTAAATGTTTCTGGTAACAGCTGATCAGTGGTCTACAGCAGCTTGGAGGAATTTTAGCCCATTCCTCAGAACAGAACCACTTCAGTTCTGAGATGTTGGTGGGTTTCCTCACATCAACTGCTTGCTTCAGGTCCAACAACAACATTTCTATTGGATTAAGGTCAGGACTTTGACTTGGCCGTTCCTAAACATTCATCTTGTTCTTCTTTAACCGTTCTTTTGTAGAACCACTTGTGTTCTTGGTTCTCGTTGTCTTGCTGCATGACCCAGTTTCTCTTCACATTCAGCTCATGGACAGATGTCCTGACAGGCCTTTGGCGACCCTGCAGAGGACGAGGTTACAGAAAATGAATGAATGAAAGTTGGATTGGATAATTCAGGCTTCAGACCACAGTAAAATGTTTCAATAAACTAATTCCCAAATGAAGCAGAGCTGTTCTCTTGTATTTAGTGAACATGTTGTACTTAGAACTTGAGGCTGTAGATCCGACCGGTCACGTCAGGTTTTTATTTTTTCATTTCTCCGGCCTCATCGTCTCTTGGAGGTTCACTCGGCGTGGAAACTGCTGCGGTATATCCATGTAAACATTCCCAGCATACCAATGAGTGTTGACTCCCCCCCCAACACACACACACACACACACACACACAGCCATGCGCTACCTGCACACGTGAACAGGGAAACACACAGTGACTGCATTATCTCTCCCTCTAAGCCCTGAGGGCCCACGTACCTCCACGTACCAGGTGGTTTCTGCTCCTTCAGGAAGGAGTCGGACTTTATTTAGAGGCGGACGTGCAGCAAATGTAAACCAAGAGTGGATTCATATTTTTTTTAACTCCATTAGCTGTGATTAAATGAAGTGAAACATCATAACATGAAATCCCACTGAGGGATGTTTAGCAGCGTCGATGAAGAACTTCATTTAGAAAGCACTGCTGAGGAGAACGTTCATCTTTAGATCTTAAATGTTCATGTGCGATCCTGTAGTGGTGAATCCTACATCTGTGTCTCATGAGACTCTTTCGTATTTGACTGACTCCATCTCTGGTTCTTCCTCTACTTCCTGCTTCCACTCCTCCACACGTCAGACTTAACTTATTCAGCTTTTGGCAGCAGCTTCAGTTGGTTATTTGAATCAGCTCCACCTTCTTCACTAGTTGTGATGAACACATGAATGCATCACTAAATAGAACCCAACACGTCACACATCATCATCTCAGCATCCTCCATGGTTTCATTCTAATGATGGTTGGAGCCCTCTGATTGGTGGCCAGCAGACCAATCAGAAAGCTGCTTTATGATCCAGACACAGGATCACATCGGTCAGTCAGTCAGTCAGGTTCTTTGGTGTGTCTGGGTCTTAAAGCGTAATTGAATCATCTGTTAATTATCTACAGTCTCTGAGGTTCGAGCTCTAAAACACGCCATCTTGTCCTCCGGTGTCAAATTAATAATGAGTTTTCTTTCTTGAGGCCTTTGAGCTGCTATGAACATGCCATTGTTTGCTTCCAGCTCTTTGAGCTGATAATATGTTACCACAGCTGTCTCATATTGTTTCCTCATCAGCTTAAATCTGGAACTCGTGGCTAAAAGATCTCAGATAAATCTTTCAGCGTTTCTCGGTACTCGGCGAACTCCAGCGACTTCTTATTTTAATTCTTTGAATGAATAATTTATTCACCTTTACATCATCCTGTGTGACTGAAATAATGAAAATTACATGATCTGCATCTACATGTAATCATCTATATGTTAGTACGATGTATTTTTATTCATGTTTACTTCCTGCAATAGTCGTAGCTTGTTTCATATTCTTAGGTTCATTTTGCACTTTTTGCCTTTTTGCACTTCTGTTAAAAGTCAAACTGTATTTGTTGTATTTACCTGAACTATGGGCGGCTCAGTGGTGTGGTGGTTATCACTAATGAGGTTCTGGGTTCTAATCCAGGCCGACTGGTTCCTTCCTGTGTGTAGTCTGCATGTTCTCCCTGTGTCTGCGTGGGTTCTCTCCAGGTTCTCCAGCTTCCTCCCACCGTCCAAAGACATGCTGGTTAGGTTCATTGGTGATTCTGTCTCTCTGTGTTAGACTGGGATAGACTGGAGACCTGTCCAGGGTGGACCCCCCCTCTAGACCAATGACCAGCCCCCCCATGACCCCCCAGAGGACGAGAGGTTACAGAAGATGAGTGAATGAACTATATGCAATGACAATAAAGTCCATTTTATCTGTGTCTGTGAAGGTTACCAGTCACCCAGGTCGTGGTATATCTTACTAGCTTGTATATTTTTCTTCAAAGCTACTTTGCTGAGTCGTGAAAACACCTTCTCAAATAATTCTACAAGTCCAGGTGCCTACGTTAAACACTTTTTGGATAATCTAAACCTATTGACCTGTGCAGTTTGTCAGCCTTAAACCAGGGTAAACACGTTTGCTGCTACTGTTACTGTAGCTCTAATAATAACCAGCCTGACCGCTGTTGCTGCAGCAGCCAGCCAGGCGACATATTAGGACAGGGCCGAGTGGCTGCTGACGGGCAGATGGACAGCTGGCGGCTGCGTAGGTCAGGTTACGGATGAACGGGACGACATAAGAGATGTAAAAATAAACAGGGAGAGAGAGAAAGTAACAAAGGGGGGAGGGAGGGGGGAGGCTGGTGTGGGAGCTGATAAGAGGAGGCTGAGAAAAAAAAACGAGCAGAGATACTGGAAGACCCAGAAAATGGGTTCCTTGAAGAAACAAAGAGACTCACAGCAAGAGAAAAAATACATTCGGCTGCTTTGCACTTTGTGAACAGAAGCTTATCAGGGAAACTGTGTGTGTGTGTGTGTGTGTGTGTGTGTGTGTGTGTGTGTGTGTGTGTGTGTGTGTGTACATTGTGTTATTGTGGACACCTCCACTGCTGGTGCTTTGTACTGATCTTGACCTAAATCTTATTTTCTTTAAGCTGAATAATAAACCATCTCATATCACTGTTAAAGTCTTCTCATGGACATGAAGTGTCTGGAGCTTTGCTGATTTGCAGCTGGAGCTTCATGTTTCTCCTCCACAGCTGTTTGAGCATCACACAGAACCAGGCAGAGTTGATTTGAGGTTTTAACATTCTCAAGAAGCTTTGAGTCAGTGGAAATTCAAAAGGGCATCTCTGTGATTAAAGGCTTTAGAAATAAAAGATTCAGCAGATTACAGGTGTAAACATTTCTGTTCGTACTGATTTTATTCTTTGGAGCTTGGACTTTTTTGTTAATACGTGGTGAGTTTCAGTTCAGGACTTGGACAAATGTTCTCTTCCTGTTTCTGTTTTGGAACAGATTCAGGTGCCTTTGTTGATAGTTTGGCTCCTCCCCTCATGATGTTCACCTGTGTCTTCTCAACCCTCCATTCACCTGTGGCCTGTTACCCCATGTGTTATACAATCCTGTTTTTCCTTTTATAAGTTTGTTTGACCCTCTAACCCTGAATATACCTGTCCAGTTATCTGGTGTCATGTAGTTCCTGTTTCCCCAGATTTCATTATTAAACCTTTCGTTGGATTGATTTCTTCTTAATTCTTCTAAATTTTCATTTAATAGACTTGTAGTAGTTCAGTCTGACTTTCCTGGGACTAGAATGAGTTACTATTAGCTGGGAGGCTAGGAAGCTAATAATACCTATTATTAGTCAGAAGGCAAGGAAGCTAGGAAGAACTATTATAATCTGAGAGGCTCGGAAGCTAGTAATTGCTACAACTAGCCGGGATGCTAAGAAGTCAGGAGGAGTTACTTTTTGCCGGGACTCTTGGAAGCTAGGAAGAGCTACTATTAGCTGGGAAGCTAGGAAGCTAGGAAGATCTACTATTAGCTGGGAGGCGAGGAAGAGCGACTTTTAGCTGAGAGGCAAGGAAGCTAGGAAGAGCTACTATTAGCCGGGATGCTAGGAAGATTGGAAGATCTACTATTAGCTAGGAAGCCAGGAAGAGCTACTATTAGCTATGAGGCAAGGAAGCTAGGAAGATCTACTATTAGCTAGGAAGAGCTACTATTAGCTATGAGGCTAGGAAGCTAGGAAGATCTACTATTAGCTGGGAAGCTACGAAGAGCTACTATTAACTGAGAGGCAAGGAAGCTAGGAAGATCTACTATTAGCTAGGAAGCTAGGAAGAGCTACTATTAGCTGGGAAGCTAGGCAGAGCTACTATTAGCTAGGAAGAGCTACTATTAGCTGGGAAGCTAGGAAGAGCTACTATTAGCTGGGAGGCTAGGAATAGCTACTATTAGCTGGGAAGCTAGGAAGAGCTACTATTAGTTAGGAAGCTATGAAGAGCTACAAACACGCAGAGCTAGCCTCTCCTGAATCAACTGATCAGTTGCTCTACACGTTATTCATTCTGGATCATCACGTTGTGCAAATATTTCTGGATTTAAATGTCCAGAACCATCGTGTTCTGGTTCTCTGAGCTGATCAGCCAATCAGAGTGCTCCCCCCTCTGTCTGACTGTCTCCACCACCGATGCAGGACACAGAGACAAAAGCAGGGTCATAGTCGTTTGCCGTCTCTGGTCAGTAGTCACGACCCTCAGTGTGAAATAAAAGCTAAATCCTTTATATCTGTCTTATTGTTGTGTTTTGATCCGAACAGAAATGTTTCACTTCAGTCTCAACAATTAGCCATTTCTTTCCATTTAAATTTAATCTACAACACAAAATGTTCAAAATCTACCAAATGTACTTGACTAATCTAATGCAACCATGTAAGGCTAATGCTCACAAACCTCAAGTGGAGGCACAAGGATTGTAGAGGTTCTGCTGAAAGGAAAGATGTGTTCTATGAGCTGAGTATATAAGGAGTGTGTATTCTTTCCTCTAAATACACTCATGACCCGAGACCACCCGGACTGCAGTGGTCTCCGTCAGGAAGCCCGTCCTGTTGGCACCCGGTGTCACCTTCCTCGACATGTCGGGTTCAAGACGCACATTTAACACCAGTTCTTAGATTTCCTGGATAACAGAACTCTGAATAAGGACCTGTGACCACAGTAATACTTGCACATATACAATGAGGATATAAGGTATTTATATGCATCAGAAATGTCTACTTTTCTGCATAAAAATTATTCAAAACATCCTGAAATTAGACGAAGAGAACCCAATCAAACACTTGAAACAGAAATATTAGACTTGTGTTTTAATTTATTCAGTAAAATGAGCAAATATTACATATCATTGAGGTGATAAAGTCAGACAACCCTTGTTTCCAGTATCTGCTGTGACCTCCTTGTGCAGCGTGAACTTCAGATCCTTTTATAAAGAAAGTTATCATCTCCAGCTTCAACATGTCTTAAACTCGAAACACAATGATCTACTTCCACCACCAGATATTAAATGTGTTTTCATTGGTTGCAGTGACGTACTGACCCAACACCATGATGACAAAACTACAATTTATATGATCACTGATTAGTTGTTACAGCCCAATACACATTTATAATCATAATGTTTATCTCTAACTGATCTGATTCACTGGTAATATCTTCACTTTATCCTCAGTTCCAATGAATGGAAACATCCTCTCAGTGAAAGCGTGTCTGAAGGTTTTTATGTGTTTGTTAGTATCAAGATCAGAGAACGACAGATTTCCTCTGTTCCAGTCCAGATTCACTCTGATCCTCTGGAGCTTCTTCTTTACTGAGAGATAAGTGGAAGGAGCTGGTCGTGGCCATGTTGAGTATTTACCTTCACTGAACCATATTCCCCACAATCCACATCGTATGCGTCCCTTCCTCTGGACAGACTCTGCTAACACACCCAGTAACCATCCTGTGTTATCTCCAACCTCAACATCCCAGCTGTGAGTCCCTGAGTTAAAGCCCTCAGAGCCCAGGACATAGCCAGAATAATCAAACCTCTCTGGATTATCAGGAAGATGTTGTTCATCTCCTCGTCTCAAACTGGTCAGATCTTCAGACAGGATCAGATTTCTTCCAGCAGTGTTTGCATCCAGAATGACAGGAGTGTAGGAGACCATGTCCTTCATGTTGTTCCAGATGTTGAAGGTCAGGTTGCCCAGCTGTTTGGCCTGGTCTATCAGAGCTCCTGAGGGCAGCTGTGGATCATCCAGCAGGAGGCAGAGCTGGACTCTTTCCACTGCAGCCTTGTAGTTGTTCAGGAATGAGACGTCTTCAGCTCTCAGCTCCTCCTCTGTGGCTCTGACTGTGTCTGAAAGAGCTGCTATCTCTCTGCTCAGAGTCTCCATCTTCTCCTTCATCATCTGACTCTTCTGCTCCTCTTCCTTCCTCAGTGCAGCCATCCTGGCCTCCTCTTCCTCTGCTAGAAACTGGTGAAGCTTCTTGAACCGCTCCTTAATCTGCCTCTCTGTGTGTCGGGCCTGGACCTTGATGTGTTTTTCTGTTTCATCAAACTTCACTTTAACTTCTTCACAAACCTTTAACTTCTCCTTTAAGGGCTCCAGAGTTTCCTGAAGGTTCTTCTTGTGCTGTCGTGCAGCTTCATCGATGGGACTGAATCTGTGGTTGGAGTGTTTTTTTGAATCTCTGCAGACGAGACACACTGGCTGCTGATGGTCCAGACAGAAGAGTTTGAGTTTCTCAGAGTGCAGACTGCAGAGAGCCTCTGGAGATCTCTGATCTCTCTCCTGTAAGAAGGACTCACACAGGTTCCTCAACACCAGACTAACCGGTGGATCATCTCTTGAAGATCTTCTCTTACAAACTGGACACTGGTGTGTTGGTTTCGCTTTCCACCAGTTCTTCAGACAGACTTTACAGAAGCTGTGGCTACATGACAGAACAACAGGATCTCTGAAGACGTCCTGACAGACCGGACAGCAGAGATCTTCCTCTGATCTGGAGGCCATTTAGTCTCTGGACTTTGTGTCTGCTGTGTTTCAGCTTCACTCAGTCAGTCATGGCTCTCCTCCATCTTCTACTAACTTCCCTGAAACTTCCTTTGACTTTGAGTCCTGTTTTTGGTCAAACTCACCTTCAGTGTGTGGAGAGTCAGCAGCTTGAAGCAGCAGTGTTGTAGTTTTCCACTTTTCTCTCCTGTAGCTGGACTCACTCAGAGGAAGGTGTTAGTTTGGTCTGAAGGTGAATCTGATCGTCTGTGTCTCTCTTTAGTCTCACACAATAATAAACTGTTTCCTGGTTTGTCTCAGGTAAATCAGGTTAGAGGGCGGAGCTTTACCAGAACTCTGATGAATGTAGTTGGACCTGTTGGTCAGGGGAGTGTTTCAGTCCAAAGTATTTAATCTTAGAGGAAGCATCAGTTGAAGGTATTTAAATTATGGAGTGAGTTGCTCCACTCTGTGCTATGTGTATATTAATATACAATCCTTATAAAAAGTATTCAACCCGCTTGTAACTTTTCCCCATTTGTTGCTTTGAGATGAAATAAACATTGAAGATGCTTTGCCACAAGCAGAGAGTGCAGGAGCAACTTAGAACACGGCAACTGAAGATCTGTCCCATGATGGAACTCTGGACGAGTGGTCAGCATACATGCAATAACCCCTTCTGCATCCTCAGCAGGTATCTCAGGGTCACAGGTGTTTCGCCCCTTGACCTGTACACCCCTCCCGAGTGGGGCAGTGAATCCTGAGTTAGCCCTCACCTGCAGAGGGGTTCCATCAGCGGTTCCTTGTTAGCCACAACCAACTGGAGCTGGTCTTGGCTGCTGTAGCTTCCCAGTGGCCTTCCTCAATTGTTTGGGATTGAGGCCGATCTTTTGTAGGAAACAGTTCACTGATGTTGCTGGGAAACCTCAACAGCCTACTTCGATCGGGAATAAGGCTGCATGCCATCGTTTGATGCCAGACTCATCAGTCAGGTCCTGGTACTTGGCCTTCTTGACCTGATGGGAGATTGCTAGTCTATTTTCCCAATCTACTGTTAATTTGGCTCGGATGATTGTTTTTGAACTCCTTCAGAGGAGGATCACGTACGGTTGGAGGGTGGTTGTTGCCACCTCCTGTGGAAAAAACAACTTCCTGTTTAGGTCCACACGTAACTCCCAGTCTGATGCTTGGTACAGGATGGATGCCGGGTTGTTAGTTCTTTTTGCCTTGGGAGCCTTGCTGCCCTCACTTTGGAAGGTCATGAATCTGGGTGGTGGTGCCTGATGTCTGTTGGCGTTGGCTCTCTGCAGCTCAATCTATTCAGCCTATCTCCGCAAAGACTTTGTCGTGCCTCCACCTGTAGCATCCCTCTGCGAGTGCCCATGGGCATCCAATCAAGATGTAGTTTAGGGTGCAGAGACTGACTCCACACTGACTGCAGGATGTGTTCTCTTCCTTGCCCCGAATCTTCAAGTTGTTTGGAGTAGGCAAGAGACTGGCCACGGCGCACAGCAAAAAGTTCAGCTTACCCTGGTCGGTACCCCAAAGCTCCTTCCAAGAAAGTGGCTGCTTGAGCGCCTCGTCCCACTGCATCCAGTGGGCCTGAGAGGCTAGCCCCACCGCTTTAATACAGTGGTCCTCTTCTGCTGTCCACTGGACCCTTTGCACCATGAGCTCCCTTCTTCCTCTGGCGTCGGCCTTGCTCCAGCACTTGGCACTGTAGTTTCCAAGGCCTAGTTGCCCCTGACACACCATGCCAATGATTTCCTGGTGCCTCCATTCAGCTTCTGCTTCCTTCACCTTTTCCTGTGGCTCCCACTTCCTGCCGCACTTGATGGCATTGCTTGCATGCCGGACTTTCTCAACCTTGAACAGTAGCAGTGCCCAGGCTGCCCCTTGAATTCTTCCACAACTGAGGAGAATGGTAAACGGAGCTTTGAAGACTTGCTGTAGAGGTCAAACGAACTGAAACCTGGGGGGACACCCAGCCATTTCCAGATGAACCTGCTACACACTCTCTCTTTTGCTTCCATCTTGGTTAGTGGAAAGTCATATAACAGAAATGGCCACTGGAGTCTTGTTATGATGCCGTACTGTAAAGGTATTTATATGCATCAGAAATGTCTACTTTTCTGCATAAAAAATACTCAAAACATCTTGAAATTAAAACCCAAACACATGAAACAGAAATATTAGACTTCTGTTTTTATTTATTCAGTAAAATGAGCAAATATTACATATCATATCATTGAGGAAGTCAGACAACCCTTGTTTCCAGTATCTGCTGTGACCTCCTTGTGCAGCATGAACTGCTTACTTCAGATCCTTTTATAAAGAAAGCTATCATCTCTAGCTTCAACGTGTCTCTTGTACCTTCAATATAAAATACTTTTCAATTCTAAACACAATGATCTACTTCCACCACCAGACATTAAATGTGTTTTCATTGGTTGCAGTGACGTACTGACCCAACATCATGACGACAAAACTACAATTTATATGATCACTGACATTGATTAGTTGTTACAGCCCAATACACATTTATCATCATAATGTTTATCTCTAACTGATCTGATTCATTGGTAATATCTTCACTGGGAGTTTATCCTTAGTTAAAATGCATGGAAACATCCTCTCAGTGAAAGTGTGTGTGAAGGTGTGTATGTGTGTGTTAGTATCAAGATCAGAGAACGACAGATTTCCTCGGTTCCAGTCCAGATTCACTCTGATCCTCTGGAACTTCTTCTTTACTGGGAGATCAGTGGAAGGAGCTGCTGGTGACCATGTTGAGTATTTACCTTCATGGAACCATATTCCCCACAATCCAGATCGTATGCTTCCCTTCTTCTGGTCAGACTCTGATAACACACCTAGATACCATCCTATGGTATCTCCAACCTCAACATCCCAGCTGTGAGTCCCTGAGTTAAAGCCCTCAGAGCCCAGGACAGAACCAGAATAATCAAATCTCTCTGGATTATCAGGAAGATGCTGGTAATATCCTCGTCTCACACTGGTCAGATCTTCAGACAGGATCAGTCTTCTTCCAGCAGTGTTTGGATCCAGAATGACAGGAGTGTAGGAGACCATGTCCTTCATGTTGTTCCAGATGTTGAAGGTCAGGTTGCCCAGATGTTTGGCCTGGTCTATCAGAGCTCCTGAGGGCAGCTGTGGATCATCCAGCAGGGGGCAGCGCTGGACTCTTTCCACTGCAGCCTTGTAGTTGTTCAGGAATGAGACGTCTTCAGCTCTCAGCTCCTCCTCTGTGGCTCTGACTGTGTCTGAAAGAGCTGCTATCTCTCTGCTCAGAGTCTCCATCTTCTCCTTCATCATCTGACTCTTCTGCTCCTCTTCCTTCCTCAGTGCAGCCATCCTGGCCTCCTCTTCCTCTGCTAGAAACTGGTGAAGCTTCTTGAACTGCTCCTTAATCTGCCTCTCTGTGTGTCGGGCCTGGACCTTGATGTGCTTTTCTGTTTCATCAAACTTCACTTTAACTTCTTCATAAACCTTTAACTTCTCCTTTAATGGCCCCAGAGTTTCCTGAAGGTTCTTCTTGAGTTCTGATGCAGCTTCATCAATGGGACTGAATCTGTGGTTGGAGTGTTTTTCTGAATCTCTGCAGACGACACACACTGGCTGCTGATGGTCCAGACAGAAGAGTCTGAGTTTCTCAGAGTGCAGACTGCAGAGAGACTCTGGAGATCTCTGATCTCTCTCCTGTAAGAAGGACTCACACAGGTTCCTCAACACCAAGATTGAAGGTGGATCATCTCTAGAAGATCTTCTCTTACAAAGTGGACACTGGCGTTTTGGTCTCTCTCTCCACGAGTTCTTCAGACAGACTTTACAGAAGCTGTGGCTACATGACAGAAGAACAGGATCTCTGAAGACGTCCTGACAGACCGGACAGCAGAGATCCTCCTCTGATCTGGAAGCCATTTAGTCTCTGAGTGAAGCTGAAACACAGCAGACACAAAGTCCAGTCAGTCATGGCTCTCCTCCATCTTCCACTAACTTCCCTGAAACTTCCTTTGACTTTGAGTCCTGTTTTTGGTCAAACTCACCTTCAGTGTGTGGAGAGTCAGCAGCTTGAAGCAGCAGTGTTGTAGTTTTCCACTTTTCTCTCCTGTAGCTGGACTCACTCAGAGGAAGGTGTTAGTTTGGTCTGAAGGTGAATCTGATCGTCTGTGTCTCTCTTTAGTCTCACACAATAATAAACTGTTTCCTGGTTTGTCTCAGGTAAATCAGGTGAGGGCGCGGAGCTTTACCAGATCTCCTCTGATAAAGGTAGCTTGACCTGTTAGTCAGGGGAGTGGTTGAGTCCAAAGTATTTTATCTTAGAGAAACATCAGTTAAAGGTATTTTAGTTGTGGAGTGAATTGCTCACACTCACGCTATGTGTATACTGATAGAAACAGAGCTGCTTAAAAGTTATTGCATCCTTCAGTATTTTCCACATTTCTTCATAAAAATGAAAGCAGCTTGGAGGAATTTTAGCCCATTCCTCAGAACAGAACCACTTCAGTTCTGAGATGTTGGTGGGTTTCCTCACATCAACTGCTTGCTTCAGGTCCTTCCACAACATTTCTATTGGATTAAGGTCAGGACTTTGACTTGGCCGTTCCTAAACATTCATCTTGTTCTTCTTTAACCGTTCTTTTGTAGAACCACTTGTGTTCTTGGTTCTCGTTGTCTTGCTGCATGACCCAGTTTCTCTTCACATTCAGCTCATGGACAGATGTCCTGACATTTTCTTTTAGAGTTCACTGGTAGAATTCAGAATTCATTGGTCCATCAATGAGGACAAGCCGTCCTGGTCCAGATGCAGCAGAACAGGCCCAAACCAGGACATTAGCACCCCCATGTTTGATGGAGGGATGAGGTTCTGATGTTTCATCTCCAAACGTGACGGTGACTTCTCTGTGTCTACTTTCAGTAATCTGTTGATGTTTTGATCATTTTTTTTATGAAGAAATGCAGAAAATTCTGAGCGCTGCAAATACTTTTAAGTGACTCTGTTCACGGACGTATAAGAGCACGAGGAAGTGTAACACACATCCAGACAAACAGATGCAGCAGCAGCAGCAGTATGAGGCGAGCAGGGAGACGTCTCTGCAGTGGACTTTAATGAGCACCGCAGTCAGACAGCAGTTAATAGTCATGCTAATCTCTAAGCTGCTGCCTCCATCCCTCCATTCATTCTCTTCTTCGTGTTCTTTGTCTCTCTCTCCACTCACGTGTTTCTACACTTATTCCTTTTCTCTTCCTCCATCTTTTGTTTGCCATCTCTGCCTCCACTCTCTTGTCACTGCTTCATTTTCCTCCTCTCCTCTCATCTCGTTGTAGACAAGCACTCCTCAGAGGCCTCTCTCAAACCCAGCGTCAGCTCTTCAGGACAGACGCCGTGCAGAAATACAGTTAGCGTGCACGAGTCAGGCCACTCGGCTTGACTGTTCACTGCATGCACTTCATTCACAAACCACCTACTGACCTCAGTGAAGGCAGTTTGAGGAGGAAACGAGTTGAGAAGAGAGACGGACACAAGCAGAAGAGATGGGAGTAAATAAGAAAAGGAGAGAGGAAGTGAGTGGTTTGAAAGTAACAGAGAGGGGCTAATTGTAATTCATGCTAACAGGGCTTCATACATATTAAAAGTCAACATTAGCAAAGCACGTCACATGAAGAGCCATTGTTTCCTCTTCAAATGCTAAATACAGACGGTGAATACAGAGTGGAATGAGAGATGAGAGGGGACGAGTGCTGACCCCTGAAACTGGAATTCACTTGGATTCATTCAGTGTGTTTAACACCGTTTCCATTTTTAATTCCAGCGTCCGACTGCTGCAGGGTCAACATCACGGATATAAAACAACTCAGCTCACAGTCCACCATCTCTTAAAAGACAATACATTCATATCAGAATCATCACTTGCTGCAGAAATATTCATCAAAAAGCAATGCAAGACAGAAAATAGTGAGAAAAATAACTGCTATTACTCATTTACTTCACATATTCACTATTTTCCAAAGAGAAAATGATGAATTAATTATCAGTTGTTTCAGTACTAGTTGCTGTCTTGGCCCAAAGCTCTGGACTCAGGATATTAATCCAATTAATGTATTCACACACTGTATGCATTTATTTTTCAGTCATAATACAAATATTAAAACATTTTAACATAATTCTTAAATTTTATCAAAATTTTTAAAATTTTGCAAGAAAAAAAATAAAATGTGAATAAGCTGATTTTCCATCAGCTGGTTTTGAGTGATCACGTCTTCAGACAGTGGTGTTACAGGCTCAGTGAACAGACATCATTTATTCAGGTGATCATTTAATGACTGAATGAATGAGTTAAACCCAGTGGTGGTTCCCAAATCCTTCTCTGTTGGCCTAAACTTCAAAATCACTGACTTACATTTTAATATTTTCCCATTAATCTTATTAAATTATTCCAATAGTTTATTCTTTTCATGTTATGTCTTGTCTGTCTCTTAGCTGAGGTGCTTCTGTCAGTGTAGCTTAGCATTAGAGCTTCTGTCCAATCATATTTCAGCCATCATGTTGCTGGAGTCAAAGAAATCTGCCTGGGCCTTCACAATACCAATCACATTTCTAGTTGGTATCCTCTGATTGGACGGTCAGAGAGCCGCTCCATTTAAAGTAAGCTAGCGGTTCATGTTCATCTGTTGCTAGCTGCACAACGTTAACGTATTGATAGCTATTTGTTGAAGCCACCATGGAGGAAGGAGGAGAGGCTATCCATTTGGTTGCAGATCTTCTTAGAAAGACATTTTCACGGAGGACTTTGAAGGAAAAGCTGGATATTGTGAGGAAAGGCCGCCCAACCCTGGAGCTAGCTAGCCTGACCCAGGTCAGCAACTATGAGCGCTACCCTTGGTTGACAGGCTCTGAGGAGAACTCTGAATAGTTTCTAAAGTTCTGGTGATTAAATGAATTATATTTACATCTGTTATGTATATTTCTGTCATTTTATTGGGTCGACATTGATGCTTCTGAATTGACTTTATGAATTGTTCTGAGTTTCTTTCTTTAGTAATGACATTCATCTCTCTATATGAGATACCTGTCTACAATGCTACGTCCTGTTTTATTGTGTATCTGGATGATGTTGATGGTTTCTATAGCTGTGGCGTCATAACGTATTAAGAGGCGTTTAGAATAAGGTTGGAGGTCAGTGAAGGACGAGGTGGAGAATGCACTGCCCAGGACTCATTGTGTGTTCACACTACCAAAGGAAGGAGGTCACATGTGTCCCAGACCACCTCCACATGTGGACTGACACCAGATCAGTGTTCACACCTGGACCTGTTTAGCCTGGACATCAGGGTGGATGAACGGGATCGTGTTTGTCTTTCATATTCCTTCTTGTCCTGGTACTAAGAGTCACATGACAGCAGAGGTGTCGTCCTCTTCTCCATTTCACCCCTTCACATTTAAAGACAGGGAGGGTGAACACAGTTGTGCTGACATCCATAGGAGGCTTCAATCCACATCATTTACAGTACTAAAACTATCACAGCAGACATTTACAGACATTTACAGCAGATTTCTTGGGCTGCCAGACGAGGCCACGGGGAGCATCATTGTCTGTTCATCAAAAAAATAAAAACAGCAAGTCTCAACCTTTCTTCATTCTTCAGAGAACAAAGCAGACTATTTATTGGCCCTTGCTTTCTCTCTCTGCCTCGTCCCCCTGGAACAGACTCAACATCTCGGCTTTAATCTCTCCAGAAATCAGCAGCAGTGGATGCGGCTGAAGCCAATATTGCTCTTTAAAGCCTGCAGCCCTCAGCGTAGCCTCGGCTTTAATAGGTAGTGAGCGCTGACAGCTGGATGGACCTGGTGCTTGGTCTGAATGGTTGTTGTCTGGGGAGGGATCATTCTCTCTGATGAAGCTAAACGGACTTCTGATTACTATAAAACAAGTTAAGTAGCGCAGGCGACAAAATAAATGAGGCCGTATGGATTGATTTGGGTCGTTTTATTTCTGACCCTTACATGAGTTTTAACAGAGAGTTGGACGAAGCCTGGAGCTAATAGAACTCCCACTGAATCCCCTCTGATTAGAGCTTTAACTTTTATTAAGACTGAAGCAATGAGCAGGAAAGAAAATGTCGTTGATGTGAACAGATCTCAGGTTTCTGTTCAATCTAGAAGTACAATAGAAACAGAATAATGGTTTCATATCTCTGTGGAATGGGTTTGAATTTGATCCAGTAGAAGTTGGAGGACACAACTGTCCTCTAACGGCTGTCCAGCAATCTGGTGGATCTGAATTTAACAGGAATCCAGTGGAGCTGCTGAAGACCTGGGCTGATGATCCTGGTCCAGGTACTGACCAGGATGTATGTCTCCCTATAAGGAGACCATGGAGCAGACCCAGACTCCACAGAGGGATTCACTTCCAGGCCTGGTGAGGGTTTGGGTTCCTCAGGGTTTGACGTCAGAACCACTGGACTCCCTTCTCTTTTAATTCTCAACAACAGAACGTCTTGTCTTATCCGACTCCGTGGGCCACTTCCAGATCTCAGAAGTGACAGCGAATCATGATCAATCACGAGTGTTGAATCACGTCTCGGCAGCTGTTCTCTGCCGACTGAACTAAACTTAGAAAGTAAAACCAAATGATGGTTCAGCTCCGTCTGTCTGCTCAGCAGGTGATGTGTTGTTCTGCTTCAGTAATGTCTGTCCACCGCACAAAGCTTTTATTCTTCAAGGACACAGACAACACAGTAGAGTACGACTAGAGGCGGTTGTTATGGTTTGGAAGTGATTATGTGTCAGAGTTCAAATCTACAGCAACACCAGAGTCAATCTGAGTATTTAGTTCTGTGTCCATTCAAAGTGTCCCCCACCCCCCAAACCAAAACATATATGTGGAGGAAAGTTTATCTAGAGTCTCTCTGTTGGGAACTGATTCTGCTCCAGGAAAGATCTGCTGGACCAATCAGATCATGGGGGCGGGGCTTAATAGTTGTCATACAGGTCATCTGAGAAGACGTGGAGTTAAATTCAAACATGTTCCAGTTAAATCCAGACTTCTCTACCATGTTTTACTAAAATCACCACAAATCTATTTTTAAAGAAAACCTTTTCCTTCTCAACAATCTAAGAACATTTCATAGAAGAAGAGATGATGATTCCACATATACCATGTGTTGGCTGCTGGTTTGGTGAGAGGAAATAACAGAGCCATTCCATCTACAGCCTCACAGGATTATTCTCAGTTTGGGTAAAGTGCTGCTCACCGCTCTGCCTCCTCCTTCTCTGCCTCTCCTCCACTTTATGTATCTTCATCCTCTCTCTCTCTCTCTCTCTTCTACAATCTCCATTTTAAAACTTAATGTCTCCCTGTGTCTTTTTTTTTTCTCTCCCTCATTTACATCCTTAATTATCGATGCTGTTCGTTCCCTGCAGAGTACGGAGAAGTTGGGTCATTACATCTAGAGAGATGGAGGGTGACAGAGAGAGAGAGAGAGAGAGAGAGAGAGAGAGAGAGCGAGAGCGATGAGGAGGATGATGCTGAGCGAGGAAAGGAGTGAAAATGGAGAAAAGTAATCAGGGAAGAGAGAGAAGGAGCTGTGGTGCATGGATGTAGAACACACACACGACGAGGGAAGGAGAATATAATTAATAATCACAGTGGGAAGTGTTTCACAGTGCATCCATTTCCTCTGTGGACTCTGTGGATGTGGATGTGTGATCTCTCCTCAGCGTTAGTGTGGATGCGTTCGCAGCCGTGCACGCTCGCTGGTTCATGCTAGTGCACGTACGTCTCTCACAATCTAGTGAATTTACTCAGACGGAGGAGGAGGAGCTATCTCAGCGTCTAACGAATGACTCGTTAAGGACAACGCAGAACTAAAACTGAGTTTGGAATGTTGTGGAAACCAGAGAGGAAGAAACGTTCAGTGAATATGTTTACGTGAGCCTGAAGCAGGAGTTGGTAGTTTGTAAAGGTGAGCTCAGAGTCAACGCAAAGCTGAAATGTGTAAGGAAACGGAAAATAAACTACATTTGAACTGTGGCCTGAAAAGATTCATCTGACCTGCTGCTGCCAAACACTAGACACCTGACAAATCTAGACTCAGTTCTTATTGGTCAGAGTCTGGAAACATCTGGATTTGATTCTGATCCAGAGAAAATATAATCCCTCTGCATCACCTGGATAGTCCTCCAACCAATCAGAGACATTCAAAACTAATCAGATAAAAGTTGTAAAAGTACAGAGTATTTTGACCATATTATCATTTTATGTAAACTTTCCAACTCCAAGCTGAATGAACTTGAATGTCTGGAGGTAGAAAAACAGGATGAACCAAGATGGAATCCATGTGGACAGAGACGATGGAGACGTGGAGACATCTTGGTCGTCTTCTAAGACTCTACATAGGACATGGAGGAGGAGGACATGGAGGAGGAGATAGAGGAGGACATGGAGGAGGAGATGGACATGAAGGAGGAGATAGAGGAGGACATGGAGGAGGAGATGGAGGAGGACATGAAGGAGGAGATAGAGGAGGACATGGAGGAGGAGATAGAGGAGGACATGGAGGAGGTCAAGGAGGAGGAGGAGATGGAGGAGGACATACTACTACTACGACTATCCTCCTGTATTTCCAGTAGATGTGACGCTCCTCTTCATCAGTAAAGATGTTCTGATGTAAACTCATGAATCTGACCGTCTCCATGGTAACAGTTTATCCCTGATCCCAGTCATAGACCAGGATGGAGACATGTTGTCCTGCTGTCCTGTCCTGTCCTGTCTTGTCTTGTCTCCGGTCTCCTTCCAGTGTCAGCCGTTCACATTCAGACCCTTTAAAGTCAGAGCCGTGGTCGTGGACTTGGCGTCCACTGGATTTGTGGGAACAAAGTGCAGCGCGTGTTTCTCGAGTCAACAATCATCATTTCGGCTTCCAGCCGTGGTCGGCCTCCTACCCAGCATGCACTGCTCTTGTTCTCTCCATGATTGGTCACTGGACAGAACAGAATGTGTTCACATCATGAGCCCTCCTTACTCGTTAAAGGTTCCTCAATTTTAGAAATTGCTCTGAGCCGCCGCCGTGGCCCTGTGCTGTAGTCTTTTTCTTCTAGTGGCCACTTTCCATCAACCTCTCAAACGACGGCCATTTAAAGAAAGAAAGAAAGAAAGAACCAGCAATTTGAAAAAATTGGATGATTGTGAAGAAACTCTGGCTCTTGTTCTCTGTCCTTCACACACATCCAGATGTTTGATGTCTGGAATGAAACCTTTTATTTATTGTTATGTGTGTGAAGGTGTGAGGGAACATTTTACTACATTTACATCAGTTTAACTCAGATGGATCAAACATGGACACCAATGACAAAGACTCTGGGTTTTGCTGTGCTTACCTAACTTTACCTCTTTCTTACACTTTATCCACCTTGGATGATTTTTCTTTATGACCTTGAAAAAAAACTGACAAAACCAGAAATATACAGTTTACTCTGAATTCAGCAGAAAATGTAGAAATATGCCCCGGTGTAAAGTTCCTGCAAATCTTCCGGACCGTAACTTGGCTAAAAAAGCAGGACTTTGCACTTTTTTATGACCCTTCTGGAAAGGCAGAGGCTGTGTGAAAGTGGGAAAGAGAGAAAAAGTGTGAAACCAGGCGGATGAACGAGGCAGTTTACAGGAAGTAGCAGAGATGGAGGCTCACTGAGCTGGTGGACTTTGGAACTCCTGGTCCACCGGGGGAGGAGGGACGGAAGGATTAAAGTCACAGGGAGAAGATTAAAGAATTATTAAAGATAGATTAGAATTAAACTAAAATTAAACAAGATTACAAAAAAACAGTGAAATTGAGACCAAGAGGAAAACCTGAAAGAAATCTGCAGAGACACTTGGAACATATGTATGTATGTGGACGTACTTGTATTATGTTTGAGGTAAAAGCTACAGTCGATAGGAAATCAGTGGAATCTGGTTTACATTATGGGGCATGATTCAACTGGATAATCCTCCAACCAATCAGAGGCTAAACCCCGCCCACATGATCTGATTGGCCTGGCAGATCTTTGCTGGAGGTTGGGTGTTTATCAAACTCAAATACGTGAACTTTAAACTTGTATTCTTGGCAGTTTGGACTTTGGAGGACGCAGGACAGTCATTCAGGAACAGGAACATACTTGATGACGTCCACAAAATGCATGCTGGGATACCTGGCTATAGCTATATAAGTCCACACAGGCTACCTCTAGATGTGTCCTGGACAGGACAGACAGGGCGAGGACACATCCAGGTGTTTAGACTTGTTCAGGTGTGACTTTGAACTGGACCAGAACTTGGACAGAGACCGGTGATGTTTCACAGGAACACACCAGAACACAGATGATGAAACAGATTTGCAGGCGGGTGAGTTGTTCAGACTTCCACACTAATGGAAACATGGTCAGTTTGTGTGTTTGTGCGTTAGAGGAAGAGTTGCAGCGCTGCAGCTGAAGAGTAAAACCTTCTATCTCTGGAGGCAGACTGTCTGAGCGGTGGACGTCTCTGTGGGTACATTCAGTCTGCTCTGCACAAAGCACACAAACACACACACCAGACACAACCCTCTAACATATGCTTGTCTTGCTGTGCTACAAACACACAGACACACAACTCTCTGTTTCACCACCGTGCCTTCACACTCACTCTCGGGCCTGTCCTGCTGAAACATGGTGGCAGCCTGAGGCAGCGGCTGCAGGAATTAAAGATAGCTCCGGCCAGACGCTGCTGGAGAGTGGGGATGTCTTTATTGCCTCTGGACAGTTTATTATGGATGAGGTCTCCTCATGCAGCCAGGTGGACGGTTAAAGGACGTGGGTTCAATGAACTGTCACTTCCCAGCCATCAATTTTCAGATATTTCAGCTTAGTCACGTAAAGTGTTCTCAGAAGCCAAGCTGTTCCTGAACCATAAATAATCTACTTTATTGGGGCTGAATCTCTATCTGGCAACGTACTAAGTGTTATATGATGTCAGGTGACTAGTTCAACTCAAGGCCAAACGTTTGAACCGTTCCAGTCGGTTTTATGAGCGATGCACGCGACTGAATCAGCTCTGGTAGAAGTTATAAATGAAACCACAATCAAATATACAGCAGTCAGTTATTGATTATCTTGCAGCACGTTGCCTGGTAACAGTCTCAGGCCTTTTTCAGTCCTCACATCAACACCTGGTCTCACCTGTCCACCTCCAAGTCCCTGTGTCTCCACCTGGTCTTAATCTAAATGTGTCTCCACATGCGTCCCCAGCCAGCACTTGAGATCTGATCTCAGTTTGTGTGTCTGTCAATCAGCAGCGCCATCATGTGGTCAGTAGAATATTGACCACATGATAATATTCACACCTGGACCTGTTTAACCTGGACTCTAGAGACCAGATCAGTGTTCACACCTGGACCTGTTTAACCTGGACTCTAGAGACCAGATCAGTGTTCACACCTGGACCTGTTTAACCTGGACACTAGAGACCAGATCAGTCAGACTTCATATCCGTTGCTATGCAGATGACTCCAGCCTCTTTACAGCTGTTACTACACATCATTTCACTTCAGCAAAAGACCTTGTGATTCCATCTGTCAGCTGATGATCAAGCTAACATCTGACTAGCTTAGCATCTGAGCACTTACACTGCCGACATTTACTTCATAAAATCAACAGACCACTTAAAATAAGTTCAGCAGACATCTATTCAAAATGGTTCAACATTAACTAAGATTATTACAAAGATGTTTACAGCTCTCTAAATATATATTATATTGATGTTAGACTGCATTTACATCCTTAAACAAAATAAATACCTGTAATTCACCAAAGACTAAACTAATATCCATCAAATATCCTGTTTACAACAAACAGCCACGGTTTATATACACATTTATTTCATTTACAGTTTTTATTTTGGTGTAACTAAACTACAAATTAGAAATCAGCTTCTTTTGTCCCGGCAGCAGCAGAGATGAGGTCGTACTGGCAGCTCCTGCACATATAGTATGTTTGCAGTGTTTTAATGTTTCTTATAATGTTTATGTAATCCATAAATAACTAAATGAATTTAAAATAGGATAGAGAGGGGGGCTAGGAAATAAGCCTCAGCAAAAGCCATCCCCAGATAAATAAAGGTTATTAAGAGCGTCCCCTGATACCTCACCAGGAAAAGGAAATTACAACAATAAAACAAACTGCAGCTTCTTGAGCATTCATCTCACAGCCAGCGTCTCTCCGTCGCTGCCCTCTCAGCTTAATCTTCTCCGCTCTAATATGCGTGGGGTCATAAAATCTGATTTGCTTCCACTCCTCTACTGAGAGCCACTAATTCCCAATTTTGCTCTTCCTGCGCTGGCAGTCGTTCCTTTTCTATTAATTGAGGTTCTCTTGCACACACACAATAAAGATTTTTATGTCTTTATATTCTAGTCATGTGAGTTCCTGATAAACACAGATGAACCCTACACCAGATGTTTAGAACTGAAGGCTTGGATGAAACGTCTTCAAGGAACTTTCAGCTTTGTTTTTAAAATATCCAAGAAATGTAAGTGTAATGGATATTTTAATGGATATTATGGATTTAATCTGAGTCGTTGTGTAATAGATGGTCCAGCTGTGTGGCTTTAGTTAACTATTATTACTCTTTAATGTCAAGATAAGTGTCAAAGGTGTCAGAGGAAAACCTTTCTTTAACTCATTTTCATATAAATGAGATGCCTTCGTTGATGCAGGAGGAGAAAAAAATGAGAAAATGAAAACTACAGAAAACTAAATTTGTCAGCTTTTCTGTATTTTCTTGTAGTACTGACTGATCAAATGTGAGTTCTTGAATTCTGATGTTGAGGCCTCAGTCACAGATGTGATAACTTTCCAGTAACCTTGCCAAACGGCTTTTATTTATGGTATAGGTGAGTTTCAGACCTCACATTAATGTCCCACCTGAGCAATCTGATCACAAGTGGCCAGCTTTAAATACTCGTGTTCACACCTGCCATTAAAATGTGTCTCCAGCCAGCTCTTCAGATCCAGTCTCATTTCTGCTCACGTTAATAAACTCCAACGTCATTTGGGGCCAATATTTACAGCTCCTGTCTGTAATGGATCTCTACTGCTGTTTCAGAACCAAGACCTGCTGGGTTGGATTGTAACCCTGGAAGCTTCCATGTGCATCATAATAAGCTATCATGTTCAGAAAATGTTAAAAGGCAAAAGTGTCATTTTCAAAAAGTACAAATTTTAAGTCAAAACTATTACATGCCAGGCATGGGTCGGGGCAGGGGCAGTTCTCTCTGGGCTGAATCAACCAATCAGCAGGTCCCATTTGCATTACGTCCCTTGGAGGATCTGGGGGAATTTAGGTACGAACACAGTCCAATGAACCAGTGAAGTTGAGTCTGGACGTAAAGAAGAAATCTTAACAGAATTTATTTAGATATGAAGGCAACTGAAAATCTGCTTGAAGCAGAAACAGTGGAGAAGGACTGGACCATGTGGTTGTGTCAAATAAATGAAAGTAATAGAACAAAAGTAGGCGTGGCTAAACAAACTTCTCCAAACAAAAGGCCTGACTATCTCATCTACTAAAAGGTGGAACCAAAACTACACATGTGGCACCAACCAATAACCCTAGAGGGTATAAACCAAAAGTCACCTACACCAGTCTCTACTATAGTCCACACCTTCCACCATAGCTAACACAAATAGTACTCAAAAGCTCACATGTCTAGATAATAAACAAGAAAGGAAACAGAAATCAAAGTAAAAGCAACAAAGACAGAGAGTAGAGACTGGATGAAGCAGAGCAGCAGCAGTGAGAAGATCCTGTAGCTGGATCCCTTTTAATGTAGGCCCTGGGCCGTAATTGGATGATCTGGGTCTGAACCAACCAATCAACAGCCTCCATCAGGCTTCTCAGGTGGAATCAGTTGAGGAATCAACTGATAACAAACGGGGGAGGGAGAGAGAAGCAAAGGAAACACACTGAAGCTGTCTGACCTGTAACAATAACCTGTGTTTGCCTTTTAATCAGCATCAGGAGAACGTTTGATGCTCAGTCCAGCTGACAGGACATTTGGTGTTTGTTCTTATTGTCGTGGACCTGTGCGGAGTTACAGCCACGTCAGTCTGGTTCTGCTCCTCTCTCTTGTTCTATTTTCATCTCTCCATTCGACCCTGGTTGCCGTCACACAGAATAATGAGTCAGCACACAAACGTCAGTCTCTCCATTTCTTCCTCTGCTCCCAGGATGCACAAACACCCGACCAGTGAAAAGCAGCCGGAACATTTGTAGTCGAGGTGGTTCTCCGGCGAGTCGGCGTCATAACGCTAACGAAGCTTTATTTAAACAGGTAGAGCGTCCACAGAGTGGGATGGTTGTGGACCCATGATTCTGATGATGGGTTCTATACCAACGCTGCTGTACTCAGACACTCATCAATACACATGGAGCTCTGAGCCAGCTGGACGCTCGTCCCCATAAAAACCCAGGGTTCATGTTAAATGATGCTTTGACCTGCTGACCCTGCGCTAGCTAAAAGCCCGCGTGTTCATAAATCAGCTGACGGATGACGGCGTCCTCTAACCTTGACCTAACGAAGCTTTAAACCGTCCTTGAGTCGTCACACGGGTCCACACCCGGACGGCACGGATGCCACAACACGGCGGTGGTATTTACGAGACTTTATTTCTGTCCTAGTCACAGCACACAGGTGGACATGTACGATGGACAAACACAGCTTCCTGTCTGGTTTGAGTCCGTCAGGAGCAGGACTCATCAGCATGCAGCGACCACCACCGGGACGTCCTGTACTGACCGCTGAGGCTGCACCGTCAACACAAAGTGGAACAAAATGGAGTGTTTTGATAAAACTGTGAAACGTTAATACATTTATACTCTCTCTGTCTCTGTGTACGTCTGTGTGTGAGCATTAATCAGCAGATATGTAAATGGAAGCAGAGAGGAGAGAGGAGAGAGGAGAGAGGAGAGAGGCCTCTCAGCAACATATGAAACTAAGCAACTCTGTAAAATAACAGTGTTGAACAAATAAATGAGAGAGAGAGAGCTGCACTGTTTAAAAGATGATTTAATGTGGTGGACATGCAAAGACTGAGTCTTATTAATTATGATTCTTTGAAAATTTAAATTAGAAATACTTTTTGTATTTAGATTTTGAAACGGCTACAAACACTGATGCTGGTGCAGACTGCTTTGGTTCCAGGAGCTTTTGTTGCATCCTCAGCTCCAGTGAAACGTCCCTGATGGTCTAGACTGTGTTTAACACATTTTCCTCCGGTGCCATCATTAGGTCAGTACTTTGCTTAACGACCAAACCTGCAACAATAAGGACATTTCCATCAGGTTCAGCTCCGCTTTGCTGTTTTACTGCTAATTAGCTATTAGCACCGCTGGAGTCTTGCTCTGCCTCTGCTACAACGTCCTCATCTCCTTTAAGGCTCGTCGCATATACACCCCTGGCTACCGTCGGCTTGATCTTCACTGAGAAAAAGAAATCTTGTGCTGCTCTTATTTCATCCTGCAGAAGTGGCAGCTTGTGGTGAATTAACAGAGAGAGACGGCGTAGCAGAGGCCAATCTGGCTGAAGAGACGAAGAAAAGGCGCCATTTAGAAACGCTGCAGCAACGAGCACTTACCGCCACAGATGCACCAAATAAATTGAAAAGTGGTTTCCCACAGATGGCCTCTTTCTCTTCCTGGAGCTGTTTATTTTTAAGGTTCCTCTCGTTCTGCTCTTCTGGCGTTGCTAAATCAAAGTCGCTGTGTTTCCTCTGCCACCTTCCACCGTTCTACGCTGGGAGAACTAGGCCAGGCAGCTCCTTAATTACTTCATTAATTTTAATCTGATCCAATTAATTACATTTTTTTCCCTGCTCTTCGTCCCAGTCAGTTGGAAGTTCCCTCGGACGGCGAGCGCCACTGTGGGAGACCTTGCATGTCCTCTGGTGCATGAAAAAAAAAAAAAAAAAGAAGAAGTGGAGAAAAATCTCAGCTGCCCCTCCCCTCCTAAATCAATTATTTCTCTCCCCTGACCAAACAAAGACCCCCTTCTCCCTTGTTATTCTGTAATTATTCAGCCTGGTGCTCCGTCCAATTTTGTGCCTTGACAGCACTTAAGTAGCTCCAATGGCAGCTTGTGAGCTTAACCCCTCTGAACCCCCCCGACAGCCCCCAGCGGCAGCCAGGCGAGTCGGTGCTGCTCCGTGGCTCTGAATATTGTCAGAACACACTGGGCGGGCGAGGGGGTGGGGGGTGGGGGAGGGGGAGGGGTGGTAAAGTATGCTTTGGTGGGCAAAATATTTTCGGGGCAATCAGCAGGAGATGACTGAAAATGTGTTGCTGGAAGGAACGCTGCAGCCGAGCACCTCGCTGTCATCTTCATAATCAGCCTCAGATTTATTGGTGATACGGGCTAATTATCAGCCCTGACGGCTGCTTCTGCATTCATCAGCCAAGGCTTCGGCTTGAACGCTCGGAGCATACTGATACCGGCCTGATGTGCTCTGGTTGTTAGAAGAGCTCAGGTAGAGTTAGGAGGGTAGGGGTGATGGAGGTGATGGAGGTGATGGAGGTGATGGAAGGAGAGAAACAACTTCTGAGGTTAAAAAGTTTAGCTGGAGGTAAGAGAGGTCACGTCACACCATGAAAGAAGGATTTAATAAAAACCTACGTCTCAATATGTAGATAGACCAATCAAGTCCTTCCAGAGTCTCCATCCCTTCGTTAGGATCAACCACGTCCATAGATGACGGAGCAATGGTCCAAACAGCTGGTCCTTAAATTCACAACTTACCTCCGTCTCTTGTTGCTCTCCAACTCTTCTGATCAGCGGTAAGAGGACAAGGCCCACGGTGAGACCTAGAACTGGACACCAACGGCTGTAGTGACCACGGAGTGGAGTCATGTGATCAAGGTCCCGTCTGACCTTCAACCTCTTGTCGTATTCACAACCTTGTCAGAGGAGACTCTTTGTGATCTCAGAGTTCAGGAGCTGTGACCAGTTTACTGACGCTGACAGAAATGATGACTTCATATATTATAAATAATAAATATTTCATCCTCAACATCCTCATCCTTTCATTCCACCTTTACACGTCCTATATGACGTTAGCCGTGCTAACTGTTAGCCTTGTGTTGCTATCTTTACCACTGACTTCTCTTAAACCACTTGATAATAACCCAACCCACACTTTCAGTTGTTCCCTGCAGGTATAAATATATGTGGAGGTATGTGATTGGTTGGCCTGATGTCACCTGACCACTCCCACCACACAGGTGCCCCATTGGCTTATATGCACATGTACCTGATTGGTTGCTTCCATTTAAAATAACACATCTTTTTACTTCCTACATTATTTAAATTATCTTCCACAAGCTGAAATGCGTCCATCAGGGTCGTGATGGAGACCCAGCAGGAGATAGGACCTGGACAATGCCTCGTCTCCACCTCCCGGTTGCTAGTGAACGTGAGCTGGTTGTAAACGGCGTCACCTGAAGGCAGCGAACGTCTCTCAGAGTCTGGCTTCACTTCTGTGCAGTCTGGATGAAGTGGTGATTCACTTCCTTCGCTGTTTGGATTCGCGTGTTAGAAATCAACAAGCGACCACCTGCTGACGTGGCCACAGGAGAGCTGTAGGAACCAGGAACTCATGTTGGGAGCATTTAGCCACTCCTCCATCCCCCGCTGACTCAACATGTTCTTCAGGATGTCACAGATAATGAAGTGAGACTGCTAAAGTTCACCCGGGACGTTCTGAGGAGCAAATAGGTTCAAAATAGAGTGTAGTGTGCAGTGTAAAGCATTCCTACAAAAGCTTTCTGCTTCTAAAGCTGCCATTATCCTCTTACACTGATTTAGAAACGTGTCAAACGGGTCCCTGATCATTTCACAGGTCAAACCACAGGACTGTGTTTGTCACGTCATCCAGGAATAAAAGCTGCTCTTCTCTAATCATATACTGACATTCCTCCAGAATCTGTTCCTTGTCTAAATGTTCAGTAAAACACTGGGAGAGACTTTTGTGAGGCGACAGTAATGATTACTATCATGCCTCAATAAAAAAACTAAACAAAAAGAATATCTCCTAAAGCTTCAGGTTTTAGAGCTGGATCGTTTCAGATGTCTAAAAGGTGTTTAGTCCGTGTTGTATTTCTGGAAACGTGTCAAAATGAGACCAAAAGATCTATAATCCTGAGATTGATTGAAACCTTGAATCGATTTTAAAAAGCAACATTTCTTGAAGACTCGAAAGAAAACAAGATCAATGGACGTGTGATGGAGATCCAGATCAGGACACATGAAGACACATGAAAGATGAGAAGATGGAGGAGACACCACAAACCTCTGGAACCAATGACACTAGATTTAGTTTAAAGTAAATCTTAAATATCTGAATGAGCTGACATGGACCACACTGAGGAGACCAGTAGCTTCTACCGGGATCATTTTCTAAACGATGCTGCAACAGTTCCAGTGTGCAGCGCTGCAGCAGTCTGCAGACACGTTACACTGGAGCTAATGATAGAAAGAAACACACAAACAAACACTCACTCCTCCTGCTGATCACTCAGTAATTGGAATCCGTGTACCAATCACGTAACTGCCTGCTGCTTCAGTGGAGCTACAAGCTCTCCACCACCGCCTCCATCAGGTCTGCACATGTACTCAGTGCTTCCCCGATGGTTTAGATGCAGACGAACACGGAGCAACAGAAAATACATTAATAAGAGGATTAATAATGAGTGACTCTACTGCTGCTCAGACGGCCTTAACCAGCCAGAGTCTACCTGTTGGAGCGACACAGAATGGACACCAACATCTCTGATCTCTGATGTTGGTAGACACAACCTCAATAAAGACATAGACCCACAGCTCAAGAAAGCTCAAACCCTGGCTCCTGCATTACCCACAATGCAACGCAACCACCATGTGGCTCGGAGCCTTTATTTTGCTGCAGAGCTGAAAAGAAGGCATCACAAGGTCAGGTCCTCCTTAAATTTAAATCTACATGAAGCCTACGTCGTTGAGATCATTTCTAGTTTTTCACTGATGTGGTTTCTACATTGAGTTTCTTTGAGTACGTCAAACAGTAGCGGCTGGAAGTGAGCGGCTCATGTTGGAGCTAATAAATGTTACTGCGACTGAAACAAGAGAAGACGTCTGAGAAGATGATGTGTAGGAAGCAGGAGGAGGGAGACGTGTCAGAGTAAACTCAGGCTTTTACAGCCTGCATCGTTAAATTACAGTGAACACCGATCAGGTCTCCCTGGTGGTGACTCATCAGAGAGGGGGTCTTTGAGGGGAGGGGCCTCTGTGTGTGTCTGTGTCAGGCTGCATCCTGCTGGGGATGGCTGCTGCCATCAAGGAGTGTCATTGCTATGGGGTGGGGGTGCCTGGTCTGGTCTAGGTGGGGTGGGGGTGCCTGGTCTGGTCTAGGTGGGGTGGGGGTGTCTGGTCTGGTCTAGGTGGGGTGGGGGTGCCTGGTCTGGTCTAGGTGGGGTGGGGGTGCCTGGTCTGGTCTAGGTGGGTGCTACATGTCTAAGTAACATCCACACCAATGAATGCCAGGTCCAGAAGTTTCCCAGCAGAACATTGAACTGTCACAAGATGGTTTAAATGTTATTCACTTCTCCTGTCAGTGGTCATAATGTTGTGGCTGATTGGTGCACCTACCCCACAGATCCAGCAGACATTCTCAAACCCAACCATCGTCACAACTAAACTCTTTCTTCAGTTGTTTTAATTTCCATCATCCATATGGATTTCCACAGTTACATCAAGCTGCAGGAGGAATCTAACATTTCCTAGAACCAAGGCACCAACACGACGTCCTGAAGCCGTTTACAGTCAGTCCACCTTAAGACACCCACCTCTTAATGATAGCAGGTACTTAGCATGAATCAGTAGCATCAGGAAGCCTCGGCTCGTTATTCCGCCACATGAGTTTTATGACGTGAGTAAACTGCTCCTTCTATAACACAGCACAACTAAACATAGTTCATAGTTCTGGAGCACAGAGACTCCAGATGAACTTTCCACCACAAATAAATGTGGACACTTGGTTTGTCTTCCAGACCGTGTTCAGATCAGCTCTCAGCAGGTGTTAATGAACTCTCCACTAATAGACCACGTTAAGAAAAAAAACTGAAAGGTCACCCGACATCGTTGTGGCATTTAGCTTAGCCATCGCTAAGAGCTTCTAATTAGATCATAGTAAATGACTGCAGATGCCCTCTCAATGAAAGGTGCTGCAGATAACTATGGAAATGTGAGTACGTCAGTGAGGAGCAGTGAGAGGGGACTGATAAAAATAACTGGAGCCGGTCAGACCGAGTGGAATCACTTCAGCACCAGCCTCACAGGAAGCAGCAGAATAACACCCAGAGACAAAAATAAAGATTAGGGGATTGCCCTCGCTCTTATCAGTGGAGTCCATGAGGGCACCAAGCAAACACAGAAACGCTCCAAAACATCTAGAAAGCAGACGGAGTGTGTCCTCGGGTGTCCTCACACACCTGCTGGGACAAAAGACAAAAAACACTGCTGCTACAAACTGGACTTCACTTTTTATAACAGTCCACATCCATCCATCCATCCATCCATACATCCATCCATCCATCCATCCATACATCCATCCATCCATCTAACATGGAGCTGAAACAATCTGAATCCTAATACTTGATGGTCTCAGACCTGGTGGTGAAACATATATTCCAGCAGAACTAAGGGATAGTTTAGTCCAGCTCTAACTATCAGTTTTATCAAAAGAGAAAGTCTAGGTCATAACTTTCAAAGTACAAACGACGTCTCCCTCCTGAACCCAAAACCTAGAGCTGGTTCCTCAGGAGACGGGTTAGGGTTAGGGGTTAGAGCTGAAGGCTCTACCTCCCATTCTACTTTAGAACCTCTAGGAACCACAAGTAGACCTGAACTTTGAGATGGAATTAGGCCTCTGAGATAAGATGATGTCTCAATTAATTCAATGGTCTCGCTGCAGCATTTGGATCCTTTTTAGAGAACTATTTGGACAACCTGATGCTAATGAAGTAAAGTGATCCACTCTGGAAGAAACTACTGCATCAACTAGTCTTTCAGCATCACTCTGAGACAGGATGTTCCTCATTTTGACAACATTACGCAGGTGAAAGAAGGCAGTCCTGTTCTTTATTCTCTTGAAGCGTCCAGGGTTCAGTATTAACCTGAGCAGGACTTTAAAATAATAAACATCTAGAAATACGTTCCAGTTTTTATATCATATCACACAGTGAACAGCTGTTTGTGGTTCTGAAACAGCAGTAGATGGTGACCCACTGTTTTAAGACAGCAGCACAATATTTGATTATATTAATAATGATATAAACTATTATATCTAAGATCTAATCTGACTCCAGATGTATCAGTATCAATAACTAAGGAACTAATAGTGGACTTCAGGGAATCTATTCCATCTCTGTACACAGGGAGAGGATGTCACTTTCATTCACCACTGTACTAACTACACTCATTGTGTGCTACTGTGTGCTTTTATTGTATAGATTGTGTTTTATTGTGTATAGCTGCTATAGTTGTTATTTTTACTGCTAAACTGTATCTGGTTGTTTTTCACCGGACGACGACAATAAAACTTCTTATTATTATTATTATTCTTAATGCCAGCGCTCATAACTCATCCATGACTCATGTTTGTACCAGGTGTCCTCACAAGGAGAAACAACAAGTTTTCAACTCTCTCAATCTCAAACTTCCCGAGTCAAGGACGAAACACTCACAAACAAGTGATATGTGACTATTTTGTCCATGAGTTGTGAAGTTTTAGACGTGAATCCATTTTACATTTTTTGCAATCAGTATTTCTGGCGTAGCACGCCATGGAAGAGTTTGGTGCTGAAGTGTTACCTCTTCTTTTTTTGTTTTTTTTGTAAACAAACAAGCTCGACAGAAATTCATGCAAGTTTCCAGCTTCCTAGTGACCGCGTCCCTGCATGGAAACTCAGGCACAGGAGGCTTCTAATGAGACGAGAGAGGCTGCTGAACTGAAGGTGCTGTCAGGAGGAGGTTCATCAGCTGAGAGGCACAAACCTGACACCGCCTCCACACACATGGATGACAAAACATGACATGGAAGCATCATGAGCTGATCATGAGTCCTGATACATGTTTCAGACAGGACTGACAGCACATGAGTTAACCAACATTACTAAAAATAACTATACTCTGAGTTAGAAGCTTTCATTGAGAATTAAAAATGATCTGAGCAAAAATGTAAATGCTGTTAGTCTGAGATAATCTCCGGTCTTTAACCCGACACCTACTTTAAACACGGCTACTAATCCAGCTGCATTCACTCAGATCAGTGTACTGTTTGACTTTACTATAGAACTACTGGCCTCAGTTAGATCTCACATTAACATCCATCCTGGGGAATCTGGTCACAAGTGTTCATGTTTACATCCAACACTGATCTGGTGTCAGTCCACATGTGGAGCTGGTCTGGGACACGTGTGACCTCCTTCCTTTGGTAGTGTCCAAGTCAGGATGGACACACCAAAACAACGTGCTGTTCTTGGTTCTGAAACAACAGCAGTAGAGATCTGCTGTCAAAATACTGCATCCCTAGTGATGTTGGTGTTTATTTGCCTACACAGCACCAAACACAGACTGGATCTGAAGTCCTGGCTGAGGCTCAGGTTGGATGTTGATGTGAGGTCTGATCAGAACATCTGACCACATTTAAAAACACACCGATCCTGATGCTTTTCAGATGTACTCTACTAAACAGACTAACAGACACCACGGGCCGTGACTCCGGTGTCAGCTGCAGTTATTTTCACTATTACCCATCAACAGCCACATCTGCACACACACCACCAGCTCCGACAAGCTGCGCCGGCTCAAGATGCACTGGCGGAGCTGACGAGTAAGACATTTTTAATAACGGCCCGGGGAAGCTGTCGCAGGGCATCGGGGCGTTGTGCGCATACACAGCGGTTCCCTCGTTAAACGGCTGCAGTGTGCTGCAACAGCGAACACATCTCACATTCCTCCCTAACCCCGGTTTCCCAGGCCTGTTAAGGGATTTAAACTGGCAGCCACGCGGTAACGAGCCCAACTCTCTCACAATTAACCCCCGAATGCGCGACGACGTGCACGGCAAGCAGCAGCCGCAGACACCTGTTCCACTTTTCCCTCTCCGCCGCAGGAACACGAAGCAGTGACTAATCCCAGCAAAGGAAACCATGCCCTGCACGCCGAGCGGTCAGAAAGCTCCCAGCGCTCCCGTCCCCGCTTCTCCGTCACGTTCCATTTCCCGTTTTATTTATTCATCATGCGGAGCCGGCAGTTGGTCAGCTCCTCTCCGCGCCAATAACAAGTTAACATAGTTGAGGGACTTCTGCATTCCCTCACAAACCACGCGGTGACACTTTTAATGAGATTCATGTAGTTACTGGGGGAAATTATTAAATAAACGCAGACGAGCGGGTGTGTGGGAGAGGGATTATGCATTTCAAATCGTCCTCGCTGAAACCTAATAAGTGTATCCGACACCTTGAGGAGGAAACTGATTGCTTCTGTTCATGTGGGTAATATTTTCCATGTCGACCACGGCGCGGGGAAATGATTACAAAAAAATATATCTTATTCCACACCCAGTTCCTCCTCATCGCCCTTGCTGAGTAAGAGTGTGCGTCGGCTGGTATATACAGTACACTGGAGGTCTTAATGTATGTTTGTGACGGAGAAAAGAAAGAGGGAGATAGAAAAAAGCTGCTGTAGTAGCCCTTCTTGTGGATTATTTAGGCTTATTAAGGATTTACTCAAACCACACAATGTGCATTCTGAGAGGCTCCCCTGAGGCGTTCCTTCTTTGCCCAGGTTTGAGATCAGCCTCAATAAATAACCTTCACTCTTCTACTCTTACCTTCATTCATTCAGTTTCTCTGGTGTGAAAGTTATTATCCACAGTCAGACAGATTGAAGACGACTGTTCCCCTCCACAGGACTGGTCCACCAACAAAGATCACTCCAGAAGAAAGATTCTGAAATTCCTCCAAGCTGCTGTAGACCACTGATCAGCAGTTACCAGAAACGTTGTTTAGTGGAGAACACTGCATCATTCCAGCATCAGAACCTCATCCCTCCATCAAACATGGGGGTGCTAATGTCCTGGTTTGGGCCTGTTCTGCTGCATCTGGACCAGGACGGCTTGTCCTCATTGATGGACCAATGAATTCTGAATTCTACCAGTGAACTCTAAAAGAAAATGTCAGGACATCTGTCCATGAGCTGAATGTGAAGAGAAACTGGGTCATGCAGCAAGACAACGAGAACCAAGAACACAAGTGGTTCTACAAGAGAACGGTTAAAGAAGAACAAGATGAATGTTTAGGAACGGCCAAGTCAAAGTCCTGACCTTAATCCAATAGAAATGTTGTGGAAGGACCTGAAGCAAGCAGTTGATGTGAGGAAACCCACCAACATCTCAGAACTGAAGTGGTTCTGTTCTGAGGAATGGGCTAAAATTCCTCCAAGCTGCTGTAGACCACTGATCAGCAGTTACCAGAAACATTTAGTTACAAGGAGGTCACAGCAGATACTGGACACAAGGAGGACATGATATGAACCACTATGAAGTCTCCTTTGAACAGCTGATGTTGTGTCTATGGATCATTTGTGTGGCCTATAATCTGAGCTGCTAGTGGTAGCTCTAATGAACGTCTCTAACTCTTGGTCTTCTGTTCCTCACCAGAACCAGTTTCATCAGAGCGTTTGATGGTTTTTACGACTGCACTGGAGGAAACAAACAGAGGAGACTCTGACTTTGAGTCTGGACTGTAAATAGAAAGAAAAAAAAAAAAAAAAAACAGTAGAGGGAGAAGTTGTGTGTTATATGGGTCATGTACCAGTTCAGAGAGCAATAATGAAGTGTAATAATGTACAATACAGTTAGAGCTAATTCTGTATTTAGTTCTGCTTTATTGCATCTTTGGTATTAAAGTCATCAATCATAAAAAGCTGGGCTCCTTTTGAAGGTTAACTGCATGCGTGTGTGTGTTTGGGGGGGGGGGGGGGGGGCACTCGGGACGTTTCCTGTCATTTCTTGTTAACACCCACCCAGCATGCACTGCAGGGACTGGACCAGGAGGTGTTCAGCGGGTGCTCTGAGTGGTGTGGTTCATCAGCAGCTCAGTCAATATCAGCTCTGATCAGTTTTATTAACAGGCGCCATGAAAAAAAAAAAAAAAACAAGAACCGCTGCACTCATTGAATTCACGGCTAAAGTTAACAGAGTGTGCACTTTTTAAAGAACTATTTGTACGTAGAGTATCATTAGTGAAGACAGGCATGACATTCTATTATGCTAATCTACTGTTTCAACTTAATATTCCCTGCGTCTTCTACTGAACGATGGAGAACAGCGGCGATAAGACTCTTGCTGACAGCAGAGGTTTTCTTCTTCTTCTTCTCCTTCTTCTTCTTCTTCTTCTGTCAGTCAGCGAGCGTTGGTCAGGAAGAGCAGAAATCACGTCAGGCCTCCAGGAACGAGGATGAGCGGGTCCTTTACACAGAAGAAAAGAAGGTGGAGTCCTGCATGTGTCTTTTCAGGATGGTTAATAAGAGAGAGGCGGTTGGTTAATTGCTTGGCTGATACGAGTAGAGGAGGAGGAGGAGGAGGAGGAGGAGGAGGAGGAGGAGGAGGAGGAGGTAGGCCGCTTGATTCATGACAGGGACCCGCAAGTTTGAAGGGTGTCGACAGATAAGACTGCAAGGGTAATTAACAGAAAGAGAGAGGGATGACGAGAGAACGGGGAGAGGAAGAGAAGTGCCAGGCAGAATAAATGTCATAAAAGTGTCCTAAGATCCTGTAACGTCTTCAAAAAGAAAGGAAAGAAAGGAGAGCTGGTGTGGAAGGAGGGAGATAAAGAGAGGACGTGAATGAGAGCAGCAGCAGTGATTAAAGGCATAATTCCCTTTTATCACACAGTGAAAAAGTGCTCGAGTCCAGGATGCAGACCGGACCGGAGCAGAGCTGAGCTGAGAGCACGGACAATTAAAAAACCTCCTCAAGGTCACCGGACGCCAGGAGGACGGAGACGCTCATAAACATTCCCAAAGATCAGCTGACACCGTCCTATCTGGACCAAAGGGTTCCACTGTCCGTCTCTAAAGAACCACAACAGCACTGACATGTCAACATGACCTGAGGAGCTTTGACCCACGACGATGGAAAATCCAGATCCAGTTTTATTATTTCACTCAATGCTCCATGGCTCCATATTAATATTAATAATAATAATAAATGTTATCTGTGGACGTCTTTCAAAGAACTCAAGGTCACCTTAAAAAAGAGCAACGTATAAAATATAACAAGGCAATGAAATAAAAGCAGATGAGATGAGATACAGGAGGTTAAATGGAGTCAGCTGTTTAAAGCAGTATTATTATTCTAACAGATAGAAGTTTTTAGATCACGTCTGGCTGTAAACTGGTGAAGAATGATTCATCTCTGAGCTCAGACTGAGTCTGCACTGATCTCTGACTTGATCTTTTTTGGAAAATAACAAAAAAAATCTTTTTTATTTTTCTGGATCGCAGCAATGTAGAGGAGGTGGAAGCTGTTCTTTGGCTTCTATTAAATCCACAACGTGCGCACTTTTTGGTTTTTCAATTTAAGATGCTTAACAAGTAAATTTACCTTTGTCCTTTAATGAATGAAACAAAGAAACCAGGAAGAGAAGTAAAGGAGAAACCAGTGGTTATTAGATTCATAGAAGAAGAAGAAGAAGGAGAAGAAGAAGAAGTAGTTTCCATCAGTGGTTTCAGATCTTTTCTGTTGGTCTAAACGGAGCATGGACATGACTCTGGAACAATATTCAGATGGAAGTTTAGACTTTCTGACTCAAGGTATCTGGTCATCTGGAGAAGAACCAGGTTTATTTAGAGCTGAACACAATGATCCATGGACCAGAGAGACCTGGACCAGAGAGACCTGGACCAGTGGTCACCATGGAGACTACTTCCTGGACCAGAGAGAGACCTGGACCAGTGGTCACCGTAGAGACTACTTCCTGGACCAGAGAGACACTGTGGAGACTACTTCCTGGACTAGAGAGACCTGGACCAGTGGTCACCATGGAGACTACTTCCTGGACCAGAGAGAGACCTGGACCAGTGGTCACTGTGGAGACTACTTCCTGGACTAGAGAGACCTGGACCAGTGGTCACCGTGGAGACTACTTCCTGGACCAGAGAGACCTGGACCAGTGGTCACCGTAGAGACTACTTTCTGGACCAGAGAGACCTGGACCAGTGGTCACCGTGGAGACTACTTCCTGGACCAGAGAGACCTGGACCAGTGGTCACCGTGGAGACTACTTCCTGGACCAGAGGGACCTGGACCAGTGGTCACCGTGGAGACTACTTCCTGGACCAGAGAGACCTGGACCAGTGGTCACCGTGGAGACTACTTTCTGGACCAGAGAGACCTGGACCAGTGGTCACCGTGGAGACTACTTCCTGGACCAGAGAGAGACCTGGACCAGTGGTCACTGTGGAGAATACTTCCTGGACCAGAGAGAGACCTGGACCAGTGGTCACTGTGGAGAATACTTCCTGGACCAGAGAGAGACCTGGACCAGTGGTCACCGTAGAGACTACTTCCTGGACCAGAGAGACACTGTGGAGACTACTTCCTGGACTAGAGAGACCTGGACCAGTGGTCACCGTGGAGACTACTTCCTGGACCAGAGAGACCTGGACCAGTGGTCACCGTAGAGACTACTTTCTGGACCAGAGAGACCTGGACCAGTGGTCACCGTGGAGACTACTTCCTGGACCAGAGAGACCTGGACCAGTGGTCACCGTGGAGACTACTTCCTGGACCAGAGGGACCTGGACCAGTGGTCACCGTGGAGAGTACTTCCTGGACCAGAGAGACCTGGACCAGTGGTCACCGTGGAGACTACTTTCTGGACCAGAGAGACCTGGACCAGTGGTCACCGTGGAGACTACTTCCTGCTTCAGTCAAAGACCAGAAATCACTTCAGGAGAAAGAACATGAAGACTGAGGTTAACTTTAGACGACACAAGAACAGAAAGGTTCATGTCTTTAGTTTTTTAAATTAAAAATTAAAAAGTTGTCTTTCTGGTTTTTGTTTCTGGTAACACAAACTTTGAAATAAACCAAAAAAAATTCAAGGGCCCAGGATGTTACAGCAGCCAATGATTGCAAAAGATGTTTAAAAGGCTTGTTTCTGCTCATTGCTCTGAGCTGCTGTGATCTGGTCATAAATGAAGGTGACTTAGACTCTATGTGAACACAACTACTGACGATGATGACAACAGTATAACTCAGCTGACCACGTCCTAAAACAGAGGACAAATAAAGACTTAACGGCTTAAAATGCATCATCACAGCAGAAAGTCGTCCTTGCTGCCACATGACTCCAGCTATGTCGCATGTCAACAGTTTATCTGGTTTTCATTGTGTAGTGTGGTGTAGTTGTATGGTGTAGGTGATATGATCATGGCTGGAGTGACTTCAGCAAAACAATTAAAAGGTGTTTGTCTTCTAAACAATGGGAAACTATTATGTTTAAAATCCGTCAAATAAATATAGTTATACATGTGGTTTACATGAAATTTGATTATAATATTTCTGAAAATATGTGTTGGATTTTCTAAACTATTTCCAGAATGAGCCAAACTCCACATCCAGCATGAACCCGGCTCTGAAGTAAAAGTCAGAGGAGCCTGAAGGCCACCCTGACCTGTCTCAGGACCAGATCACGCCTACAGCTCATGAAAAAGGGAGAAACTTTTATCAAGAACAAAAATTCTTCCAAAAAACTCATCCCGAGGAGTCCCAGCAGCCTCCTCCTCTCTGAGCGGCGATAAGACGTGAACACAGACGCCCAAAACAAAGACGAGGCCTTGAGCTGAGCCCTTATCAGGAACGTCCCACGCTTGGAAAACAAACTTGTTTTTCTCTGGTGATGCACCTCGTCGTCCGTCCTCAGGGCCGGGGCATGGAGAGAAGCTGGGTGGGGGAGGGGGGAGGGGGAGGGGGGGTTGATCTTTAACCTGCAAAGTTGAATACAAAAGGAGGAGGCTTCACATTCCTCAGCCAAGGTCAAGGAGCAGTGGTGTCTGCTGTCTGCTGGAGACTCTTTGGTCTCATCCTTCTATAAAAGTAGAAGCTTTAGCCCGACTGACCTCTGACCTTTCATTTCAGACATTCACACAACCTGGACCCTTCTATTACTGTGGCCTTTCTCTCTTTATCACTTTAAACTCTTTGTTTTCTTTTCACTGTCTGTCTTCCTCCATGGGAAGGGAAGTCTTTAACCTGAAACCCTTCATCACAACAAGCTCTCTCTCTCTCTCTCTCTCTCTCTCTTTCTTTCTTTTCATTTTTTTCCAGTAACAATTCAAACTAATCTCTTTCTTTTCTCTCTGTCTCTCTTTTTCTTTGTGGCATCTAATCAATCAGTTGCTCCTCTTCTAATCACCCACCTTTTTGTTCCTTTCCCACCATGCACTCTAGCCCCCCCACCCCCACCCCCACCCCCACCCCGCTGGGAATGTTTGGAATCCAGCGGTCGAGTCTTTTCCAGCGGATCGGTCCAGCTTTGGGTTTCTGAGCCTCGCAGACAAAGCAGCAGAGAGAAGCAGCTGGCCACAGGTGCAGCATCGAGCATGAGAACAGACGAGGGGGGAGGAGGAGGAGGAGGAGGAGGAGGAGGAGGAGGCGTTTTTATGGCATCGCTACAAAGAGATGGAAGAAAAACCAGGGGAAACAAAGCTGGGACCGAGAGAAAATCTGTTTCCTTTGGTTCAAATAAAAAGAGAAGAGAGAGAGAGAGGGAGAGGCAGCTGGACACTTTACTTGATTTTATTTCTGTGTTATATTTGTACGTGCGCTCTCGTCAGAATGTGACTTCATTCACACCTGCTCAGGTGTTGATGATTAGGACAATTAAGACCATGAGACACCCAAAGGCAGAGAGATATAACTCCTCCCCCCTCAAACTGGATCCACTAGGAGCCCTAAAATAGAAATAGATGGAATATGTGGTATAGATGAACTTGTATTTTAAATTCAAATGTATAAAGCAGGTGTGAAAGAGGTTCAGATGTTTGTCTAATGTGCAAAGAGCACAATGAATCTCTCTAAGAAAAACAGGCAGGTGGGAGTAGCTCCTCTAAACTCAGTGTCACCAGACACAATTCTTCTAAGCGTATGCAGTGACATGAAATCAAAACACAACTCTGATCGAGCCCAAAGCGATAATCCTAATCTTTCAGAGAAAACAAAAGTAGCTCCACAGATTCTAAACCGGCAGCTAACAACAACTTTGTCTGACACTGAGCCAAACTGCTCATCTGCCTCTGTCTCTACACACAGCTGCCTCTTTAAAACCAGTCCCCTGATGGAGACAGTCTTCTGATTGGTGGAATGGATGAAGATAGAAGGAGGACCAGGGAGGAACCAGGAAGTTGCAGTTGATGTGAGTGATGTGAAGTGATTTGGAGAAAAAGTGAAGGCCTCATCTCCAGGACATGAATCTATTCTCCTCTGGTTCTCCCTCATTGAACACAACATTACTGAGGAGTAATCTTTCCTTCTCACTGTACAACCTCCTTGCTTCAAAGCTCAGCGCTGTCATCTTTTCTCTCTTCTTCTTCTTCTTTTGTTCAGTTCATGGTCTCTCTCGTTACACCTTTTAAAAAACTGTTTTCAGACACAGTTAGATTCTCCCTGAAATGTTCCAGAGCATCTCTTCATGACAATAGCAATAATCAGAAAACAATTATTAGGATTTCTATTGTATTATCTGTTATGTTGACAACGTTAAGTTAGTTTTAAAGGATTTGAAATGTTAAGATCTGTTGAATCAGTTCCACAGTTGTTATTGAAGAAGGTTTAGTACAGAATGTGTTTGAGGATTTAAATGTATTTACTGATTCATTTTATGTCATAAATCACACTGTTAGAGGCAAATACAGCTATTATACTGGAATGACAGCGTGTCAACACTTAGCTGAATATCTTATGATGATTAATCTAAATAGTCATGAGGTTAAATGTTTTTGCGTCCTTCATTTTCTACCTTTCTTCATAAAATGACTCAGTAGATAAAGAGAACCAAAACAAAGACATGAAATAGAAATATTACATTTATGTGTTTTTTTATTGAAGAAAATTAATCATTTGTTCACATCAGTGAGGTGTGAAAGTCAGTGAAGCCTACACTATGTTATGTGTATATTGAAAGAAAGAGCGTTGTTTAAAAGTTGTTGCATCCTTCAGAATAATCTACATTTCTTCATAAAATTACTCAAAACATTGTCAAATAAGTCCTAAAAGTCGACAAAAAGAACCCAAATAACACGTGAAACAGAAATATTAGACTTGTGTATTTATGTTTTCAAGATAATAATCATGTGTTCATATAATTTCCTCCTTGTTTCCAGTATCTGCTTGTAACTAACTAAAAACATCCTGGACTCTGTTGCCCCTTTTAAAGACAAAAAGTCAAATAAACACCACAGTCTTGGCTCAATGAATCCATCCAAGATTTAAAAAGAGACTGTAGGAAGAAAGGAAAGAAAATGGAAACAAACTGGTCTGACTGTGTACTACGACATTTGGAAAGTTGCCATGATGAAGAACCAAACTGGAGTTAAAGAAGCAAGAGCATCCTTCTTTTCTAACATAATTTTAGCAAATCACTCAAACCCCAGAACCTTATTCTCGGAAATAGATTCACTCATCACCTTATCCACATGTCCTTTTAACAATGCGTCACAAGACTTTTGTGAGGAGTTTTTAAATGTTTTTATAAAAAGGGTTAATAATATTAGACAACGGATAACTCCCCCCGACTGTGTTTTACAGGCCACAAGAGACGTTAATAATTATTTGACCACTTTTAAACCAATATCGTCGTCTTTTTTTAGCAGAAACCATAGTCCATATGAATCAACCACATGCAGTCTTGGTTTTATTCCCATCAAATTTCTCAAAGAGGTTTTTTATCACAGTTGGACCCAGTATTTGATCGATTATTAACAAATCCTTAGAAGACGGTATTTATCCTTCTGCTTTTAAACATGCTGTGGTCCAGCCCCTTTTAAAGAAACCCAACCTTGATCATTCTGTTCTTAGCAATTTTAGGCCAATTTCCAAGAGAATGCAATTTTAATTCTTTTAGACCTCAGTGCAGCTTTTGACACTATAGATCACTCCATTTTAATTAACCTTCTTAAAACCTGGGTGGGCATCAAGGACTCTGCACTCGGTTGGTTTTACTCTTGTCTTTTAGAAAGAACCTTCTCGGTCACCACAGGTAATTCTTCTTCTTCGTCAGCTCACATTACCTGTGGTGTACCGCAAGGTTCAATTTTAGGTCCAATTTTATTTTCTATTAATATGCTCCCTCTTGGCCATATCATTGAACACCACAATGTTTCTTTTCATTGCTATGCAGATGACACACAGATATACCTCCCCCTGAGAGCTGCTGACCCTGGAAAAAGACTTTGACTTGGCCGTTCCTAAACATTCATCTTGTTCTTCTTTAACATCATGACGACAAAACTACAGGTTTTATGATCGTTTACACCGATTAGTTCTTATGGCACAATACACATTCATAATCATCCTGTTTATATTAACTGATCGGATTAACTGACACAGAGACCTCCACTGGTAATATATTCACATTCTCCGCAATGTTAATATATGGAAACATCCTCTCAGTGAAAGTGTGTGTGAAGGTGTGTATGTGTTTGTTAGTATCAAGATCAGAGAACGACAGATTTCCTCTGTTCCAGTCCAGATTCACTCTGATCCTCTGGAGCTTCTTCTCCACTGGGAGAACAGTGGGAGGAGCTGATGGTGAATCTGCTAAGTATCTACCTTCATTGAACCATATTCCCCATAATCCAGATCGTATGCATCTCTTCCAGTGGTCAGACTCCACCAACACACCCATTTGCCATCTTGTGTTATTTCCAACATCAACATTCCAGCTGTGAGTCCCTGAGTTAAAGCCCTCAGAGCCCAGGACAGACCAGTAAGAATCAATCCTCTCTGGATTATCAGGAAGATGTTGGTATCCTAATCTCACACTGGTCAGATCTTCAGACAGGATCAGATCTGTTCCAGCAGTGTTTGGATCCAGAATGACAGGAGTGTAGGAGACCATGTCCTTCATGTTGTTCCAGATGTTGAAGGTCAGGTTGCCCAGATGTTTGGCCTGGTCTATCAGAGCTCCTGAGGGCAGCTGTGGATCATCCAGCAGGGGGCAGCGCTGGACTCTTTCCACTGCAGCCTTGTAGTTGTTCAGGAATGAGACGTCTTCAGCTCTCAGCTCCTCCTCTGTGGCTCTGACTGTGTCTGAAAGAGCTGCTATCTCTCTGCTCAGAGTCTCCATCTTCTCCTTCATCATCTGACTCTTCTGCTCCTCTTCCTCCCTCAGTGCAGCCATCCTGGCCTCCTTTTCCTCTACTAGAAACTGGTGAAGCTTCTTGAACTGCTTCTTAATCTGCCTCTGTGTGTGTCGGGCCTGGACCTTGATGTGTTTTTCTGTTTCGTCAAACTTTACTTTAACTTGTTCATAAACCTTTAACTTCTTCTTTAAGTGGTCCAGAGTTTCCTGAAGGTTCTCCTTGTGCCGTCGTGCAGCTTCATCGATGGGACTGAATCTGTGGTTGGAGTGTTTTTCTGAATCTCTGCAGATAAGACACACTGGCTGCTGATGGTCCAGACAGAAGAGTTTGAGTTTTTCAGAGTGCAGACTGCAGAAATCCTCTGGTCTCTGATCTCTCTCCTGTAAGAAGGACTCACACAGGTTCCTCAAGGCCAAGTTTAAAGGTGGATCATCTCGAGAAGATCTTCTCATACAAACTGGACACTGGTGTGTTGGTTTCTCTCTCCACCACTCCTTCAGACAGACTTTACAGAAGCTGTGGCTACATGACAGAATAACAGGATCTCTGAAGACGTCCTGACAGACCTGACAGCAGAGATCCTCCTCTGATCTGGAAGCCATTTAGTCTCTGAGTGAAGCTGAAACACAGCAGACACAAAGTCCAGTCAGTCATGGCTCTCCTCCATCTTCTACTAACTTCCCTGAAACTTCCTTTGACTTTGAGTCCTGTTTTTGGTCAAACTCACCTTCAGTGTGTGGAGAATCAGCAGCTTGAAGCAGCAGTGTTGTAGTTTTCCACTTTTCTCTCCTGTAGCTGGACTCACTCAGAGGAAGGTGTTAGTTTGGTCTGAAGGTGAATCTCATCGTCTGTGTCTCTCTTTAGTCTCACACAATAATAAACTGTTTCCTGGTTTGTCTCAGGTAAATCAGGTGAGGGGGCGGAGCTTTACTAGAACCCTCTGATGAATGTAGTTGGACCTGTTAGTCAGGGAAATGTTTCAGTCCAAAGTATTTAATCTTGGAGGAAATCATTTGAAGGTATTTAAGTTGTGGAGTGAGTTGCTCCAGGCTATGCTGTATATTGATAGAAACAGAACTGCTTCAAAGTTGTTGCGTCCTTCAGTGTTTTCTACATTTCGTCAGTCCTGAAAGTAGACAAAGAGTATCCAGTCAATAATGTCAGGAACATCACACTGGGTCCAGAAGAAACCATTGTATCCTAACCTCCCTGTTCATGTGCAGTCCTACCAGTGAAGCTACAAGAGTAGTAAGGGAGAGACTACGAAAGGATGACACCATGGCAGGTAGAACCACCCTCATCCGAGAACAAGTCTGCGTGTTGCTCTATCTGTGCCTGACAACCACGTATTTCCAGCTCAATGGAGGATTGTACAGACAGAAACACAGCTATGCGATTGGGTCACCAGTGTCACCGATTGTGGCCAATCTCTACATGGAGGAGGTACAGACCAGAGCCCTGGACTCCTTCACAGGAAACACCCCCACCCTCTGGTTCAGGTATGTGGACAACACCTGGGTTAAAATCAAGACACAGGAAGTGGAATCTTCCACACAGCACATCAATGCAGTGGACAGCAACAACAAATTCACCCAGGAGGACATCAGCAGAGGTAGTTTGGCTGTCTTGGACTGTCTGGTGCATGTGGAAGAAGACCGAAGCCTCAACACTGAAGTGTATAGGAAACCCACTCACACTGATCAGCATCTGTTATGATGTTAACACAAACTGGGGGTCACCAGAACTCTTCAGCACCGAGCACAGACTGGATGGCCCAAGTCACAGCTGACTAGCATCCTGCACTTCATGTTCAAACTGAGTCTGAAGCTGGAAAGGATACCGTTGCTATGGAAAACATCCTGCGTTGTGCCCAAGAATCCCATCCCATCTGGCCTCAATGACTTCAGACCGGTTGCACTGACGTCACATGTCATGAAGGTCGCGGAGAGTCTCGTCCTGGCTCAGCTGAGACCCTTGGTGACCCCTGTCTTGGACCTTCTTCAGTTTGCATATCAGCCTCATGCTGGTGTAAATGATGCTGTCATCTACCTGCTGCACCGTGATCACTCTCACCTGGATGGTGGGAAGGGCGCTGGGGGGCTCCCTGTCTGATACTGTTGTCAGTAATGTGGGGGCACCACAGGGGACTGTCCTGTCTCCATTTCTGTTCACCATTACACCTCTGATTTCCAGTCCAGCTCTGGGTCCTGACACCTGCAGAAGTTCTCTGATGACTCTGCAGTGGTTGGGTGTATTAAAGATGGACAGGGGGTGGAGTACAGGACACTGATCAGAGACTTTGTAGAGTGGTCCCAGGCAAACCACCTAGTCCTGAATGTGGACAAGACCAAGGAGCTGGTCATTGACTGCAGGAAGAAGAGGACACCAGTGGAACTCATCACCATCCAGGACCTGGAGGTGGAAGTAGTGGACCACTATAAGAAACTGGGAGTCCACATGAACAGCAGACTGGACTGGAGGGACAACAGTGATGATGTGGACAGAAAGGGCCTGAGTAGACTCTAGTTCCTGAGGAAGTTGCTGGATACTTTCTACCAGTCTGGACTTTGCTGTGGTTTGTTGGGGGAGCAGCACCAGCAGAAAGGACATCAGTCAAAAGGCTGGACACTTGATCAGCATGAGTTGGAGACGTTTGTCTCAGTGAGGGACAGGAGAACACTAGACAAACGTCTCTCCATCATACACAATCCATCTCATTAACTCCACCAGACTATAGAGGGACAGTGGAGCTCATTCTCCAACAGACTGATCCAGATCCACTCCCACAGTGAACAGCTACAGGACGTCATTCATCCTCTACTCTATCCAGCTGGACAACAACTTTTGTCCATATTGTCCATTTTTTTTTTTTTTATGCCATTTTATTTAACTCATACTAGGTCTCCATGTACGTCCCACCAGGCGAGCACTGAAGGTTGGACACCAAGCATAGTGTTATTATGGTATGGATGTTCTTAGGTTCATCACTGCTAGGATCCACCATCCAGGCCTCTACACCTTCACTGTTTCCTGCATTAAACACTGACAGTGATGAACTACAGACTCTCAGCCATCGTCCAAACTGTCCTTCACCAACATGTGTGAGAGGCAGACAAGAAGAAGTAGAAGAAGACGAAGACGACGAAGAAGAAGAAGTGGTCTTGTCTGGTTGAGGCTTACGTCTGAATGTAGCTCTGACTGATGTGAAGTGATTTGGAGAACGTTGCAGCCAGTAAAGCCCTCTTCTCCAGAACATGAATCTATTCTCCTCTGGTTCTCCCTCATTGAACACAACATTACTGAGGAGTAATCTTTCCTTCTCACTGTACAACCTCCTTGCTTCAAAGCTCAGCGCTGTCATCTTCTCTCTCTTCTTCTTCTTCTTTTGTTGAGTTCATGGTCTCTCTTGTTACACCTTTTAAAAAACTGTTTTCAGACACAGTTAGATTCTCCCTGAAACGTTCCAGAGCACCTCTTCATGACAATAGCAATAATCGACCTGTTATGTTGACAACTTTAAGTTAGTTTTAAAGGATTTAAAATGTTCTTAAGATCTGTTGAATCAGTTCCACAGTTGTTATTGAAGAAGGTTTAGTACAGAATGTGTTTGAGGATTTACATGTATTTACTGATTCATTTTATGTCATAAATCACACTGTTAGAGGAAAATACAACTATTATACTGGAATGACAGCATGTTAGCACTTCGCTGAATGATATCTTATCTTATGATGATTAATCTAAATAGTCATGAGGTTAAATGTTTTTGCGTCCTTCATTTTCTACAATTCTTCATAAAACTGACAGCGTAGACAAGGAGAACCCAAACAAAGACATGAAACAGGAATATTACATTTATGTGTTTTTTTATTGAAGGAAATTAATCATTTGTTCACATCAGTGAGGTGTTAAAGTCGGTAAAACCTACATTATGTTATGTGTATGTTGAAAGAAACAGTGTTGTTTAAAAGTTGTTGCATCCTTCAGTATTTTCTACATTTATCCATAAAATGACTCAAAACATTTTCAAACAAGTCCTGAAAGGAGACAAAGAGACAAAGAGAACCTAATCAACACATGAAACAGAAATATTAGACTTGTGTATTTATGTTTTAAAGATAATGAATCATGTGTTCATATCATGTCCTCCTTGTCTCCAGTATCTGCTGTGACCTCCTTGTAACTAAATGTTTCTGGTAACAGCTGATCAGTGGTCTACAGCAGCTTGGAGGAATTTTAGCCCATTCCTCAGAACAGAACCACTTCAGTTCTGAGATGTTGGTGGGTTTCCTCACATCAACTGCTTGCTTCAGGTCCTTCCACAACATTTCTATTGGATTAAGGTCAGGACTTTGACTTGGCCGTTCCTAAACATTCATCTTGTTCTTCTTTAACACAATGACGACAAAACTACAATTTATATGATCACTGACATTGATTAGTTGTTACAGCCCAATACACATTTATAATCATAATGTTTATCTCTAACCGATCTGATTCACTGGTAATATCTTCACTTTATCCCTAGTCCCAATGCATGGAAACATCTTCTCAGTGAAAGCGTGTCTGAAGGTGTGTATGTGTGTGTTAGTATCAAGATCAGAGAACGACAGATTTCCTCTGTTCCAGTCCAGATTCATTCTGATCCTCTGGAGCTTCTTCTTTACTGAGAGGTAGGTGGAAGGAGCTGGTGGTGACCATGCTGAGTATTTACATCCATCGAACCATATTGTCCACAATCCAGATTGTATGCCTCCCTTCCTCTGGACAGACTCTGCTAACAGACCCAGTGTCCACCATATGTAACCAACCTCAACATCCCAGCTGTGAGTCCCTGAGTTAAAGCCCTCAGAGCCCAGGACAGACCAGTTATAATCAAACCTCTCTGGATTATCAGGAAGATGTTGTTTATCTCCTCCTCTCACACTGGTCAGATCTTCAGACAGGATCAGTCCTGGATGAGCAGTGTTTGGATCCAGAATGACAGGAGTGTAGGAGACCATGTCCTTCATGTTGTTCCAGATGTTGAAGGTCAGGTTGCCCAGATGTTTGGCCTGGTCTATCAGAGCTCCTGAGGGCAGCTGTGGATCATCCAGCAGGGGGCAGCACTGGACTCTTTCCACTGCAGCCTTGTAGTTGTTCAGGAATGAGACGTCTTCAGCTCTCAGCTCCTCCTCTGTGGCTCTGACTGTGTCTGAAAGAGCTGCTATCTCTCTGCTCAGAGTCTCCATCTTCTCCTTCATCATCTGACTCTTCTGCTCCTCTTCCTCCCTCAGTGCAGCCATCCTGGCCTCCTCTTCCTCTGCTAGAAACTGGTGAAGCTTCTTGAACTGCTTCTTAATCTGCCTCTCTGTGTGTCGGGCCTGGACCTTGATGTGTTTTTCTGTTTCATCAAACTTCACTTTAACTTCTTCACAAACCTTTAACTTCTCCTTTAAGGGCTCCAGAGTTTCCTGAAGGTTCTTCTGGAGTTCCGATGCAGCTTCATCGATGGGTCTGAATCTGTGGTTGGAGTGTTTTTTTGAATCTCTGCAGACGAGACACACTGGCTGCTGATGGTCCAGACAGAAGAGTCTGAGTTTCTCAGAGTGCAGACTGCAGAGAGACTCTGGAGATCTCTGATCTCTCTCCTGTAAGAAGGACTCACACAGGTTCCTCAACACCAAGTTTAAAGGTGGATCATCTCTTGAAGATCTTCTCATACAAACTGGACACTGGTGTGTTGGTTTCTCTCTCCACCAGTTCTTCAGACAGACTTTACAGAAGCTGTGGCTACATGACAGAACAACAGGATCTCTGAAGACGTCCTGACAGACCGGACAGCAGAAATCCTCCTCTGATCTGGAAGCCATTTAGTCTCTGAGTGAAGCTGAAACACAGCAGACACAAAGTCCAGTCAGTCATGGCTCTCCTCCATCTTCCACTAACTTCCCTGAAACTTCCTTTGATTTTGAGTCCTGTTTTTGGTCAAACTCACCTTCAGTGTGTGGAGAGTCAGCAGCTTGAAGCAGCAGTGTTGTAGTTTTCCACTTTTCTCTCCTGTAGCTGGACTCACTCAGAGGAAGGTGTTAGTTTGGTCTGAAGGTGAATCCGATCGTCTGTGTCTCTCTTTAGTCTCACACAATAATAAACTGTTTCCTGGTTTCTCTCAGGTAAATCAGGTGAGGGGGCGGAGCTTTACCTGAACTCCTCTCATAAATGTAGAACTTTGACCTGTTAGTCAGGGGAGTGTTTCAGACCAAAGTATTTAATCTTAGAGGGAGCGTCAGCTAATGGTGTTGCAGTTGTGGAGTGCATTGGTCCACTGTCGTGTGTATATTGATATAAACATAGCTGCTTCAAAGTTGTTGCGTCCTTCAGTATTTTCTACATTTCTTCATAAAAATGACTCAAAATATTTTCACACAACTCCTGAAAGTAGACAAACAGAACCCAGTTAATACATGAAACAGAAATATTATAATTGTGGAATTCTTGGTTCTCGTTGTCTTGCTGCATGACCCAGTTTCTCTTCACATTCAGCTCATGGACAGATGTCCTGACATTTTCTTTTAGAGTTCACTGGTAGAATTCAGAATTCATTGGTCCATTAATGATGACAAGAGCGTCCTGGTCCAGATGCAGCAGAACAGGCCCAAACCAGGACATTAGCACCCCCATGTTTGATGGAGGGTTGAGTCTGTGAAGGTTCTCAGTCATACAGGTCATGGTATATCCAAAAAGTGTTCAAGAGTTTTTTTGACAAGACGTTTCATCCGAGTCGCTTCTTCATTTCTGAAGGACTGGTGGGAAGTTGAGGTTTGAATAGTTAACTCTATCGGTGTAGCCCATCAGAAAACTTGCTTAACTTGTTTCTGTTAATGACTAGAATCTGGCATCACTAGTGTTACTACAACAAGACAAGGACATCACCAGCCTGCAGGCCGACAAGGGAAGATGCTCAGTGGTTTTGAATACAGTGGATTACCACACAAAGTGAGCAATCTTTTTAGCGACAAAGCTACATACAAGACACTGAAGTGAGACCCAACTTCAAGACCAAAATAATAAACTACTAACAATAGTTGGAAAAGGAGAAGTCAATCGATAGACTACTTTACTACCAGTTGTAACCGGGCTAAGCCACTCCGACCCATCCCAGCATAAGCTCTGTCACCTTTTACATCACTAAGCACCTGGCAACCATCCTGTCTCTGTTGGTGGGCAACACTCCTCATCACATTGAAAACTTGTCAACTTTGTCAACAAAGTCAGGAACATCACACTGGGTCCAGAAGAAACCATCATTTCCTATGATGTAACCTCCCTGCTCACGTGTATTCCCACCAGAAAAGCCACACAAGTAGTATGGGAACGACTACAAAAGGGTGACACCTTGGCGTAGAACCAACCTCACTCCAGACCAAGTCTGCGTGTTGCTTGATCTGTACCTGACGACCACCTATTTACAATTCTACAGTCAAAAACCCAGCTGTGCAATGGGGTCACTAGTGTCACCGATTGTGGCCAATCTCTACATGGAGGAGGTAGAGACCAGGGGCCTCATGTACAACGTATAACGGACGTATAACTCTGTCCCACACGGCTGGCATGGCTCTGCTCAGGGTCTATCGGCACAGTCCCGATCGGTCGGACTAATAGTTTTCACATTGATGACAGTTTCCCAGCATCACCTCCAAGTGTCTCCAGAGGATCAACATCTGTAGAAGCCAGCGTACGCCAGACATGACGTTGGTGAAGGAACGGACAAGTTCACGGACATTTCACTCTTGATACATCTGAACTTTTCCGTGAACGAGTACGTACAGAACGTTTTTGTACGCACAAACCCTTCGTACATGAGGCCCCAGGGCCCTGAACTCCTTCACAGGAGCCACTCCCATCCACTGGTTCAGGAACTTGATGTTGCTAAACCAGTGGACAGCAACATCAAGTCCACTTGGGAGGACGTCAGCGGAGATAGTTTGGCCTTCACACACTTCCCACTTCACACTGATCAGCATTTGTTATTTGATTCCCACCACCAACTGGAACACAAACTGCGGGTCATCAGAACTCTTCTGCACCGAGCACAGACTGTATACACAATAGAAAATAAGTAAGAAGAAGTAACAGAAACACATCAAACAATCACTCAGGACATGTGGATATCCCAACTGGGCCTTTGTCAAAGACTCAAAAAGATATCCCTAAAAAGGACAGAGAGGAGGAGTACAATAAAAGGAAGAACATCATCGCATGTCAACCCCCGGGTCCTGAGGACTTGCGCTTCACAGCTGTCTGGCATCCTGCACTTCATCTTCAACCTGAGTCTGAAGCTGGAAAGGATACCGGTGCTGTGGAAAAAGTGCCCAAGAAGCCCATCACATCTGGCTTCAACAACTTCAGACTGGTTGTACTGACTTTACATGAAGGTCCTGGAGAGACTCGTCTACAAGTCCAGTTGCCTTTCTTAAAGGCTTTGAATGGAGGGATGAGGTTCTGATGCTGGAATGCAGCGTTGTTTCATCTCCAAACATGACATGGCTTCTCCTTGTCTACTTTCAGGATTTGTGTGAAAATAATTTTTACGCAGAAATGTAGAACAAACTCGTTTAAGTATTTTATGTCACAAAACACAGTGTTACTTCCAAATACAACATGTTGAGAGCGTTAACATTTCTGCATTTAGCTGAAAATTCCTTCATGTAGCGATACAGCCGTTATGAATTCTTACTTTATGATGATGAATGTAAACAGTAGTGAGGTGTGTTCTTATTAACGTGCAGCCTGTCTGTCCCAAACATCAATGCAACGCACCCAACTATAAAAATGGACGGCAAGCCACAGAAAGAAAAAACACAATCAGAAACTACAAATGAGATAAAAACATCAAAACGAACACAGCTCTCAGAGGAAGATCGAATTTCTCCAGCCACAAACCTGAGAGCTGAAAGGAGCTGGGGAAATGGAGGGGGAGAGGAGAAGAAAGAGAAAAAAAGGAAAAAGAAAGAAATACATCAAAGAGGGGGTAATGAAGCTTGTCCAATCCTGAAGAGGCACATAAGAAAACAGAGATAGTGTGATTGTGGCGGGGAGAGAGACGGGGATGAATTATGATGAAGTTGTGGGCGATGAAAGGGAGGGAGAGGAGAGACGAGCCGGGCAGCAGGTGGATGGTGTTACTTTGCCATTGTTAAAATCACTCCCTCTCCATTTTCTTCCTCTCTGTCATCTCCATCTCTGTCTCTGTCTCTCCCTCACCCCCCTCTCACCCCCTCTCCCCTCCCTCTCTCTTTCTCTCTGTGTGTCCTGTGAAGCGAAACCTGGCCCTAAATGGGAACAGGGGTTGCAGTGATCACGCCGGTCTTCTCCAGCAGGGCCCCTTCCTCAGCTCATTAAGCCCACAGCAGAGCTCTACTTACCTGCCTGGGATAAAGCAGGATTTGGAGAGAGAGAGAGGGAGAGAGAGGGAGATGCAGCGGGGTTTGAAGAAAGAGATAAAACAGAGAGTGGGTGGATGAGAGAGATTACACCGTGTAAAAGAAGAGCTGTGTGGTGAGAGCAGAGAATCCTCTCCTTCTCCTTTAAGCTCTCACACACAGCGACGTGAATGTTTGTAACTCAAACAGCAGCGAGAGGTGATCGATGGAGAAGACATGTTTAGACGTGTCCAACGCGTCCTCCGTCATCTTCTACGGAGCCAAGGGAACGTCCTACACGCATCTTTTTCTGAGATCATTTTGTTTTAGTTGTCGTCTGTTATCATCTGCGTCAACTTTTAATGTTTCACTTAGTGTCTACTACTCAGTTCATTCAAAACCTGGCCTGAAATCTCCAGAGTAGAAGTACAGGATTACATGAGTAGTAATAGAGAAGAAAATAGATAAGAAGTTAGAGGATAGGGGCTCAGTGCATCGTCCCCCAGCAGCCTAGGCCTATAGCAGCATCACTAAGGGATGATTTAGTCCAGCCCTAACTATAAGCTTGATCTAAAAGGAAAGTCTTAAGCCTGACCTTAAAAGTAGAGAGGATGTCTTCCTCCAGTACCCAAACTGGGAGCTGGTTCCACAGGAGAGGAACCTGATAGCTGAAGGTTCTACCTCCCAACCTCTACTAGTAACCTGGGCGCTGATTCAGCCATCTGTGAGTTTCAAAGCTGAAAATAAAGCCCAGTTCTCACGGGACTAGTCTAACCTGGGACCTCTAGTAATGTGTAGGGATGTCAGAGGTCTGGGATCTTAATACTACGTGAATCAGTCATGTCTGTAATTTGTTATATAAAAATCACACCACTGATTATCAACCAGAGAGAGGTCAATGAGATGAAGCTAAACCAATGAGAATCAGAATCTCTGTCTCTTTTCATCCAAAACGATGAAGACCGGGACAGATGTTTAGATGAAGAGTCAAGGGTGTCTCTGTAGGTCATTTCTGAGGAGATGTTCACAGCTCCTGGGATTCTTCTTCTTCTTCTTCTCTGTGTTTTGAGAAAGCACAAAAATGAAGACGTGATAAAAGTTGCTGGAGATAGTGTCTGGCTGTGAGTTGCATCCATATTGCTGCAAATATTCAGTGTTTCTAGACACAGCTGATGGTTTCCAGACCAAGACAACGTTTGTAGAACTTGGGTTCAGGAACCAGGAGGAAGACCATGACCCCATGCTGAGACCTTGTCCCTCTCTTCTATTCTTCGTCTTCCATCTTTCATTACAGGAGCCTAAAAGAAAAGAAACCAAGTCAAGTCTCTAATCAAGACCTGCACCTCTCCACCAGGACTGGATTCTTTAACGCCGCTAAGCTGTTGTGTTTTCCTCCAGCGGTGCAGCAGGAGAGCAGCTCTGGGACCAGCTCCTCCGTTCAGGTCATTATGTAAGGAAGCAGACGGCCAGAGGGACTTCCTTAATGATCTCACATCAGCACTTCTGATCGTGATGAATGCAGCTCGTTATTACTCCACCAGCGACGGCTGCACTGTTGCTCCAGTAATAAAGCTGCAAGCAGACGGACGTAAAGAAACCAACACAAACGTTACATCTGCTTCATCTTTCCACCTGGAGATGATAAATGACTAATAGGGCTTTACAGTCGAGGCTAACGTATGACACTGATCTCCTTTATCTGAATAAGATCTTAGAGTAAATGTCTCCACAGCGGGGCCATGACGCCAACCGACACCAGGAACCAGATCATTTCATGTTTCCTGATCTGACAGACCCTGGCTTGTGCTGCTACATGCTGATGGCTGCTAAACAGCATGAATACAAATGTCTGCCCTGCTGTCAACATCACAGAGCAGCGGAGGTGGTGGAACAGTTGGAGCTCAGGTTGGAGCGATATCTACGACGTGATAGTGGCTTCAGTTTGCTTCAAAGGCTCAGACCAAGAAGAAGTTCAGTCTGCTACACATGAACTATTGAAATGTCCATAACATCCAGATCCTGGAGACAATCTGTTACGTTCTGTACTAAGACACCTCTGTACAAACCTGCACATCTCTAAATTATACTTTCTTTGTCACGTTGACGTCTCATTTAGAGATACTTCAGTTTGGAAATATCTGTTTCCAGAGGTTTGTGGTGTCTCCTCCATCCAGTTTCTCATCTTTGATGTGTCTTTGCTTTTGTCCAGCTCTTCTGGATCTTTCTTACGTCTCTACTGATCTTTAACGGGATGATTCAGGGAATGGTGAAAAAAAAAAAAAAAAACAGGAATAAACCAAACAATCAGAGGATTTTCTCAAATTTCTGAAAATCAGATCTTTCAAATCAAGTCATTAATCATCAGTGAGTCATTCATCGTGTCCAGATGTCTGAGCAGCAGTGTATATTTAATCTAGACGTGTCTGATCTATGTCTCACCTGTGGCTAAAGCTCAAATAGTTTTTCTGGATTTTATATTTTTCTCTCCACGTGTTACGTTGCTCTGATCAAGCGTCCACCTGGCTGTGTCCAGTGTTACACATGGACGCTCTAAAACAACGAGGAAGTAATTGCCTGTTGCCGAGCGTGACTCAGTGTCGAGTCGTTCAGTGAGGATCCTGCAGCAGGACTTGCAGGACATCCAGTGAGATCCATACACCATGTGACCTTCAGGTGGACTCCACCCACAGATAAAACTAATAAACTCCTCCACCAGCCATTTAGAGCTGAACACTTGGAGGAAACGTCTTCTACAAACAGACACAGCAAGTCCAGATGAGTCTGATTCAGTTTTTTCATTTAAACCACAACCTGAAAGCTTCATGGTCACGTTTTGACTTCTGACTGTGTATACTCTGTACTGTTTATGGAAGGAGGACCAGGTAGTATTTTTTTTTGTCTTTGAGAATTTGTTGTGTAGATATAGCAGGGTTTAGAGGTGTCACTCTACCATGTCTTGGTTAATAATTCTTTTAATTTTAATTTTTTAAAAGCTTTTCTATTACTTCATCTTACCTTTAGTGAGCTGGGTCATTATACACAGAGTCAGGTTAATAGAAACCACCATGTGCATGTCATCCAGATTTTGCTCTTCTAGTATTATCACATCTGACGTCTCAGCAGGACAGACTAGAACTCAAACCATCGTGGTCCCATATGGTCTAGCGGTCAGGATTCCTGGTTTTCACCCAGGCGGCCCGGGTTCAACTCCCGGTATGGGAAGACGTCCCATGTTTTCATGGCCTACAGCAGAGGGATGAGTCTTTGGCTGCGCTCACACAGAATCAGTTTCCACCTCCAAAGACTCTTGTGTCTTAAAAGTTTCCTTCTTTAAAATCATCTTTAATAATAATAATAATAATACATTTTATTTAAAAGCGCTTTTCAAGATACTCAAAGACACTTTACATAAAAAGGACATCAAATTAGCAAAACAATGTGAAATATAACATCAAAAACACAATAAACTGAGCTAAACATTAAAAGCAATTGTTGATATGCACAATAAAGTGACACCAGCAGGACTCTGGGTAAACAGCAAACGTGAAGATTTCTTTATTATTACTGTGATATGAAAGTTAAGCTCCTGTGATTGATTATGACTATGAATTAACTTTATAATATTGTGTTTTAGTGTTTTAATCGTTACTTTCAGAGTTTATTGGTTTTATGTGTTTCTCACTGTAAATCCACATTTAACTCATTTCCAGACCTAATAAATGTGACGATGAGCTGTTGTCATGCGGTAAAGCCGTTTCCTCTCGGCGGTTGGGAAAGTAAAATCAAAGTCAGTGGTTTGATATAAAGAGCTTTTTCACTGGAGCCTGTTCTCCGGCTGGAATGAATATTTGATGAGGCAAACAATGGCTGCTAATAATAGATCAATCACGCAGAAGGAGAGGCTTAGCGGAGAGTCCATGTGGCATCGTCTGCCAGGTAAGACTCAAACGGAGGCCGTGTGGCCCCCGTCCACACACACCTCCCTGTCCTCATGTGTGTTGGACATGCTGCCGCTCCTGCATGCAGTCACCTGCTGTCCCACATTAGAGCCCGTCCAGGCGGCGTCCTGGCGGCTGCTCTCACTCTCTGTGCCGTCGTGCTTGTTTCTTTATCAAAGCAGAGGATAAAAAAGAGTGAGAGGGAGGATTGGGGGGGGGGCGGTATTTGAATACCCAACACAATGAAAAGCCACTTTGCCTTTTGTTTGCCTCGCATGACAGGGGACAGAAGCCACAAGTGGGGCTTAACATTCCACTTGGCTGGAGGAGAGGAAAGCAGCTGGCACGGTGAAAAGGCCACACCGTGGATCTGTGGACACACCAAAAAGGCCATATTGGGTTTCTGGGGGCCACTAGGAATGCATGGGAACCAAGAGTGGTGGGGGGAGGAGAGTGGGGGAGACGGGGTTTGTCGGGAGAGTAAATAACGAACTCTTGAGCAAATTCAACATGTGGTAAATGCTTGAAAGGAACATTTGGGTCATTTAAAGGAACAACTGCAAACACTGCAACTCTGATTTAATATGAATGAGCATGAAGGGAACAGCTGAAAGGTCTGAACATGTACCAGAGCCTACAGTAACGTCCTGGAGCAGGAGACAAGAGACGGGACCTACAGGTAGAGACACTGTCCAGGTGATGAGGACGGGTTTTCTTCTCTGCATCAGTTGAAACATAATGAAATCCAGACGCAGAGTTACCAGACTCTGAACCTGAGAAGACAGAAGACTGATATCTTGGTATCATGACTCCATGGTCCTTCAATAACCGTGAAGTTCTTCTGTTTGCTCTCTGCAGCTTCTGTGTGCAACGTGAATCCAGCTTTTCCTTCAGAAGGACTTTGAACAAGAGGAGGAAACCCGTTAAGTGAACCGTTGTCTCTCAGTGAATGTGCTGCTACCAGATGAATCTACATCAGTGTCATGAGCTGTGATGTTGTGGACCTTCACTTTAAATGCACCTGCAGCTCCAGCGTCTCCGCTCTGAGGCAGCTTGACGTCGGGCTGAGACGTCGGCGTGGTAAACAGAAAGCCGGCGCGTCCTGCTGTGGTTCCCGTCTCAGCCGGAGCCAGATTAATGGACCTCGGCCTTTTGTGTCGGGTCTCAGGAATCTGTTCCCATTCCTCACACACCGACACCCTCAGAGCCGTCTTGGTGAACGCCTCCCTCTCCTGCCAGGCTCCTCCCACGCTGGAGGTTTTAATCTCATTTGTCTATCTTTCTATCTGAACCTTGACATTTCATTTTAGAACAGAGAGAGATGAGGGGATTAAGATGGAAAAAAAAAATAGAGAGGGAGAGAAAAGGTGAAGGAGAGGGAGCGAGGAAGAGAAAGGCCATTCCCATTGACTCAGTGGAGTCCTGGATAGAGGGGAAGAAAACAAATTAGGGCGAGAAAAGCGGAGGATAAAGAGGGACCCCATGTTGATTAGCTTGGACCGGCATGAATACCAATGACTGCAGCCTGGATTAGTATTGCACATGTAAATCTTTCAGAAAACCCTCTGGAACCTTCTCCCCTCTTATCTGAACTGCAGGAGGATAGCTCTGCATGCCAGCGCCGTGCTCCACACCGTCTCTGTGCCTCGGCGTCAACATGAGGACAAAGACAAAGTGGACAGTGAAAGACACCCGAGGACAGACGAGTGACCCTTCACGCCGTCCAACATGAAGTGTTTGCTGTGTCCTTGCAGCAGTGCGCTCTGCAGAGACGCTCCTCTGAGGAATCACTCAAGATGTGCACATTGTGTCGTGGAAGCAGGAGGGGACACCCCCCATATTGATCAGCTCAGTGCGACGAGAATACAAATGGAAGATTAATGGCTTAGCTTAAGGCCTGGGGATCTCTGTGAAACTTTCTGTCCTCTCAGCTGCTGCATTATTAGTCTACATGCCAACATGCCTGTGCAGGATCAGGCACCTTTCCAGCACGCTGCAGCTCTGCAAACAAGCACAAACCACCGTCCCCCGTTCAGGAGGAGCCACGAGTGGCGTTATTTTAGGGAAATGTGATAATAGGAAGTTGCTGTGAACGAGACGCCAACATCCTCAGGAAGACGAGTGAAGGGCTGGGGATGAAGACGTGCAGATGTGAAAGTTTAACATATGACAATGCATTCAGTTTTATAGTCAGTCAGACAGTAAAAATAAAAATCAGTCCCTGAAATTCCCAGATGGTGGCAGGAAAAAACTGGAAGAAATAAGATAAGAGACTAGTGGTCCCCCAGCAGCATTGGCCTATAGCAGCACGACTAAGGTAAGGACACCTGAGCCAGACCTAAATATGAATGTAGAGAGGATCTCTGCATCATGAGTCAAACACGCCAGCTCAGTTTGAAGAAGACTGAATGAGTGAAGGTTGAAAAGTATTCCTTTGATTTTTGGTGGCATTAATTAATCACTTTTATACAGATATGTTCATTTCTGACCATTAATTAAGAGCCACCTCAGTATTTTCCTTTCAAAGCTAGACTCATTGTGACCACTGATTGTATCTAAAGATGGATGGACCCTCCTCCATCATGAAGATCGGTTCTGAAGCTCAGCGTGGCTTCTCCGTCTGTCTTCATCTTTGGGTGACGCCTACTAACTCACAGTTAATGGAGAAAATAGAAATAGAAAGCATACACTGACATTGATAAAAATAAAGACAAAACAAAGGTCCAATAAAATGCCTCAGCACCAACACACGATTTGAATTCATATAGATATTAAACTTTAAGAAATTCCCATTGATACGAATTATAACGACATTTTTGTCCCTGGATTTTGTTCCTTTTGCTTCTTGTTGTTTTTGTTGGGAAGTAGATCTGATCAGTTTTACAGTAGACGTTTGTTTTTCTGTGACTAACCAACTAGATGCAACAGGTACAATGTGATGAAACTCACCTCACGTGTCAAACTCATTCCGTGCAGGTAGTGTGGAGCTGGCTGAGAGACGTCGTCTGAATTTAAATGACTCCTTAAAAGTAAAAGAGTCACAGCACACACTGTGACATGTGTGTCAGCCTTTGGTCACACATCAGGTTTTATCTTTCTCCCCTAGAAATGTTGGATTTGCCCCATAAGGGCTGATCTGATTGGCTAAGCCCTCTGTGTCTGAGGTGAAGTCTATTTGTATGCTGGAGCTGGCTCATATCACACACTGGTGTAGTTATCTGGGAGAAAAGCAGCAGTGTGCATATGCTGCTGGACCCCAATTACCCCAGGCCGGCCCCCGTGGATTATTTGGGAACATGTCTATATCAAACGTGTTTTTACAGTTACAGCTGTAGCTACCTGACGTGAAGCTAAAGTCTGAGGTAGAAAACCTCTTTTTATCTGCAATAAATTAGCTTTAAAGCTGCTTCTTGGTATTCACATAGAACACAGGACAAATCTAGTTAAAAACACGCTAGAGAGCCACTGTTAGCTTGGAGGCTAGGAAGAGCTACCTTCAGTTGGGAGACTAGGAAGCTAGGAAGAAGTACTATTAGCTGGGAAGCTAAAGAGATCTACTATTAGCTGGGAAGCTAAAGAGAGCTACTATTAGCTGGGAAGCTAAAGAGAGGCACTATTAGCCGGGAAGCTAAAGAGAGGCACTATTAGCCGGGAGGCTAGGAAGAGCTACTATTAGCCGGGAGGCTAGGAAGTGCTACTATTAGCCAGGCGGCTAGGAAGGGCTACTATTAACTAGGTGGTTAGGAAGAGCTACTATTAGCCAGGAGGCTTAGGAAGAGCTACTATTAGCCAGGAGGCTTAGGAAGAGCTACTATTAGCCAGGAGGCTAGGAAGAGCTACTATTAGCTAGGTGGTTAGGAAGAGCTACTATTAGCTAGGTGGTTAGGAAGGGCTACTATTAGCCAGGAGGCTAGGAAGGGCTACTATTAGCTAGGTGGTTAGGATAAGCTACTATTAGCCAGGAGGCTAGGAAGAGCTGCTATTAGCAAGGTGGTTAGGAAGAGCTACTATTAGCTAGGTGGTTAGGAAGAGCTACTGTTAGCTAGGTGGTTAGGAAGAGCTACTATTAGCTAGGAGGCTAGGAAGAGCTACTATTAGCTAGGAGGCTAGGAAGAGCTACTATTAGCTAGGAAGAGCTACTGTTAGCTAGGAGACTAGGAAGGTGATGCTCATGAAAAAATATAATGTTGACTTCTCATCCAAGTTTGAGAGAATATCTTCCTCAGACTGAGATGGAATCGTTTGCTACTTGCTTTATGTGACAAATGAACTTTCTGTGGATGATTCAAAGCTGTAAAACTAATATATATGTAGAGAGAGATATATACAGATATATATGTAGAGAGAGATATATACATTAGATGTATGTTCTTCTCTAAGATGTTCTTCTCTAAATACCCATTAAGTCAAAAACAGAGTGGGCTCCCAGCTTGTTAACATTAACTCATGTATATGTTTTTATATATCTATATATAAAAACATATACATGTCATATATATGATTCTGCATATGAAATGTCTACAAGCTTCGTGGAGACAGAGACCGACTGTGAGAGACGTTAACATTTACACTGAACGTATTTAAAGTGACCTGATGTGCCCTGTGCATCGACACGTCGCTGTGTGGGTGGTTGGTTGCACAGCTCCATCTCTCAGCCCAGAAATCAAGATCCCGTAAATTACGGTCCACGGCACAGCGAGCACAAACAGGAAATATGAGGACGCTGGTGTTGCTCTCTCTCTCTCTCGAATATATCAGCATATGAATCAGAATAATAGATGGATTGTAGTCAGAGCCATTTGGGAGAGTGGTAGAGTGCTCTGCAATCAATGGACTCTAATTATACCTGTGAAGGTTGTCTGTTCACCCTGACTCTGGCTACTGCTGAGACTTCTTTTTTTTTTTTTTCTGTCCTCTGTCTAAAGCCATCTGTCTGTCTACTCAATCCAATCAGTCTGTTTTAAATTTGAGATCTCTGGCACCAAAAGGTCTACAGCAGCATTACCTCCCAGAAACACATGTTAAACAACAGCAGTGTGTTCTAGTTAACATATAAAGACGACTCTAAATGAGCCTGTTAAATTCAAGAACGCTTGTATGAACAGATCCATTCTTAAATTCAGAAAAGACATCTTTATTGACCCCAGAGGTCGGTACTTGCTGACAACTTAGGAAGCTTTACTGAAAATGAAAGTCCTCATTTCAGCAACGTAAAAAAGTAAGAGCTTTGTCCTAACTTTATCTGCTCAGTGGAACATTCAGTCAGCCGTTCTTCTCACCACTTCATATAAACTAAATCTTTGTTGGCACATGAGTTACAAAACCAGCTGCAAGTGAATGCTGCATGTAAGTGATTGAGACTAGTAATAAAGCAGCCGTGCAGGGCTGCAGCTCCATTCTTCCCCCCGTCATGTAACCCGACACACACACGTATTGTTTTCCACATTCCCGTTCACAGCCAGGATCCAGGCTCTGTGAGCGTTAAGCTCGTACAGCCTCCCTGCACCTGTCACAGCTGAAACGCTGCACCGCTGGCCAAGCTGTTCACGCCTGCACCGCCGCTTCTCTGTTCGTCTGGGAGACAACTGCATCCCTCACCGAGCCTCCTGAATAATGTGGCAATTACTCCGATACCCCGATACAAATACTCTGCAGACGAACAGGAAACACAGATGTTCAGAGACGCAGTGACTGGAAGAAAGGGAAAGCTAAAAGGAGGATGAATGGAAGCAAACAGCACAAAGCTAAGAGGAGGATTAATAAGAACCAGATCGTAGTCTCAGCCGCCGGTAGATGCTTTTAGTCTTTCCTTGTTTTTTTCCTGAGCCTGTTAGTTACAAGAACAACCACCTGCTGAATCCTGAAACTCAGCCTGTTGTCTTCTCCTTCTGGGTTCAGTTGTTAATCTTCACCCTGACAGATTATCTCAGTTCCTGTTTCATGACTCCAGCAGCCATGTTGTTAGCCTTCAAGTGTTCAGCTGACTGTGGAGGTCTCCTTTGGTCTTCTTTGGTCTTTCTTCAAGGCTCTGGGTCTGATTGACACTGCTCATTTAGTCGATTCTGTGTCTGTGATGAAGATGCTTTTCTATCTGGCAGTGAACAAAGCTTGATGTATTGATCTTCCAGTTTCCACAAAGCATTAGAGCTCCATACTCTGCCCCCTTAGAAACCTCCAGGCTCCGTGATTTGATCCTTAGAAAGCTCCTCTTCTGCCTCGTCGATTTCTGCCGAAAACTTGAAGTACAGCTGCATTTCTAACAGCTGATGAGCGGCTGCAGGTTGATTTACCTGAACAAGCCTCTGACGAGTCAATCAGATCCAGCTGAATGTCATCTGAACACCGCTCCAGGGGAAGGAGGCAAATCTGAGCTTCATCAGTTTGATTAATGACCCAGAAATGAAGCAGATTCTGGAATAATCTTAAATGTTTCTAGACGCTCTGGATTATTTCAGGAGAATATGAACACATGGCAGATTTTTAATGTGCCCTCTGGCGTCGCTGCACGTCCTGATCCAATAAAAAGTGTTCAGCCATCATTTTATTTTTTTGTAGAAATGAGCAGAGACAGTTGGTGAAAGAGGGAGAGGGTCCAGAGTAAAAGCAGAGAGGACTCAGGAAGGAGGGAGGACACTGTTTAAATGCTTTAAATGCCTTGCTGTGCCAGGTACCTTCCATCTGTCTGCATGTGCTGCTGCTGCTGCTCGGATATAAATATATAATATAAATATTAGACATTCCTCCAAATTGAGGAGAAAAAGGTTGGAGGTGTCTGTCCCATTAAAACGTCTCTGTTTGCTTTATTTGTACAGTATTTTACTTTAGTATTAATACCTTGGTTTTCCAGTTTAAAGATCCTTTACTAATGAATGCGGCACACTTTCCTTCTTGATCTCTAGTTTCTAAACAGTTTAACTTTAAAACTAAATCTACCGTCGTCATTGGTTCCAGAGGTTTGTTGTGTCTCCTCAATCTTCTCATCTTTCATGGGTCTTTGCTTTAGTCCAGCTCGTCTCTGTCCTCAGACTGTTTAAATCCTGATGGTGTCTCAGAGCTGGAGCTTCTGTCCTGATCTGAATCTCCATCACGTCCACCACGGCGAGGTTTCTAACGAGGATGCAGAGAATGGTTCAGAAGATTTTAGGAATCGATATCGGATCTTTTTAAACACAGCACTGCTCAAAAGCAAGAAAACGACATCCCAGAATGGACAGAGAGGAGGAGAAACACTGTCATCACTAATGAGGCTGGAGCGCCAGAGCAACACACTTCAAACCCGGTAACACACCGAGACACACACTTGTTCACCTCAAAGACAAAACACCTAAAAACAGTTTCTACTGTTCGTAGAAAGTCGTGCATCAACAAAACAATCCATAACAAGGGTTCAACACAGGAGACTCAGATCTTCAGACCAGGACTCAGCCATCCACCTCCACCTGAAGGACAAAGGACTCTTCTCCTTAGAGGACAACAATGTCCACATTTCATCCAGAGAAGACAGATGGATTGAAAGAGGAGTAAAGATGTCTCTGTGACCAGAGGAGGTGGATGGAGATATAATTCAGTCTGAACATCTGTCCTCAAGGAGCTTCACTGACACCTTCAGTCTCTGGACATTAATGGATCATCAGAGAACCATTGACTGGAGACGGGATCAGAACAGGTTCCTCCAGGTCATTACCAGACTCTAGTCATGTGACCTTCAGGTGGACTCCACCCACAGATGTTCCTGATAAAAACCTAAACTCTCCACCAGACATTTAGAGCTGAACACTTGGAGGAAACGTCTTCTACAAACACAACACGTCCACATGAGTTTGTTCTGTCTTGTTCCTTTATAAACCATGACCTAGATGACAAATAAATACCTTCACAAACACACATATCATATCTGGACATTTAATTTAATACCAAACCACTTGTGGAGGACCTCATGAAACCTTTCAGGACGTTATTAAAGCTGAAGCTTGAACTTCTAACGTCGTCATGTGGCGTTCCCTGTGAGATGAAGCGTCTGATCCGTGTGGTCTGTGCAGCTTTACGTCTGAGTGTGGGAGGGTGTGCTGCAGGATATTCATGCTGGTGCTTGCATGTGTTCATGTTTGTCTTCCATACGTCCTGCCTTTGATTTGGTGTTCTTGCCCTCACTTTTCCTGGATCAGCTGTCTGGAAGCCGGCCAATAACTGCAGGGCATAAACAACAAGTTCAAGGAATGTCTAAAGAGGAGGGCTGGCAGGGCTGGCAGGACTGGAACGCTTGCAGGGAGTCGAGCTTCTGTTCTTATAGCTGCTTTGATTCATAGACGCTTGTTTTCTGTCATTGGCTCCCAGCAGAAAGTCAGCTCCATGAAGGCGTGAGTAAACACGGCTGATTGACTCTTTGACTTCGGGGCTTTATCGCTGTTTTGGCTACGATAATGCAGAAGATGTATATCATATTTATGTGTGAGGAACGGGAGGAGAACAGAGATAAATCAAAGCGCTGCTGCCATTCGCTGTCAGGTTGGGTTTCACACACGTCTCTTCATTAAAGGGACTCAAATCAGCAGCGATTAGATGGACTTAGATTGACTCAAAGCTGAGTTAAGCTTTTAGAAAACGTCACCGTGTCAAAACCAGGGAACAGCTTCGCTATAGTTCATGTTAAAAGTGACTTTTACTTCCACAACAAAGACAAAAACAAACAGCAAAGTCTACACAATATAACTGCTCCAAACTTTACAAGACCAAGAGAGAACAAAGGGACTTAAATACTGGTTCAATCAAACCAAATGAAACATAAAAGGTGGAGACAAACAATCATAGAGTACAACTACATACAAAGTAAACCCAGCTACACCTAAATCCCCCCATGCCACGTCAGGACATGGTACAGCCTGATGAGCTGGCTCCACCCTCAGCCACGCCTCTTTCTCACCAGGAAACAGAACTAAAGGAATAAAGTCTAATACATCAGACAACCAAACCAGCTCTCCAGTATCTCCTCATTGTGTTAATGAGTGCACTCACTTTAACAGTTTACGATTAAAAGCACACGAATGACTGAATGAATTAAACTGTGAAGAGTGTTAAATGTTGTTGCAAATGAAACCAAGGAGACGAGAGAATGGGACGAAGTGATGGATGTGTCCATCACAGAGGTCAAAGTGTACGCAAAGACAAAGACATCTGGACTAGTTGTGTTTCTAGAAGACGTTTCCTCAGAGTCTCCATGTCTTTTTTTTATTATTTAAACTTTAGTTCCATGTTCTCTCTTTGCATTTATTTGTTTTTAAGCTCTGTAGCATTTAAAGTATAAATGTGATCCATACTACCTCTCACCAGTCAGTGACAGAATGACAGCGATGGTCTGAGGCGATCCTGGGGAAGTAGCCGACACTAGTCATTGGATATTGTTGTATATTCTGTATTATATGTGTCTTTTCATATCACTACGGCAAAAGAAGAAAAATAATTTTATTGTACAGGGAAACATGTTTTTCTTCTGTGCACATGTTAGAATTTAAGCTTGAATGCATATCAAGCTAGTTAGCTTAGCATTACCTGGTAGAATAAAATAAAACTGATCAATCCTGTCAGATCTGAGCTGGTGGGTCTCTTGGTTGACTTTTTGTTTTGTGCTGGCCATGGTGGTGACTTATGGATATAGATCTGTTCATCCATCCATCCATCCATCCATCCATCCATCCATCCATCCATCCATCCCTTGACCAGACACACCTGTTCTAGGTGACTACCACATGAATCTGACTGATGGATCACAGAGTCTGTACAAAGCTGCATATAATATAAAACTAATTTTGTTTAATTATGTCATTCTGATTTCTTCAGTAATAATCAACAATGTAGAAAATAAAGACAAGTCATTGAATGTGAAGATGTGTCCAGTGTATGTGTATGCTGCAGAGGATTTTATTAAATTGTGTGTATTTGTAATACAAATGTCCTTTTCACAGTTCCAGTTGTCAGATCACAGCGTGAGATCTTCACATTCATCCTTTCATGCCTCATCTCTAACTGGCCACAGCAGTAAAATGATTCCACATCAGCATGAAGCCAGATTGTTCCAGATCTTGTCTCCCGTGGAGACGAGCCATCTAGTGCGTTTCATTAGGACACGTTTCACTAGTTAATGAATGTTGTAATTATTCCAGTAAAATCAAATCACTGGCTCTGTGACAGTAGTCACTATGTGGACAGCTGCTTCATCTCCAACAACCAGTTCATGAGCAGGACCCCTGCAGAGTAGGTCAAAGGATAAAATACATGAAGAGTAGAAGTGTGCATCATTAGACTGGAGGATCCTCCATGTAAAGTCACTTCAGCTGGACCTCAGCTGATCATTTATCTTAGTGACTAAACCCGTACCGAGAGTTATCCTCATGTAAAAGCACATTTGAATATATTTTCTCTCTTCACAACATTTAAAATTCTGCCAACGACGCCAGCTTTATGTCAGGATGAGTGTTGGTGAAGTTTTCCATTTAATAACAGCTTTCTGAAAACACTGGTCTGAATCCAAAGAGACGCCGTCTGCATTCCTGACTGACGCTGAATAACAGAGACGTGTGATGAACCACATGGTGACGACATGAACCAAGACACAGCAGAGAGCCCAATGTTCACATGGATCAACACGTCTCCATCCTGATCAATGACTGGATGAACCGTCACCATGGAGACCAGATCAGATACATGAGTCTACAACAGATGAAGAGGAACATCACATCTACTGGAAATAGAACAAATGAAGAATGAGGCTGGAGGGGGAGAAGAAGAAGAAGAAGAAGAAGAAGAAGAAGAAGGAAGATGAGGAGGAATAAGAGGAGATGAAGGACAAAAATGAGGAGGAAGAAGAAGAATGAACATATAAGGAAAGGGAAGAGGAGGAGGGGAAGACAACCAAGATGTCTCCACGTCTCCATCGTCTCTGTCCACATGGACTCCATCTTGGTTCATCTTGTTTTTCTACCTCCATGTTTCTGTCCCTCCTGGAAACTCCTCACCTGACAATGATTAGCAGAGGTTACCATGGTTACCACCTCTACTCCTCACCTGATGTGTAGCCAGGGAGGACCCAGCTGATCAGGAGTTTACATGGTTATTAAGGAGATCGGATTTTCAGGTCTGTATCTGACTGGACCAGTAGCAGACGACTCAAATAGTTCCTGTTAAAGCTCAACTAGATTCCTCTTTCTGTTTCTGTTTCTTCTCTGCTCTGTTGGTTAATGCTTAACGTTATGCTTCCGGCTGACTTTGTGATCATTTTAAAGATTTTAAAGAACAAAGATGCTGAGGAATACTGGACACAGCTGGCAGCTAATGGAACAAATAATGTTAATTAAAAACAGAAATAATCATCTTTTTTATAAAAACTAAAATATAACTGACTGTATAATGAGCAGTAAATGAAGCTCAGCTCATGTTAAACATGTGACCTCTCCTCTGATTTGAGAGTGCAGCTGGTCTCAGACCACCAGAGGATTTTTAAGGGGATCAGACCCAACATGGCCTCCAGCCACTGAGGGTAAATCTTATTAAAGGTTTATGCCTCCCACCCACCCCCCCATTCCCTGATCACAGAGAACATCAAAGTGTCATCTGGGGGAAACTGCTGCATCGTCCTGAGAAGTCCAGACATTTATTTTCTGGGGGAAGTGATGTTAAATGAAGAGTTTAGATTAGACTTCAGCATTTACTATTATTCAGAACCAAATTTATAGCAACCATTGAAACTCAGGCCTCGCTAAGACCTCACATCAACATCTGGTCTCACCTGTCCATCTCTAAGTCCCTGTGTCTCCACCTGGTCTTAATCTAAATGTGTCTCCACATGCGTCCCCAGCCAGCACTTGAGATCTGATCTCAGTTTGTGTGTCTGTAAATCAGCAGCGCCATCATGTGGTCAGTAGAATATTGACCACATGATAATATTCACACCTGGACCTGTTTAACCTGGACTCTAGAGACCAGATCAGTCTTCACACCTGGACCTGTTTAACCTGAACTCTAGAGACCAGATCAGTCTTCACACCTGGACCTGTTTAACCTGGACTCTAGAGACCAGATCAGTGTTCACACCTGGACCTGTTTAACCTGGACACCAGAGACCAGATCAGTGTTCACACCTGGACCTGTTTAACCTGGACACTAGAGACCAGATCAGTGTTCACACCTGGACCTGTTTAACCTGGACACCAGAGACCAGATCAGTCTTCACACCTGGACCTGTTCAACCTGGACACTAGAGACCAGATCAGTGTTCACTCCTGGACCTGTTTAACCTGGACTCCAGAGACCAGATCAGTGTTCACACCTGGACCTGTTTAACCTGGACACTAGAGACCAGATCACTCAGTTTGGATGTTAATGTGAAGTAAATGAAGAAATTCCACAAGAAAACCTGCAAAAACAAACATACATTTAAAAAGTCTAAATAAACAGATCCCCACTAACCTGCCCTTTAATGCTTAATATGAAAAAATGGCGGCCATCTTGAATCACTTAAAAGCTTTCTGCTCTTTCCCTGTAGCTAAATGTGAAACTCTAATGGGTTTTGTTTGAAGAAAATGCTGAAAACCTGTTCGGAGGGTATTTTTATTTTAATAGAACTCAGTAGATACTTCATCCTCATTTACATTACATTTATGAGGCTTTTAAAATCCCGTCCTGTTGTGCACTCCTGTCCTATCAGCGGTAAAAACCTTTCTGCAGGAGAAGGGTCGCCGGAGACGAGTCGTCTTTTTCTTTAAAACATTTAAACACACACAGAGACCTGAACATGGTCGGATCCGGCGTTTTGAACTCCTCCTTTCTCCACTTTATATATTCACATCAGCATCTTTCACACCTGTGGAAATTAAAGTCACTAGTACAAAATGTAATGAACCCTTCACCAGAATTGACTTTAATAAGGTATAATTGCATGTTGCCAGACTTGCTGGATTTAACTGTGGTTTATTTAACTGTAATTACTGACGTTGCTGATTGAGAGAAAGTTTTGTCCATTTCATTTCCAGTTCCATCTCACAGGCTGTGAACAGAAAACCTGACCGTCTGCAATTACACCCAACGGACCTTTGCTCCCACACATTAGTCACTGCTCCATTAAACAGTTTGATAGAATAGAAGCTAATTAAACTACATTTTTACCTGACTGACTGAGAGTGGAGGTCCTGTGAGCTTTGATAAATCTTTTATTGTTTACATGAATACTCTCTGTGACCTTGTTTGGTTTTCTTTGTGTTTCCTGGTTTTATTTTGTAAAACTCTTCCTTGGCGTTTCTAGTCCCGCTTCACTTCCTGTCACTGGTTTCCCTCTGATAACGATTTGATTCTCCATCTCATTAGTTTCACCTGTGTCTCATTAACTCTCTCAGCCCATGTATGTATACACCGATCAGCCACAGCATTATGACCACTGACAGGAGAAGTGAATAACATTTAAACCATCTTGTGACAGTTCAGTGTTCTGCTGGGAAACTTCTGGACCTGGCTTAAATGAAGATGTCATACCTCAACATACCAAACAACATGAACCTGCCTCCTCTATTTCAAATGTAAAATCAGTTTCAGTACTCAGTTTTTTCTCGTCTTGCAGTCTTCGGGGTATTGACGTCAGGTTTCAGGAGTCCTGTGTAGCGTTCTCTTTCATTAAGGTTCTTTATTTAATACCCGCTAAGACCCCCGTCTCCATGCAACCCGAGTGAGCTGAAGTTTTGTGATAACACTTTCTCTGCCTGCGTGTCTGGAGGCCTCGGCTCGTCTGGGCGGGCGTCGGGGAAGAAGACGCTGCCAGGGAATGATGAACACGCTGCCCCCCCTTGCCCCCCCACCCTCAGCCTCCCTAATCCGCCCCAATCTAATTTAGATTAGCCCTGAACATTCCCCCAACATTCTCCGAGCTGCTGATATTACAAACATGCCTCACAACATTCGGGCGTGTTCGCAGAGTATGTCAGGATGATCCCGGCTCGAGGGCTGATGGAGGGGGTGGGTGGGGAGTCTTGGTTAATGTATGTATGTATGTTTCAGGAGGTAAATGGTTTTCTTCTGGGTTTGTGTCGACAGCTTTAAAGCTAAACATACACACGGACTAGCATCTATAAAAAAATAAATGAATGGTCATTCCCACACTGACTATCTACAGTGGCTTCAGGAGACGGACACCTTCTCTACCTTTAAGGTTCAGCTTTAAAACTCCTTTTGAACAAAGCTGATAGTTAGTGCTGGCTCAGTGACACTGGACCATCCCTTAGTGATGCTGCTATAGGCCTAGGCTGCTGGGGGTCTTCCCATGATGCTATAGGCCTAGGCTGCTGGGGGTCTTCCCATGATGCTATAGGCCTAGGCTGCTGGGGGACTTCCCATGATGCACCAGTCCTCTGTCCACGCATTCAGGTGCTACTACGGCCTTAAGCAGATGGTTGTGCTTCAGGTTTCATTCTGATAAAATGGATTTTTGTCTTCTTGCTGCTCTGAAGGTTTCAGGCTCTGGCTTCTGTAAACCATCTTAAGACAATATGAATAATTATTGACGCTATAAGTACAAATGCAATGCACTGAATTGAGGAAAAAGCTGGCAGGCAGACACCCTTTCTACCTTTAAAACTTTCTTTTTTAATAAAGTTCATAGTTATAGCTGGCTCAGTTGACCCTGACCCATCCCTTAGTGATGCTGCTATAGGCCTAGGCTGCTGGGGGAGCCTGCAGTTGGCTAGCATCAGTCAACCACCATTAAAACAGAAGGTTGTTTATTGGTTTACCGGTTTATGGCTCATCTAAGATAAATAACTAGTAAAGATCATTCTTGGCTGGAGGTCAGGACGTCACCATGCGGGTGCTGTTCCTAATAAACTGTTCTCAGAGTGAACACATGAAGTCAGGATCAGACTGCAGCGTTTATACAGCTGTCCATGAAGGAATGTTTGACGTCAAATAAAGTGAAAATAGAGTTTATATGAACCGACATGGACGCTCTTCCTCCTCCTCCACAGTTTCCGTTAAAGTGACACTGAAGGCTTCAGCTCAGCTGTAGTGTGTCTTTGTTGTGTGTCTCCATCAGGGCATCACAACCCAACTAATCTCTCCTCTGACCTTGCCGACACAAAACAGAGCCATTCGTAACTCGGTGTATTCTTCATATCGCTCCGACCACAAACATCCCTCCTCCCTCCTCCCTCCTCCCTCCTCCCTCCCCACGTCTCCCCCTCTCTCTCCTTGAGCTGAATGTGCAGACACAGCATTTGTTGTGGAAACACAGTCACATTCCTTCCTACATTTCCACACATTTGACACAAACACCCAGAGCCTCTCCTCCTTGACAAGCCTGGCTGGTATTTATCTGTCCTTTCATTTTATAATAAAGACGCTTGAAGCAGCGTCCTGTGAAGAGCCAGGGGTCTCCAGTCTGTTCTGTCCTCAGCGTCCTGTAAAGAGCCAGAGTCTCCAGTCTGATCTGTCCTCAGCGTCCTGTAAAGAGCCAGAGTCTCCAGTCTGTTCTGTCCTCAGCGTCCTGTAAAGAGCCAGAGTCTCCAGTCTGTTCTGTCCTCAGCGTCCGTCCAGATCTTAGTGATTGACGTCATCCTGCTGGTTGTGTGTTCGGAGCCTTCCCTGCCTCCTATTGTTTCCTCTTCTGTTGCTGCTTTCTCTGCCTCCTCCTTCGCTCTATCCTCTTCCTCATCTCCCTCCCTCTCTTTTCATTTCCTCTCCTCGCTCCTCTTTTCTTCATCCCTCTGCCTCTCTCTGGTTCGGGGCTGACTGGAGGAGCCAGATCAGCCATATGTGACCTATTATTTGTCTTTAGGAGGAGACTCAGTATCTGATCTAATAAACGATGAAGGCTCATATTAGAAATGATCCATCTCTGCTCGTCCTACATGAGGATTAGAGTCAATAGACTTGCTCTCTTGTCTTTTCTCTTCATCTCGTTTCTTCTCCTACGACCCCCCTCTCTCTCTCCTCTCATTTCGTCTCCCCTTTCTTTGCTTTCCATCTTTCCCATTCACCCATTCACTTCTTCTCCATTGAACTCATATCTGGTCTTCACCTCCTCTAGACAACATGTGAGAATACTTTCGTATCAGTAGCTGATCATTAACTTAGTTGTATATTCACTAGTATTCACTAAACTACAATACAAGTCATTTAAAAACTTTACTCATATTTTACACCCCTGCATTTAACACATACCGTGGGCTAATACATCTCCATCCTGATCAATGGCTGATCAGAGATTAACTGTTACCATGGAGACCAGATACATGAGTTTATATCAGAACATGTTTATTGACGAAGAGGAGCATCGCATCTATTGGAAATACAGGAGAAGAAGAAGGAGGAGGAGGAGGAAGAGGAGGTAGAGAAGGAAGGACAAGATGGCAGAGAAGGAGGAGAAGAAAAAGGAGAAGAAGGATGATGGAAGAAGAAGAAATAGAAGAAGAAAGAGGACAAGGAAAGGTAGAAGAAGAAGCATGGTGATGATGTAGGAGAAGGAGTAGGAGAAGAAGAGGAAAAGATGATGGAAAGGAGGAGGAGGATGAGAAGAAAGAAGATGAAGAACGAAGGAGGCGAAGATGAAGACTAGGACATATGTGGAGGAATAGAAGAAGAAGAAGGAGAAAAAGAAAAAGTAGGAGGAGGAGGAGGAGAAGTTGAAGAAGTATCTCCTCCTCCTCCTCCATGTCCTGAATGTGTAGAGTCTTAGAAGACGGCCAAGATGTCTCCACGTCTCCATCGTCTCCGTCCACATTGATTCCATCTTGGTTCATCTTGTTTTTCTACCTCCATGTTTCTGTTTCTCCTGGAAACTCCTCACCTGATGTTGATTTAGTAAAGGTTACCATGGTTACCACCACCAGAACCTCTACTCCTAGAGTCCATCAGGTCTGAGGTTTGATTCTGATTACTAGTAGAGATGTGGCCATGTAAACACAGAACTTCTGGTTCCAGCTTCGCTGCAGCGATAGTCACCATCATCTCTATTCAGAAGAAGGTCAGAGGCCGAGGTTAGTCGGTTGAATCTCAGTGTCACCGTGCTGCAGGAAGGCGAGCGTGTCCTCCTGCTGAAAGCTCTTCTGCTTTATCTCCGTCAGGACATCAGGACAGAGACGGGGTTTTATCTGGATGAGAGACACGTGAAGGTTGAGATCCTCAAACTGTTTTCATGTTGTAATAATGATGATCGATCTTCTATTCATCTGGGCTGGAACAAGAGGAGTGATCTCCACTAGCTGATGTTTGGAAGCATCTCATCTTAGGATAACGTCTCAATGTGACGTCTAAACGCTCACGGTAGATGTTGGTTTGGAACCAAAGTCATGTGACCCATCACAAGCTTCCTGATGTGTTGAATGAAAATTAAAAGAGTTGCTGTGGTTGATCAAATTGTTGCAGTTTGAATTCATTCTCACACAGAAACAAACACATGAAATGTTCAGAAACTTCTCTTGAACACATGTTACAGACTTCATCCATGAGGAGAACCACCACTACAGGACCTGTGTCTTTTATCACAGGTTTCCATTCACCTCTCTGATTGTCATGTTTGCATTTCATCCCACATTTACTTCTTACTAAGTCTAATTTAAAGGTGGAATTTAAAATAAACTTTTAATAAACATAGCTGTGTGCTTTCTGTCTCCAGCTAATGTCAGAACAGAAACTGCTGAAGTATAAATACTGAGACAAACCAACCTGTTGTCTTATTAACTGCATATATTAATACTGTCTACGTAAAGCCGCTGCAGACATGTCTGTGTTGGTCTGTTTTAGTGAAAACTGAGGAAGAGACAAGACAATGATTACCAAGTGAACCTCTGCAGAGGAAAATCACATAAATATGTTTAAATTGCACTAGTGTGTTTGACTAATGATGCATATTTTAAATGACATTTTAATCCTTTCAATCAGTTTAATTAAAATGGCAAAAAAAAAAAATATAAGTAAATAAATATGTATGGTGGCAGAAATAATGCAGATAGCATCAACTGAGGTGAATGACCAGATAGAGCTGCTGTATTAACATAATGTATGAATTAATTATTCAAGTAAATATTCATATTGAAATATCACAATGTATTCTTAACGTAATCTTTTAAAAATAACAAAGATTTCACTGAAAAGAAACTAGAGAGGCCATGAAGGCGGCCATTTTGGAAACGGCTGCCAAAAGCTAGTGACTGCAGAGCATGGGTAAATCCAGCAGGGGGCAGATGACCAGGATCAGAATGATTACAGCAGAAACTGAAACAGTTAAATGGTTAAAAGAGCAGGAAAGTATAAACTGTTTTCATTTCACTGGTTGGTACCAGTTAAATATTTGGCCGTCAGTACCTGGCAGCCTTTAATCACGCAGCAGGAACATGTTATGACACCAGGATGAAAACCAGTTGGCCATAATTCAGACTCTGTGTCAGAGATCAGCATCACCGAGGCACAGAGCCGTCCACCACGTCCAGCATAAATGAGACCTGCAGCTCTCTGGTCAAAGCTCCAATCTCTATTTATTCATTCGTCTTCCACAGAGACGCTGAGGACAAGTCCTCCACGGATCTGCAGTCACCGTCTTAGTCTTTAGAAGCTCCAGAAAATGGTCACATTAAAAGTTGTGTTTGCTGAAGGTGTCGGCTGTAATGACTAGCACGCCGTTCTTTACTCAGACGACGAGTCGGAGAGCTCAGATGGTGTTTGTTCTGTCTGACTCGGTTATCTAAACCCGGAGACGCAGCAGAAATGGCTTTTTGGAAAATGCCGCTACTAAATCTGTGAAGAATCCTGAGAATGTGCCTGCAGCTACCCCCTCCTCCTCCCTGCACGCCTTTACATACAGATACAGTCTCTCATCGGGATGTATGTCAATACCAACAGAGATAAGACGTCATGCTAACACCACCCTCAGACGTCTGTGGAACATGAGTAGAGCTAATAAAACCTCTGTGTTCATCTTCTTTGGTCCATCTCCACCGGATCACGTCAGGTCTCATTCAAGAACATTATCAGGATGTGATGGAAACGTGTCTGTGAAGGGTCTCAGTTGTCCAGGTCATGGTTTATCAAAGCAGAGACGAAGACATGTGGACGTGTTGTGTTTGCAGAAGACGTTTCCTCCAAGTGTTCAGCTCTAAATGTCTGGTGTCTCTCTGTGTTAATGCTGTCATGGACTGGCTACCTGTGTCCCAGATGAAGGCTGGACGAGTGTTTCATGCAGAGAGTCAATGATAGGAGGACGTCCTGGCGTCTCTGGAAGACCAGGACACAGTCTGTACATGTATGCATGGACGCACTGTCACACACTTTACGTAGAAACACCGTTTTAGCTAAAAGGGTAAAGAACACACTCTCCTGAAGTCTGGCTACCTTTGTTCATTTTCTCATCCCTCCCAATCTGTCACTCCTCCGAGTCCTGCAGAACACATCTTAAATAGACAATAAGACAGCTGGAAAAGACAAAGACAGGACAGAGGAGATGAGGAGAGGAGGGGGGAGATGAAAGAGAAACAATCTGCCTCTGACTAATGAAAGGAGTGGGACTGTAAAAGTAAAGGTTTAATCCATCAGTCAGAGCGTTGCTTAATGAGGACAGAGAGGAGGATGTGGAGGACGTGGCGTAGAACATGTTTCGCCTTTGTCTCGTTTAAACTTTATTAAAGCTGAAGCTCCAGACATGTCGGCCGTACCGAACGTTTAACACGGAGAAGACACGCGATCTAAAGATGACAGCCTCTTGATGCTAATCCATCTGACTGCCATCTCATTTCATTAAACACACAGCAGAGAAAACTTTAACCAAAGAGTCATTTAAATCTTCTCTCTCTTTATTCCTCATCAGTTCATCTCAGAGAAGGAACCAGAAACAAACAAAAAGCTTACCATCGTTCAAGTAGGAGACATCAAGGTCTCCGTGAAGGTTCTCAGTTGTCCAGGTCATGGTTTATCTAAAAACACTAAGCTGAAACAAAGACATCTGGACATGTTGTGTTTCTAGAAGACGTTTCATCCTCAGCTGACAATTAGAGAAAACTGAAACTAATTCTGTGATTTTAAAATGAATCTTACTTTTGAGAGATTATTAAATGTTTGTTGGACAAAAAGGTAATTCAGTACCTCCCCATGAAGAGAAACCAGCTCCTACCACGTCTGTAGAGATCTCTCCTTCCAACCTCATCTCCACAGCAATGAACAGTAGAAACGGCTTCACAACGCTTCATTCATCTGCAGTTCCCTCTCGTCTGAGCAGGTCTAGAACCAACATCTCCTCCACAGCCCCAAACAGCCCCAAACTCATCCACGTTAGATCCCTTTAACTACAGAAACGTTCCAGTCCACCTTAAGAAGGGGAAAATGTTCCAAAACACCTTCGATCTGTTTTTCTTTTTACATTTTTTCCCAAAGTCCAACCTGGAAATCCAACTTTAAAATATCACTGATTTCCTGAACTGAACAGGGATTGTAAAGTTCTGTGAAGGATCCTAATGCAGATGCACTCAGACATCCCAATAAATAACATGCACATTAAACAGAATGTGTCACTAATGAACATGTTAACAGAGATAATGAGGGATTCAATCAGTCGGTTTACAGCAGTGTCTCACATGGACATCAGTCTGAAGCATCTCTTGACTTTTCACTGGAAATAAACCGAAGCTCGTTGCTTTTTGAACACAACGTTAGTTCAGCTGCAGCTACATCCTCCAAGACGTTTCTCCTGATCACGGATTAATGAATGAATGAATGAATCCTGCTTGAATATTCAAAAGCAGAAGCTCAGTTAACTCATGTAAGTATAACTAAAGAGGAAATATTACTCATTCATTCTAACAACCTTCCTCTTGATGTTTTCCACAAACATTTTCATAAACTTCTTTGAAACCCTGTGAAGGATTAATAAATCCTCCTGAGGATGTTTAAGTGTCTCATTCAACAATAAAATGTTGAAGTTACAGCTGATGGTAAATCAGTTTGAAATGATTCAGACGTGTCCACGTTCATTCATCCTCCTGCAGTCGTCTACCTGACTCACACTCCGTCACATCTACACATCACTTCCTTTGTGGGAGTCTCTGGAACAATAACTGATAATCCACGCTCATTATTCCTGGATTCTACTTCACAGTCTCTCCTGCAGCGGAGGAGGAGCTGAGCTGCTGATGTGAAGCATCAGAGGGACTCTTTGTGTTACGTCTGCTTCCTCTGCAGCGGCTCTTTATGAATGAGAATGGATGTGAGTCATGGAGGAAGGATGAGGATGCGCTGGCTTGTAGGATGCGTTTGTGGAAATCTTCATCTCTGAGACCGGCTCAAAACCAAAGCTTGAACCTGAAGACAGAGACTTTTTATTTTTACATTTAAACCTCAAACTGGTCAACTTCAGTGTGGATAAAATATTTCCTTTAATAAAATGATGGTCCTGGGAAATGGTCTTGTGTGATGTAACCATCTGGTCCATGCCCCAGTACTTCCATCACTACAGAACTTCATTGACAGAATGGTTCTGCTGCTTTGGAGCATTACATCTGCTGGAAATAATGTGTAGAGTCTTAGAAGACGACCAGGATGTCTCCATGTCTCCATGGTTGCTGTCCACATGGACTCCAGCTTGGTTCATCTTGATTGATTTATTCCAACCAGAGAGAAACCAGCAGTTATCAAACGACTGAGGCGGCTCCATCAGGGAACTTTGATTCTGATTAGTAGTGGAGTGTCTGTGTCCATGTCTTCATTATAAGCCTGACTCTTTTCTCTCTTTAATTGTGTCACTGATCCATCGAGGCCTCACAGCTGTGGATCTGTAACTGAATCTAGCTGAGACATTTTCAATAATCATGATATCTGTGTCTGATGATACTAAAGAGTGTGATTCCGTGCATATTTAATGTTATTTATGTTCAAATGTACAGAAAGGGTCCTGTACGCAGACCGTTAGACAATGTGTGACAATGAAAACAGGATTTTCCTCGTCTCATCTGATTCATTCTTTTAAAAGAACCTTTACATAAAACCATAAAACATGACCCTTCAGGAGCAGGTTTACAGTTTAAACAGAGCAACGGAAAACAGTTTCCACTCTTACTGCCTCTGTTCAGCTGTCAGATTAGTCAAACCCTCCAAACTGTCCTGGCATTGTTGACAAGACAGTTTTCCTGTGTGTTGAAGGCGTGCTGCGAGCTCTGAACAGACGCCACCGAGCCCTAAAATAATGGAACGCAAACCCTGCAGGAAGCAGCTGAGAAACAGAAAAACCTCCGACTGTTCACTTCTGAGAATTTGACTTGGAAGGCTGTGTAGGAGTTCAGTATGTGACCTTTAACCCGCCCTCGTGTCGATATCTCAGCTGTTACTGAGAAAGATTCTACTGTGGGCTTCCATTGATGACCACACAACAAACAATCTCCCATTCAATGTGTTTGTTTGGTGTTCAGAGAACTTCTCAGTCGTCCAGGTCTGCTCCAGCAAAGATTTGCCTGGACCAATGAGATCATTTGGGGCGGGGCTTAATGTGGTGATGGACAGAAGAGTGACAGCAACTTAGAGGAAGTTTATTCCCTACATACACGTGTAGGGAACATCTGAGGAAACTTGTTTCAGGTTCTGGACTACTACTGGAAGGTATCTGGACCAGATACTTTCCAGTAATTGGAGGAGTTTGTCCTCTTTCTCTAGTGTAAAGACGTGTACAGAGTCCAGCTGTAGAAAGAGTCCATGCACTAGATGTCCCCTGGTCTGCAGGCTGAAGCTCCTCATTGAGTTGACCTTCAAGAAGCTGGAACTCTTCCCTGATCTCCACAGATAGAAGAGTCCATTGTTTGGGTGGTTGAGGTCCTTCACTGTCCTTGAGGAAGACACACTCAGATGATCGGTCCATCCTCTGGAGAGCCAAACCAAACCAAACTGTCAATGGTGTAGAACGTCCTCAGGACCTGAGACTTCAGCTTAAATCTGTTTAAAGGCGGTAGAGACATTGTTTTAGCGTCTTCACTATTTCAGTGCAGAGATTTTGATTCACCTTGGTGTCCAGGTGAGAGGAGCAGGAGTTGATCTTGATCTTCTCCTGAATTCTAGTTATTGAACTATTCTGACTTTTCTTCCTTTTTGCTCTGAAGCAAAGTAAAACCTGTTTCCTTGAACACTTCACAGCGTCATCAGGATCCTCACGTAGCTTCTCTCCGGGCAGGCAGGTCAGAGCGTTGGCGTGTCAGCAGGATGTTGTCTTGTGTTTGCACCGAGCTCATGAGCCCAGGATCCCGCTATTCAGCTTCTTCATCATCGCGTCTTTGTCCCCGAACAATCAGCATCACCGACGCCGAGCTGCACCGAGGCTCAATGGCAGTAAATCACCCTGTAAGTGCTCCACAGTTTGACACATGAGTCTGCTGACATCCGGTTCCTGATCAACAAAGACGCTCCAGCTGTGTCCCGGTGCTGCTGGTGTTTGTGTGTCTTTTGAATCATATTTGTTGTGTGCATCTGTGTGTGTGTTTTTTGCGTTTGCCTCTACATGAGCGTTTTTACGGGAGCCAGATCTCTTCCTTCTTTCCAAAGGCAACCAGCTGTGTTGACAGAAGAAGCTGATTCTCTATTCTCCTCCCTCCCGTCGGTCTTCTTCCGTTCCGCCCCACAGACATCCACACACACACACACACACACACAATCACACAATCACACAAACATGCTCTCGCCCACCTACGTCCACACACCCACAAACACATTCAGCCAGACGTGGCAATGGATCTTGTCAGTTTTAATAAACAGTTACATCTTTCAAGCTGCTGATGTTGCAGGGAGGCAGATCAGAGAGAGAAGGAAGGAAAAGATGGAGGGAGGGTGAGGGAGGGAGGGTGAGGGAGGGAGGGGGCAGCGGGGGACGTCGTCCTGCTGAACAATACAAAACCAAAGTGAACTCTGACTTCATGGACGAGACAAAGACGTATGTGGAGGGCCATAGCCTCAGCATGGATGCTGTGCTTTGCATCATAAGATTGGTTGTGTGCTTGTGTGCAATGACCATAGAAGACGAAAAGAAGGACTCAGCAGACGGTACGGTCTCCAGGTTACGGATGGAAACACTGGACGCTTGTTTTCTTGTTTTACATTTGAGAGCAGCCACGCTTACGTCTAAAGTTCAGAAAAGATCTGCAAAAGAAAACGAACTGTTCACTGAGTGTGGATCAGGATCTCAGGCCACGTTCTCTCCTCACATTAACATCAGTCTATGGGCAGTCTGCAAAAAACTCAGCTTAAACAACAAAGTTTTAAAATGAGGGATATGTTAGTTGAAAGAATCTAAATGATCTGCCACTTAGAACGTGGAACTGGTCAGAGGGGAACTCAAATGCACAACTCAGAACAGGTGGTGGAAATATAATTATTTACTTCCAAAAAATAACGAAGGAAAAAAGTTACAAAACATAAGAACATAAGAAAAAGAGCAGAAGGACTCTGGAGGAAGGAACCATGGAGACTAAATACAGAGGGAACAATGAGGCACAGGTGAGACACATCAGGGCGGAGCTAACAATCAGGGACAGGGAGACTTACAAAATAAAACAGGAAATGCTCAGTTAAACAAGACCACGTTCCATAGAGCTGGATGAGACATCAGTAGAACAGGATGGAAATGTGTGTCTCTTCCAAGAAGGCCCAGATTTGTCCAAACTGGAGTTTCAGACTAAAACTCAGTAGATTTGTGTCGATCCAAGGAGTCCGTCTATATAAACATGCACAGCTCTGTAACTACAGGCTCATTTCATCTTCTCAGGTCACATATTAACAGTGGTGGAAAACCAAGGAGGGTATTTTGGTAAAACACGTCTTATTCTACAAAACTTCCCATACCGGGAGTTGAACCCGGGCCGCCTGGGTGAAAACCAGGAATCCTGACCGCTAGACCACATGGGACCATGATGTTGGTGGAGCAGAGGCCTCAGAGACTCAAGTATGAGACATCTTCCTGAGAGCTGAGAAGATGAGATCTTTACCTGTCACTCACTTTATGATTTTATCTTCTGACAGATTAGAAAAGCCTCGGTCGTAAATCGTTGTGAGGACTCGGCCGTGATGTTTCGGGTGGAGCTGAAGGACGGTCCAACCATGGAGACGGGGTCTGTTTGTGTGGTTGGTTGATGTAAGCTGCTCTGGGCTCCCCCGGTTGCCATGGTGAACGTCTGGGCGGTTTTTGGAGCTTGGCCTGTAGCTGGATGCTGGATTCTTGGTTCCTTGTTTACTGCGTTCACTGTCCACCACTGTATCAGAGTATTAATGCTGCCACTTAATATTGATAAGAATGTGACTATAGGCCAGCGATCCAATCCCAGCATGCATTGTTGCTGAGAGAGGACATATGAACTCTCTCTGTCTGTCTCCAATAAGCGAGCATCCTCTGCTCAGAGCAAAGCAGCTTGAGGAAATGAGATTTGTTCCGGAGGCCGAGATCGAGTCGACACCGACGTCTACGCTCTCTCTTTCTCTCTCTCTCTCTTTCTCTTCTTCCCTCTTTCTTTCGGTGTCTGTCACTTACTCTGAAGCTTTATTTCTAACCCACACACACGATGTACGCTGAGAGGGATTTGTTCTCCTGACAGCTCCTCAAAGAGTAAAAAAATAAATAAAAATCAATGTTTGAAAAGACGAAGGCAGTTTTATTCAGAACGGCAGCAGGGAATGGTGATGAGGGCAATAAGGGCCGGGTTATGGTCTCTAAGAACAACTGGCCGACCACACTGGACATAAAACGGGTTTATAGTGACGCGCTGTCACCAGGAGAGGAGGAGGAGGTGAAGGAGGAGACGCATTAACGTTTAAAACTCAGATAACGCTGCAGATTTTACAACCTTCACGCAGACGACCAATCACTGCATCACTGCATCACTGCATCACACATTCTAGAGACGACCACTTGCGTCGCACCGTTCAATCCTGAGGGTAGGAGTGTGACCAGTCGGTGTTGGGGGTGGGTGGGGTCCTTGGTGATGGACCCTGTTCTGGTAGATGTTCTGCAGAGAGGCCAGTGGAGTCCAGGTGATCTCCTCAGCAGGTGTTTTCAGTCCGTGGATGCTCCGAACGATGCAGCTGTAGAAGTTGCTGAGGATCTTAGGCAACATGCCCAACCTCCTCAGCCTCCTCAGGAAGTACAGCCACTGCTGAGCCTTCTTGACCAGCTGTGTGGTGTTCAGTGTCCAGGTGAGGTCTTCAGTGATGTGGACCCCCAGGTACTTAAAGCTGCTCACCCTTTCCACCTCAAGCTCCTGGACAGCCCTCATCAACAGAGGATGATGAGGGCTCCTCTCCTTCCTCATGTCCACTATCATCTGCTTGGTCTTGTCCATGTTGAGGGTGGGGTTGTTGTCCTCACATCATGCGACCAGACTGGTCGCCTCCCTCCTGTAGGCTGCTTCATCCCCGCCAGTGATGTGTCTCCTGGCTGAAGGCCTAGACTCCACTCCTCCAAAGTGGACACTGTTGGACTTCATGGAGATCTGTTGATGGTCATACATGTAGGACATTCTGGAGTCCTTGGCATTCTGTTCCTACGTTTCTGTGAGAAGACTTTTTATTTGAGCTCTAAAATTGATTTGAGTTCAGGATAATCTGAATCCTGACACGTTTCAGCCTGCGTGAAAAACATTAAAAGGTTTTCTTGTGTCTTGTGTCTTGAGGAACCTCCTCCAGGAAACCTCCAGGACCTGCACATGAGCAGAGGAAGCCAACTAGTGATCACAGATCTAAACTTAGTTTCTAATCTGAACTTTGTCTCTAAAATAAATCAGAACGTTAAAGTGTGAGAGTCTTTCCATCTTGTCCTAAAATCTGGATCATGTCTCCAAGTCAACAACCAGCTGTTCATGGTTCTGATCTCAGGTTTGACCCAAAGGCCTGACGTCCACAATTATTCTCATTAAAATGTAAATGTTAAAAGAAATAGTCAAAGAAGTTCAACAACAAATAAAAAAAAATAACTTTCTGCTCCGACACCGACACTCCTTTGAATTCTCTTCTCATTCTTTTCCCCCTGAAACTCCTACTCAGCTTGTCTTTCCAGCGCGTTAGTCTCTTTCCCTCGACAGTTTTTTTTTTTTTAAGTGCTTCTCTTCTGAATAAATAAATGTTAAATCAAGTCTCGCTCTCGATGTGGTAATTCAAAGCACTGAGGGCCGGAGTGAATTTTAAGACGAGGCGAGGAGGCAGCGACGTTCTCAGGGATCCAGCTCGAGGCAGAAGGACGCGATAAACACGGGAAACAACTGAGACATGGGATGAGAAGTTAGAAACAATCAGAAAACAACGACAAGAAAACACACTTACAACCGTTCTTCAATTAAGACAATGAACACCTACATGGAAGCACACATGTTTCTATATCTAGATATAAATCATACCCCCTCCCACAGACACACAGTGAACATGCAGAGATCAGCAGGATGCACATGACGTCAGTGACATGAGAGACAGGAACCTGACATGTGTAGACATAAACATGGAGATGGAGACACACAGCAAATATGGAGGCATCAGCAGAATGATAACAACTACTCTCTCTGGAAAGATGCTGCGTGGCAACTTCAGGGCTTTGAGACGGACTGTGTATATTAATGCATATATATATATATATATGATGTGTGTGTGTGCATATATACCACCAGCAGATAACAGAAGCAGCTGATATCGAGAAATCCCAGCAGTGACTGCAGAAGACTGGACCGGCAGCACAGAGGACCTAATCATGGCTGCACATGAACAGGTTCTACTGAGATACAGGTCTGGGTGCAGGCTGTGCATCCAGCAGGGCAAACCTGAAACACCACAACCAAGATGTTTGGACTGGTTGTCCCACGGTCAAAATGGGAGACACCTCTGAAGGTAGTGGAGAACGGCTGAGACAAGATCAGATGGGACTTCCAGATACAGACTGATGAGCTGGTGATGACTAACCAACCAGAGAAAGAGTAGAAGATGATAAATGTAAATGCAATCCAGAGAGATGACAGCAGCACCAGGAGGAAGGAAGACGAGAAGGACTGAAAGAAGAAAAGATGTGGAAGGTGAAGACATCGGACACTTGGAGCTATGACCTGAAACCTCGCTCCAACAGATTATAGGAACAAACACCTGAGATCTCCAGAAGAGTGAAGAACTAGTAACAACCAAGACACTGTTCAGGGTCATCAAGCTTCCAGGGCTCTGGTGGAGGGATGAGAGATCATGGTGGACCTACTGCAGGGTTTGATGGGTGAAAAGGCTTCAGGTGTCCAGAGCAGGACATGATAGGACTTAACACAGTCAGAGAGAGGACATGAGGGATGTGAACACATCGTTAAGAAACCATGGAAAGGAGGTGAGCAGAGGTCCCATGTGGTCTAGCGGTCAGGATTCCTGGTTTTCACCCAGGCGGCCCGGGTTCAACTCCCGGTATGGGAACTTTTGTAGAATGGGATGTGTTTTACCAAAATACCCTCCTTGGTTTGTCACCACTGTTAAGAGTAATCTCTACAGTCAGGGCCCTGATGTGAGTGGGCAGCAGCTGTTACATGCAAACATGCAGATATGTGACCTGAGAAGATGAAATGAGCCTGTAGTTACAGAGCTGTGCATGTTTATAGATAGATAGATAAACAATAGATAGATGAACTCCAGCCGTCCTGCTGGAGTTCAGACAGCGTCTCTGTGACCTTTGACCCAGCAGTGGTTCCTAAATTCTCTTGATAAACTCTTAGAACTTGTTAATGATTCAGATGAGAACTAGAACAATCCTAAAGGTTTTAGATGAACACAACTACTCTGTCAGAGCTGTGTTCTGTGTGTTTATAACTCGCCCACTAAACCACAGCTCGACTGTCTACAGATAAATGCAGCAGGTTGAAGTGACAGACCAGAACACCTGCATCCATTGTTTCCCGTCCTCCAGATGCAGGTTGATGTCTGTCAACTCATCACATCACATCACCGTCTTATTTTCCAGCATTAAACTCCCACGGAAAGCTGCAGTGTTTGAGTTTTGTGACCGATGAGGGAACTCCAGAATCAGAGGCTGGTACGTCTCCATGTGGACTTCAGTACAATCCAGAGAAAATAAAATCCCTCTGCATCACCTGGACGGTCCTCCAACTAATCAGAGACGTCTATGACTACTGTTACTCTTCTGTCAATCACCACATTAAGCCCCGCCCATACAATCTGATTGGATCTTTGCTGGAGCAGAATCAGTTCCCAACAGAGAGACTCCAGATGAACATTCTGCTGCAAATTATTTTCAGGCGGGGGAAGTCTGTCTGGCTTCCAAGCTAGCTAGCTTAGCTTAGCTTAGCTTAGCTTAGCTTAGCATTAAGACTGAAAACAGGGTGAAAATGGCCAAATGTGCCAACCAACATCTCAGCAGCTCATCCATTAATAAGACTCTCCATTCAACACCCTCAGAGGGACCATGTCCATTCTCTGATGAGTCACCACAATATCAGGATCAGGGTCATAATGTCCCCAACAGAAGCTCAGACTTGTCAACCGGCTGCGTTTTCAGCTTCAGCTTTAGTTGACACAGTCCTGACATTGATGTTAAAGTGTAAAGAGAGATAAATAAACTGAAGGAAAGAAACTAAAAAATAAGAAAGGAGGTGAAGGAGGGATGGATTAGCCTCTTGGAGAGAGCTGCTATCGTTAGCTTTCTATATGCAGGTGATGGTTTATTGATCGGTGCCTGCACTCGACTCTTTGTGCTACGAAATACTGACGGAGAGAGAGAGAGAGAGAGATGTGTGAGTGGGAGTAAAGCTGGGGGAGAGGGGGAGGAATGAAATGAAAAGACTGGACATGGAGGGATGGAGGGAGTGAGAGATAATGGAATGGAAACGGAGGGAGGATGGAGAGAGGAGGTGAAGATGGATGGAGAGGTGGAAAGGCGAGGGATGAGAGCGCTAAGTGTTCTGAACTGTAATGCCACCGCTGACATTTCCATCACAGACTTTTACTGTTGTTGTAACACGTCTCCTCGTTTCCTCAGTCTTTCTGAGAGCTGCTGTAAAAATAGGAGAGAGCCATAAAGTTAACGGAGAATGAGACTGAAGGGTTTCACTCTGCAGCGCTGCAACGAGGAGGAGGAGGAGGAGGAGGAGGAGGAGGAGGAGGAGGTCTGAAACATCCTGAACCCTTTAACACTTTAAATATCAGAATATATTACTTATATTATAATAATATATGAGCTATGGAAGATGCACCGTCTGTTTAGAAGCGTTAAGAATAAAAATGTTGAATCTATGTTTAAATGACGTTACTTTATTTAACATGAATGAGTCACTACAACGTCCTGAAGCTCTCTCTCCAAATGCTTCCGTTTCTTCTTCGTTGGTGTAGCCTACAGCACCTCTAGGCGTTCCTAATAAACTGTCAGCATAATACTCAAATATGAGCGACGCATAAAATGAACCAGACACATTGTCTTCAAACTTAGTGATGACTTTCTGTAAGACTGAAGAGTAGAACGCTGTGGAGAAAAACAAGCTTGTTCATTGTACTTGGAACATTTCAAACATTTCTCTTGGTTTGGTTTTATTTTTTATCCGTTTCGTGACCTTTTTATTTTTGTCTTTTAGTAGAAAAATACAGTTTCTGTCCTTGTTCAGGCAACAATAGACTGAAAACTAATATCTGTGTCTGAATGTATTCTCTGAATTGGTAAATTGGACAACTAAAGACAATAAAGTGAACCTCAACAGAAAAATTGCATCAATATCTTAAGATTCCACTAATATTTAATAAATGAAAGCAGATTTTAATCTTTGAAATGATCAGTTTCATTAAATGAGTCATCTTGGCAGGTATAATTGAGGTTGATTGATAATGAAATACCAGTAAAAACAATGACCTTTTCAGCATAAGCCTAGATTTCCCTGGAAAAAAAATACAAAGTCCATGAAGGTGGCCATTTTGGAAATGGCTGCCAAAAGCTAGTGACTGCAGAGCCTGGATAAATCCACCAGGGGGCAGATGATCGATAACATGTGTCATCAGCAGCACATTCCCTTTAAAGGACGGTTCTTTAAAAGAGTTCTTCACTGAAACTGAGCCCTGGCAGCGTCCGACTCCGCCACACAACAAACAGCGGTGACAGACGGATGCCAGGAAGTCGCGGCTGTGAATTTATGTGGATTGGAGGAGACACTAGCTGCTGGCAGGAAGTGGGTGAGAACAGGAGTGGAGGATGGTCCGCCAGAGCCGAGCCAAGAACCCAGACAGCCACATACGCACCCTCAGTATCTGAAATCTTGGCTCGGGCGATCCGCGGCTTCCTCTGCAACTGTTGTGCAGCTCCTGCTTGACTCAAAGCAGCTCAGGACGGAAAGGAATGGGCGACACATGCTGGAAGAAAATACTGCAACGTGGAAACATTGATAAGAAGAAGACGACGGATCCAGCAGATGAGCTAATCTGATGTTAACGATGATGTTCCAGATCCAGAATGAGCTCAGTGAGAAAGCTGCCGACATGTGTCGCACAGGAATCTGGGAAGGGTTCAGTCATGTCAGCACATGTACGATCAGCTGCTCCTCAGCCCTCATATGGTCAGTTGTTCCTTACATTTGTTGTTTCATCACTTTCATGCAAGTTTTTCCCATTTGTCCTTTGCTCTCGGGTTCCTTACATTCTGCACTACACTGTAAAAACTTAAAAACAAGAAATAAAAGGTTTAAACTGACAGATATATTAGTTAAAATCAGAATGAGAATGAATGTGTCTCCTCCAAGAAGGCCCAGATTTGTCCAAACTAGAGTTTCAGACTAAAACCAAGCAGATTAGTGTTGACCCAAGGAGAATGTGACCAGAACAGTTTAGTCAGTAGCAATAGTTTCTACTTTCCAGTCAGTACTGCCATTGCTCTGGACTGGATTTCATCTCTGACTGACAATGAAACAATGAATTCCATTTGGTCATTATCTGGTTTTAATATGTTCACAGATGCTTGAAAGAAGAAACTCTGACTCTGACAGAGTAGTTGTGTTCATCTGAAACCTTTAGGATTGTTCTAGTTCTCATCTGAATCATTAACAAGTTCTAATAGTTTATTAAGAGAATTTAGGAACCAGACACTTAGAGAGAGTCACATGATCTAAAACACGAGAACTGTCTGCTAAGAAGAATTATCTTGAGTTAACATGATTCACCTCAGATAGAGTTAGTTTTTACAGTGTATCTGATCATCATCATGCCTGTAATATATTAAAGCCTAAATGCCTCTTTAGTTTTTACAGTGTATGCACATACATCTCATTCCTAATGGCCCAGTCTGACTTTACAGAGACGTATGGAGCCTGTTCCATGGAGGACGTCCTGCTTCAGGACACTCAGAACATTACGGTGCTTTACAGAATGAGGACTGGCTGAAGCGTCTCAAACCTCTGGCTTCAGTTCAGGCCCAGGACACAGCTGTGCTCATCACTGGTCTCCTCTCAGAATGATACAGAAAAACGTCACAAAGGGTTCATGGAAAGTTTTTTAGAGTAAAGACAAAAATGAAGAAACTAAATACTAAATACAGACACTACAAAGTAAAGAACTACTGCCGCTCTGCTGATGATATCTTCACAGTGTTGCCAACTTGGCAACTTTCCAAATCCTCTTGGTGACTTTTTTTGTCAAAAGCGACGAGCGACAAATCTCGCGACTTTTTCTGGTGTTACTGGAGACTCTGACATGAACGCACATATCAGTTTGTAGTTACTGTCCTCAACAAGCAGCGGCTGCAGCTATGAGCGCCTCCCCTGTCCCAAGATAATCTTCAAATCCTTCAAACAGTAGAATCTGAATGTGGAGTCATAACTCATCGTACAGTGGTATTAAAAAATAAAAACCCTAGTTACTCAGTGAGTGATAAAAACAGTTCAAACTGACGACAGAGTGTAGATGGTGTCGAGGGTATCATATAAAAATAATGACATGCCAGTAAAAACTCCCAGAGGCTTCACCACAAAAGTGAAAGTAATGTCCAAGTCTGGACCACAGGCCCCTGAGCAAGGCACTGGAACCTAAACTCTGGTGTAACAGAGCAGGTCAGGATCTGAAAGGAAGCTAATGAACATTTAGACTTTGTTCTGTTGCAGTTAGCAGTGAGGCTGAGCTGCTTAAAGTAAGAGCCGGTTCAGTTTGTGGATTTGAATCAGCAGGAAGATCCAAGTCTTCACCAGACTGTCAAGATTTTGGATTTTCTTAGTTTTTCTAGTTTGGACTTTTCTGCCAAGAGTTTCAGTTTTGGATCCTTATTCAGTTTAGGTTTTGTTCTACATTCTTCCTGTCTCTGCTCTGGTCCTCAGTCAGTTCCTCTGTTTGTTTCTTCATGTTTCCTAGCTCCAGCGTTCCTGTTAATCTCCTGGTGTCTCCTTGTCCCTCGTATTTCTTCTATGTTTTATTACTTTTTGTTTGGACTGTCCTGTCCTGACACTACAGCTCCCCTTGTCCCCAGTTTATACATGAAAATGAACAAATCTTTTCCCGTTACATTTTACACAAACAAAGTGTCTGTGCATGTGTGATGGAAAGTCGTGGAACCCTTCAGTGTATCTGACACAGCAGCAGGTCTGAAGTAGAGCTGCTCTGAAACCGATCACAGGGTCTGTCTGAAGACACTTAAAATAATGAAGTATTTAGTCTCACTGACAGTCACTTTTATTCAGAGAGTGGTTCCAGAAAAGGAGTAAAATAAGTCTCTGTGATTTGTCTTCTCTCCATCAGATCCTCAGAAAAACTGAACCTGGATAGTTGATAGAATGTAGAACAGTTACACATGTGGAACTAATAAAACCCTTACAGACAAAGTCAAATGTGCACTGGAGTTTAAAAATAAAATGATACTGAAGTGAATTCCAGCAGCTGATAGAAGAAACCAAAACTATCTCCTCAGAGGTCGACTGGTGCTGCTTCTGATAGAAAACAATCATCTGCTCACTCTAGGGGACGCCAGCACATCTCTGAGGGACTAAGCTCTGTTGCCAGGACGTCACAAAGCAGTCCACGTATCTGGAGATTCTTACAGCATCTGATCAGCTGATAATCAGCTGTTCACCATCCAGCTGTTGAAAGCTGCTTCCAAACTGCAGTAGAACAAGACGACTGAAAAGTTTACGGCCGCTTTGCCAGCGGCTTCATTCAGAAGTCCTGATCTGTTCTCGCTCCAGACAGCTGGGGAAAGATTTTAGCAGATTGACATTCAGCGCCTCGTCCCGTCCAGCCTTGACTTTGAAAGGTGTTGTGGGCGTGAGTTCAGTGAGTGGAGGTGGAGAGATGTGCGCCGACATGTGCTCGGGGCGATGAAGTGTCGATCACGTACAGTGAAACACAGAGAGGCAGCGGTCTTCAGTGGATGAGCGCAGATGAAAGGAGGGAAATGGGAGAGTTTTGACTGACAGCGTGACAGGTGTTAAACCCACGCTGATAACAATGCAGCCAGGATCCTGAGCCTCTGGCAGCCGGCAGCTCTGGGATGGAGTCACCATCATAGTGTTGAACCTCATGAGAACGGGCTTCATGATCCAGCTGCTATTAGACGTCATATGAAAATATTCCAACAAGATTTACAAAAACCCTCAGACGTCTGCTCAGCGCTTCATCTATGAGTAAAAATGAAACTGAAACAAGTGGAGTGAAGAGGAAAGACTGAAGCTCTGTCCTCATATAGAACATAATCATACCTCATTTTTTAATTTTAATTTTTTTTGGGGGGGTCGGGTGGCTTTTGAATTTGAATAGCATGATCAGGTCACTGGAGGACGCCAGAAAAGCTGTTGTGTAAAACAAATCTAAAAAAAGATTACGGTACATGAAGCTCTTGCAAGCAAAGCTGTTAACTCCTCACTCAGCAGCTCTAAAATATCACTGTGTTGTTGCTATTTTGTCCAAGTTAACAGCAACAGCATCTCACCAGTGCATCTGAAGGTCTGGAAAGTGAAACACTCTCCCCAACTCTGATTCATTTTTATCTTTTCTTCCAATGGAATCCCCAGTTCAGTTCAGTTTCGTCCCTGTGATCCACTGTTGCAGTGGCAATGCAAGAGTCTTTGGCTGGTGTATGGGGTCAATTAGTCTTGGCTGGATGAGTCTAAGAAAACTCCAGTCGCTGGCTGCAGAAGCTCTTTAATAGTTCACTGAAATAACTAATTATTTTATCGTCATGTTTCTACGTAAGGTTGCAGCCATCGAGTCGGGCTGTAATAAAAAAAAAAAAAAAAGAAAAAAAAAAAACTTTAAAATGCTTTTGTTTCCAGGGTGATTCTTCTTTATTCTTTCTTGCAAAAGACTTCATGTTCTGAGATATTTGTGCAGAAGCTGCTCCTTTTCACCAAGTTCATGGTGGATTTTTCAGTTTTTCTTCTGACAGCGTGACATTTGCATCCAGAATTTGCTGATATTTATTGCAGCCTAATGGAGGTTTACATTCACCTCCTTGCCTTTTAAAAGAGGAAATGCACTGATCTCCTCTGTCAGGTTGTTCCAGAGCCCTGACAGCAAACACTTGTTCACATTTTGTCTTCAGTGAAACAACATGGAGCGTTGAGAGACTGAGGATCTCAGGTTTGTGTGAAGCATTATAAAAATGTGGAAGCTTTTATAATGTAGGTGGATCCATGATCATGTCCACAATCTTAACTGATTGTCACGACATGAGGCCAAACACAGAGGCTCCATTCACACCCTGACTGACCTGGTCTCTAGAGTCCAGGTTAAACAGGTCCAGGTGTGAACACTGATCTGGTCTCTAGTGTCCAGGTTAAACAGGTCCAGGTGTGAACACTGATCTGGTCTCTAGAGTCCAGGTTAAACAGGTCCAGGTGTGAACACTGATCTGGTCGCTAGAGTCCAGGTTAAACAGGTCCAGGTGTGAACACTGATCTGGTCTCTAGTGTCCAGGTTAAACAGGTCCAGGTGTGAACACTGATCTGGTCTCTAGAGTCCAGGTTAAACAGGTCCAGGTGTGAACACTGATCTGGTCGCTAGAGTCCAGGTTAAACAGGTCCAGGTGTGAACACTGATCTGGTCGCTAGAGTCCAGGTTAAACAGGTCCAGGTGTGAACACTGATCTGGTCTCTAGAGTGCAGGTTAAACAGGTCCAGGTGTGAACATTGATCTGGTCTCTAGTGTCCAGGTTAAACAGGTCCAGGTGTGAACACTGATCTGGTCGCTAGAGTCCAGGTTAAACAGGTCCAGGTGTGAACACTGATCTGGTCGCTAGAGTCCAGGTTAAACAGGTCCAGGTGTGAACATTGATCTGGTCTCTAGAGTGCAGGTTAAACAGGTCCAGGTGTGAACATTGATCTGGTCTCTAGTGTCCAGGTTAAACAGGTCCAGGTGTGAACACTGATCTGGTCTCTAGTGTCCAGGTTAAACAGGTCCAGGTGTGAACACTGATCTGGTCTCTAGTGTCCAGGTTAAACAGGTCCAGGTGTGAACACTGATCTGGTGTCAGTCCACATGTGGAGGTGGTCTGGGACACATGTGACCTCCTTCCTTTGTTAGTGTGATCACACAATGAGTCCTGGGTCACATTAAAGACCACCTACTCAACAGGGCTGATCTGAGGAAGAGGAGTTGAACTCATTCATTCAACCACTAGTAGAAATGATCACATGAATCAGTGATGTCTGTTCATTAGTGATGAGAGCCTTTTAAAAGACTCTGGCCGTGGAGCTGAGAACAAAACTAAACTAGAAACTAATCTGAACTAGAATCAACTTTTTTAATTTTCCAACATAAATATCCAAAAATTGCTCCGATAGAAAGTTTAGAAATAGTATGGCTCGGCTACGGAAGCCCGCGGTTTCCTTCTGTGCTTCATTTTCCTCAGGGGGACTACAGGAATCTTTGCCCAAAGGTGAGCTCGGCTCTACGAAGATGCAGCTGGGCTGTCCAGAGCCACAGGTGGACTCAGACATTTTTAGGAGTTAAGTAAGCACACATCCTGAGCATAAATAACCAGAAAGACGCTACATCAAACCAATGGAGAAACACAGAAATACTACGGTACGAATATAGCTGGTTGTTAATTGTAACATTGGTCTTGTGTGATTTAGTCACAACTAACTAGTTTGAATTAAATGTGTGCACAGCTGGCATTAAAATGCATGCATCAATAGCCATGACTTGACAAACATTCTGTGTTTAGCTAGATGTAAACACAGACAAAATGACGACGGTAGAATATTTGTTATGCTGCCGTCTCTAATAGATCTCCATTGACCTGGATCTGAAGCATACAAGCCGTCTGTTGTTGCTGCGGCCGAAGGTAATTGTTGACATGACATTCACTATTCAGATTATACAGGAACTGTGCTGTGAAAACTCTGCTCTGGGTAAGGACACTTGTTAACACTGAGGAAAATGTAATGTCATATTGCTATTTTTATACATTAATATTAATATTATATGGCCATTTAACTACAAGTAAATACTTCATATATTATACAATTACAGACAGCCATCTCATAGTCAAAGGTTTTTGCTAATTCTGGTGTGGATTCATTGTTTTTTAAATGCATTACCAAATCCATTTACAGCATGTTTAGTCAGGCTGTTATTATAAATGCACCAACATCACTAATGGTGTCCATGTATACAAACAGTGGCACAGTGTGCTGATATTCAGTTATTGGATAACTAGATAACCAGTTGAAAATAGTACACCTGTTAACCACAAGATGTGCTACAGGATAGGAGGACACCATTATGAAACGTTGCATTCAAGTACTGTTGGAAATTACACATTTATATTAACACAATGTCCCTGTTTTACATAAAATTGCTGGCTCTGCACAGTTTATGGAAATATGAATAAATGGAAAAGTATAAACAGATGAGGACAATCTATGGCTTTTATGGATTGTGTAATGCCAGCATAATCAAAATATATGCAAACTGACTCACTATTAGTAATACTTTTACCAGGGAAGGAAACACTCAAAACAACAATGGTGCAAGAGAAACATAATACAATAAAGGGATGAGATATTTTTTGCAAGGACTTTTAATTTTGTACATTGTATAAATGCAATGTGACGTCAAAGTTGACAGCTGAGTGTCACTTTTAGAAATATCACCATAACTTTGCCAGGCAACTTCCAAATGCAACAAGTCCTTCAACTTATACGACCACGGTGGTCGTTTGTACATGCACTGGAAAACGACCCACTGCGTCGTTTTCCTTTCTTGCACTAGCGCTCCTACCGGTAACAGGAGAGTATTGCGGATTGCGGGGATTAATCCACTACATCGGTGTCATAGTTGGACGAATTAAGGTAAATACAGCAAATGTGTTTAATTAACATTTGAGAACAATATAACATGTTGTCAGCTCGTTTTAATGTTGATTCGCCTTCTAGTATACTATCTAGAATTACTACGGGGGATAATTAACGTTATAAGAGCTAACGTTAAATTAAAACAACTAGCCAAAAGTTATTTTTTTTAAAGGTAGCTAGCTAGCTAGCTATCATGATAACAGTTACGTAAATATGACTTTTAGAAGACGTCAGGACATGCACAGGTGAATATCATGTTTGTAACCATGTTGCTAAAGCTAAATAAAGTTGTTTAAAAAGTGAAAACCTGGAATAGAAAAGGACAGACAGATAAGACAGGTGTCCATTGGTGTCTGTAAGCTGATTTTCAAATGCTATTATCATACTTTACATACTTAATTTTCCAATCACAGTATCTATTGTTCTGAAGAGAAAGCGTGTGTTGAAGTAGTTCAGTAATATATTAATATATAACTGCCCTATGTCTGAAATCAGGCATGGTCCCTGAGAACCTGAGGCCCTCATGACAGGTCAGAGTGATCATTGGATCATTTAAAGTGTGAAGTAGTACACAATGTACATACTAGATTGTGTACTACATGCATACTGTGTTACATAATGCACCTTTTTATCTAACTTGGCACTAATTTATCACGTCATCTTCAAATACAGGCTGTTGCATACATAGCCAGGTATTATGATTACAAAATATCTGCATACCTGAGGAATGTGTCGTTGTACATTTTCCAATAATCTTAAAGCAATTTAACAGTAATACTTAATGCTGTCTATCTGTCTGTCTTGCAGTGGGACAAAGTGGAAAAACTCCTGGGAGCCAAAAGACAACATTCAAAGGTAACATCCTGAAATAGACTGTTACTGTGTCATAGTGATTTTGTTGTTGTTGCTGTGTTGTATGCCAGTTATGGAGACTGACAGTTATTATATATTCTTTGATATAACTGCTTTATGATCTGTTTTGCTTGATCTTTGAGGAGACAGGCTACATGAATTCATTCATTCATTCATCTTCTATACCCGCTTATTCCTGTTAAGGGTCGCAGGGTCTGCTGGAGCCTATCCCAGCTGTCATCGGGCGAGAGGCGGGGTACACCCTGGACAAGTCACCAGTCTATCGCAGGGCTAACACAGAGAGACAGACAACCATTCACACTCACGTGCACACCTACGACCAATTAGAACCACCAATGAACCTAACCAGCATGTCTTTGGACGGCGGGAGAACCCGGAGAGAACCCACGCAGACACAGGGAGAACATTCAAACTCCACACAGAAAGGAACCAGTCGGCCCATGGATTAGAACCGGTGACCTTCTCGCTGTGAGGCATCAGTGCTAACCATCCTGGCTACATGAATGATAAATGTTAATGTCTGGTAATGTTTTAAAATAAAATACCTGCCACCTGTCTCTGTCTGTGTTCATTTCCATTCAGTTCAGTTTCATGATTGTTTACAGTTTATAAATTAGCAGCCTGAATAGGTTTGTTTTCACTAAAAAGGGTGAGGGGTTAACAGACAACTTCATCCAATCACACCCATTACAGTAGCTTAGCCAGCATAAAAGACAAGCCCATGTCATCGAGAAGTACATTCTTACCCATCAGCTGAATTCTTGTGCTTATATTGCTTGTTAATTACTCAGAATTGATTTAGTTTTGATTAACATTTATTGTTAAAGGCATAAGCTGTGAACCAGTAGTTACACTATAGGTGAGGATAGAAGTTACAATATTCTGAAATCAAGGAATGCCCCTGTCACATATCCTCATTAGTGTTTTGTTGAGATGCTGTTTTTTCATTGAAACACACAGATGTCAGAAATGACCTGGACATCATAACAACGGTATGTGTAACTGATTTACTCAAAGTCCCTTGACAAATAGCTGTTGTGATGTTAGTTTACACACAGGTTCAAAATATCTGGTGGAATTAATTGGCAAAAACAAATGAGCAGATACAATATAAATTACTAATTCAGTTGTAAATCTGTCAGATATGATTACCTTACATGATTTTTTCTCATTGATTAAAAAAAAAAATACTTTTGAGCCCTCAAAAGGCTCGCTGAATCTAAGCCTGTGCACAGCTGTGTTCATGAAATGTGAAAATCCATACTTTGTTGTAGGACTATAATAAAGATATTGTTGGAAAGGTCTCAACGTGGGGAATAACATATCTTAGTTTAGGGGTTGTAACTGACTCCTTCTTTGAACTATTGACCTTTGAACCCTGACTTCTGAGAATTTTTGAAGGCTTGTAATTCTGCATCAAAAGGGGCTATAGACATGGGACAAAGTGCTGTAGAAAGCTTATGAACTCTGCCTTTTGTGCCTGTGTGACTATACCTAGTGGCAGAGGTGGAAAAAGTACTAAAATATCGTACTCAAGTAAAAGTACCAATACTTGGATGAAATATTACTCAAGTACAAATGAAATTACCCATCTGAAAAATTACTCAAGTAAAAGTAATAAGTAGCTAATTTAAAATGTATTTTAAGTAAAAGTTACTTAGTTACATTTAAAAAAAAAAAACTGTAGAACGGGCCGGGGGATCTCTCCCATGTAGTGAAAATAGGACAAGGGGTCATACATCCAAAACTGTTTAGTTTTTAATTAAAGAACAATCTATACAAATGTATAAAAATCTATACAAATGTATACACATGTAATGACAACATAACACATGTCACACATGGCATGTAAGACCCTTAGAAAGGTATAATGTGCAATTTTAGTTCTGACCATCCCATAAAACTTTTTCAAACAATCAACTGTCAATCAAACTGTCTCTGAACCGTCGTCGCTCTTCTGATCCACCTCCATCTCGTTCTCAATCTCCTACAGAAAGACTTGGCGCTTGGTAGTGGTAGCCTACATGCTGACCATACGTCACTCACTACGTGGTTCCGGGCGCGATTTTTTTTTCGGTTTTCGTTAGTCAACGTTTTTTTTTTACTCAGTAACGGATGGGATTTGTAATGTAGCGAAATACAATACTTCACTCAAAACGTAATCAAGTAAAATTTAAATTACCGATTTTAAAAACTACTTGAAAAATACAAAATACACAAAAAAACTACTCAATACAGTAACGTGAGTAAATGTATTTCGTTACTTTCCACCTCTGCCTAGTGGATATAGACAGAAAGTGGGAGCGCTGTCCAAAATGGTATCTTTTCACCCACTTGACAATTATATGCTTAAATTCTGGTAAGAAATGTGTTTCCCACACCCTTAAACCCCCGGCTATGTATTCATTTTATTATTTATAACCTCCTATTCAAGGAAATCACTAATCGTGGTAGAAACTACAAATCCCTTGAGCTGCGACATATAGCTTGATACCAAGTCACGTGATATTTGTAATTTTTTCAGTTTTCAAACATATACACTATATTACCAAAAGTATTCGCTCACCCATTCAAATGATCAGAATCAGGTGTTCTAATCACTTGGCCTGGCCCCAGGTGTATAAATTCAAGCACTCAGGCATGCAGACTGTGAAACAAGACATTTGTGAAAGAATGGGCCGCTCTCAGGAGCTCAGTGAATTCCAGCGTGGAACTGTCATAGGATGCCACTTGTGCAACAAATCCAGTCGTGAAATTTCCTCGCTCCTAAATATTCCACAGTCAACTGTCAGCTCTATTATAACAAAATGGAAGCGTTTGGGAAAAACAGCAACTCAGCCACGAAGTGGTAGGCCACGTAAAGTGACGGAGAGGGGTCAGCGGATGCTGAAGCGCATAGTGCAAAGAGGTCGCCGACTTTCTGCACAGTCAATTGCTACAGAGCTACAAACTTCATGTGACCTTCAGATTAGCCCAAGTACAGTACGCAGAGAGCTTCATGGAATGGGTTTCCATGGCCGAGCAGCTGCAGCCAAGCCACACATCACCAAGTGCAATGCAAGGCGTCGGATGCAATGGTGTAAAGCACGCCGCCACTGGCCTCTAGAGCAGTGGAGACGCGTTCTCTGGAGTGATGAATCACGCTTTACCATCTGGCAATCTGATGGACGAGTCTGGGTTTGGAGGTTGCCAGGAGAACGGTACATTTCAGATTGCATTGTGCCAACTGTGAAATTTGGTGGAGGAGGAATTATGGTATGGGGTTGTTTTTCAGGAGCTGGGCTTGGCCCCTTAGTTCCAGTGAAAGGAACATTGAATGCTTCAGGATACCAAAACATTTTGGACAATTCCATGCTCCCAACCTTGTGGGAACAGTTTGGAGCGGGCCCCTTCCTCTTCCAACATGACTGTGCACCAGTGCACAAAGCAAGGTCCATAAAGACGTGGATGACAGAGTCTGGTGTGGATGAACTTGACTGGCCTGCACAGAGTCCTGACCTGAACCCGATAGAACACCTTTGGGATGAATTAGAGCGGAGACTGAGAGCCAGGCCTTCTCGACCAACATCAGTGTGTGACCTCACCAATGCGCTTTTGGAAGAATGGTCAAAAATTCCTATAAACACTCTCCTCAACCTTGTGGACAGTCTTCCCAGAAGAGTTGAAGCTGTAATAGCTGCAAAAGGTGGACCGACATCATATTGAATTCTATGAGTTAGGAATGGGATGGCACTTCAGTTCATAGAATGAGTAAAGGCAGGTGAGCGAATACTTTTGGTAATATAGTGTATGTTAAAATATGGTTGTAAAAAGATATATATACTGATTACATCGAATATCTAGTATTGCCGAACTAGCGATGACATTGCTTTAAGTCGATATATGTAAAGAAAAAGTAAAGAGAGTTTATTTAGGATGTGTTTAGAACCGCGCAATATAGATTTACGCCAAACAGCATTGCAGTTTGGTTCTCCCGCTTCAGTAGGCAGGGTTTGGATTGGTTTATCTGCTGAACACATGAATATTTACTACAGCCGAACTTGTAACGGCAGTGATTATAGTTGCTTCAAGTTAAGAAATGACACACAACACTGCATTTGAGTCGTTTATTTGAAAATATTATGAAGCTTTGCTGTAGCTTGGTTGAGCGGCAGAAACCGAACGCAGCCAATTCACGGCGGACAGCTATAGACAGGATTGGAATGAGTCCAACTACGTCACTAGACTTACTGCCGATCTCATAAGCCTTCTTTTAATAATACTGATCAAAATGCACCAGGTTTAACGAATGCATTGAGTAACACGGCATTACTAGCATTCACTTTGAGGGTATGGGTAGTATTTTTACACTAATAAGCTCGTTTTCTACCCCGGGATGACGACGGAGGTTGACCGGCGGATCACCTTAGGAGGCCGGCCGTTCGTCTCTGAGATGACTCGCTGCGCCTGGTGCCACAGGTGGCGCTTCACTTCTCCGAGAACATCGGAGCAAACTTCCAACCAGGCGTAATTTGGATAAGCTGATCACATATTGGGGATCTGCACTGTTACTTTCTAGCATGAAAAATATTAAAACTTAATAAAGTGACGTATTAACAGCTATAGAGCGGGAATCAAAACAGCTTTTAGCCTGCTTATTAGGCTACGATCCCCAGCGTCAAAATGCGACGGTGAGGGTTTTACATTCAAGTCTATTGGACAGCCCTATGCGTTGAAAAGCAACGATGAGGGATTTACATTCAGGTCTATGGGCGGCCCTAGTCGTCCAAGAGCGACGCAATGGGGGTACCTTCTGCTTCAAATGTTGACGACAGGGGTCAGTGACCAAGCGTCAATATGTGACGACTAGGGATGAGACTGTGTTGAACTTAATGTGCGTGCCAAGTTATGATGCACAAACACAAAATAGCATTGTTCACGGTTCTGAAACAGTGGTATGAGGAGATCCATTAGAGACATCAGCTGGTACAATATTCTACTGCACCCCATATATTGGTGTTTATTTGCATACAGAGCATGTTAATGCAGAGAAGCATTATTATCACACTTGAGAATTAATTACCTAGATTTGTTGGCACTATCCTAAAAATGTAGAATTTCCTTCAGTCACTGAGTAGTAGTAACTGATCTGTTTAAAAATGTTTAAGTACATGAACTCTGAAACCAGACTCATAGATTTAACTCAGTGTTTTGTGGTCGGACATTTTCACTGTGTTTCAAGTGTGTTTCAGCAATAAGACAGAAGTGTATGAATATATGACGGCTCAAATGTCGTCTCTGCAGAGCTCACTTGATGATTCCAAACAAACAGAACGTACTTCTACTCGGCAGGTTCACTGAACGTCTGAGTGGAAAATTCACTGAAAGCCAAGAAATTAAAAAGAATTATGCTGACAAGAGGAAATGAAAACAAAAAGACTAATCAAAGCACACGCTGTAAAAACCAGCTCAAGAGCAGCATTTGAAAGGCCAAGAGCCTGAATAATGTAACAGCCGTTATCCTCTCCCCGGGCTAACAGGGCACTTCTTAACATTCTTAAAAGATGCTTTTCAATTAAGCCTGACTTGGTGGTGCTGGCGATGTGTATGCTAATGTGCACATGTGTGAGTGTGTCTGAGCGAGAAGCTGCTGGGGAATTGGAGAATGTGACAAATGCACGGTGAGAGGCTGAAACAGTTCTTTATAAGAATAACCAAGAAAGTTTTTAATCAGCATACAGATAAGGAGACACACCGGCTGAGAGGTCTAAAACCAATCTGAGCTTGATTTATTTTGTTTTTAAAATGAGCACAAATGTTCCTCTTGTTAAATAACCAGCTTTACTTGAATAAAAATCGAGATCCCTGCAAGACATTTCCATAGATCTGATTCATTTTGTACAAGGAGTTGGTCACATGTTTTCAGTGGTGATGCTGCTTAAGGTAATTTTCACAAGTACTGAAACATACAGTGTTACACATTTTCGCTTCCTTCAGAATTTTCTACATTTCTACATAAAAGTTATTTAAATCATCATCAGATCTTCACACAAGTCCTGAAAGTAGACAAAGGACCCAATCAACACATGAAAGATAAATATTATACTTGAAATGAATCATCTGTTCATATCATTGAGGTGTTAAAGCCAGTTCCTCCTTGTTTCCAGTATCTGCTGTGACCTCCTTGTCACTAAATGTTTCTGGTAACTGCTGATCAGTGGTCTACAGCAGCTTGGAGGAATTTTAGCCCATTCCTCAGAACAGAACCACTTCAGTTCTGAGATGTTGGTGGGTTTCCTCACATCAACTGCTTGCTTCAGGTCCTTTTATAAAGAAAGTTATCATCTCTAGCTTCAACATGTCTTAAACTCTAAACACAATGATCTACTTCCACCACCAGATATTAAATGTGTTTTCATCGGTTGCAGTGACGTACTGACCCAACACCATGACGACAAAACTACAATTTATATGATCACTGACATTGATTAGTTGTTACAGCCCAATACACATTTATAATCATAATGTTTATCTCTAACTGATCTGATTCACCGGTAATATCTTCACATTCTCCACAATGTTAATGAATGGAAACATCCTCTCAGTGAAAGTGTGTGTGATGGTGTGTATCTGTGTGTTAGTATCAAGATCAGAGAACGACAGATATCCTCTGTTCCAGTCCAGATTCACTCTGATCCTCTGGAGCTTCTTCTCTACTGAGAGATCGGTGGGAGGAGCTGGTGGTGACCATGTTGAGTATTTACCTCCAAACAACCTTATTGTCCACAATCCAGATCGTATCCGTCTCTTCCCCTGGTCACACTCTGCTAAAACACCCAGTATCCATCCTGTGTTATCTCCAACCTCAACATCCCAGCTGTGAGTCCCTGAGTTAAAGCCCTCAGAGCCCAAGACAGACCTGTAAGAATCAAACCTCTCTGGATTATCGGGAAGATGTTGTTCATCTCCTCGTCTCACACTGGTCAGATCTTCAGACAGGATCAGATTTCTTCCAGCAGTGTTTGGATCCAGAATGACAGGAGTGTAGGAGACCATGTCCTTCATCTTGTTCCAGATGTTGAAGGTCAGGTTGCCCAGATGTTTGGCCTGATCTATCAGAGCTCCTGAGGGCAGCTGTGGATCATCCAGCAGGGGGCAGCGCTGGACTCTTTCCACTGCAGCCTTGTAGTTGTTCAGGAATGAGACGTCTTCAGCTCTCAGCTCCTCCTCTATGGCTCTGACTGTGTCTGAAAGAGCTGCTATCTCTCTGCTCAGAGTCTCCATCTTCTCCTTCATCATCTGACTCTTCTGTTCCTCTTCCTCCCTCAGTGCAGCCATCCTGGCCTCCTCTTCCTCTGCTAGAAACTGGTGAAGTTTCTTGAACTGCTCCTTAATCTGCCTCTCTGTGTGTCGGGCCTGGACCTTGATGTGTTTTTCTATTTCATCAAACTTCACTTTAACTTCTTCACAAACCTTTAACTTCTCCTTCAAGGGCTCCAGAGTTTCCTGAAGGTTCTTCTTGAGTTCTGTTGCAGCTTCATCGATGGGACTGAATCTGTGGTTGAAGTGTTTTTTTGAATCTCTGCAGACGACACAAACTGGCTGCTGATGGTCCAGACAGAAGAGTTTGAGTTTCTCAGAGTGCAGACTGCAGAGAGACTCTGGAGATCTCTGATCTCTCTCCTGTAAGAAGGACTCACACAGGTTCCTCAACACCAGACTAACAGGTGGATCATCTCTTGAAGATCTTCTCTTACAAACTGGACACTCGTGTGTTGGTTTCTCTCTCCACCAGTTCTTCAGACAGACTTTACAGAAGCTGTGGCTACATGACAGAAGAACAGGATCTCTGAAGACGTCCTGACAGACCGGACAGCAGAAATCTTCTTCTAATCTGGAAGCCATTTAGTCTCTGAGTGAAGCTGAAACACAGCAGACACAAAGTACAGTCAGTCATGGCTCTCCTCCATCTTCTACTAACTTCCCTGAAACTTCCTTTGACTTTGAGTCCTGTTTTTGGTCAAACTCACCTTCAGTGTGTGGAGAGTCAGCAGCTTGAAGCAGCAGTGTTGTAGTTTTCCACTTCTCTCTCCTGTAGCTGGACTCACTCAGAGGAAGGTGTTAGTTTGGTCTGAAGGTGAATCTGATCGTCTGTGTCTCTCTTTAGTGTCTCGCAATAATAAACTGTTCACTGGTTTGTCTCAGGTAAATCAGGTGAGGGGGTGGAGCTTTACCAGAACTCCTCTGATAAATGTAGTTGGACCTGTTGGTCAGGGGAGTGTTTCAGTCCAAAGTATTTTATCATAGACGGAGCATCAGTTAAAGGTATTTAAGTTGTGGAGTGAGTTGCTCCAGTCTGTTTATGTGTATATTGATATGAATAGTGTTTAAAATATTTTGTGTCCTTCAGAATTTCTTCTTAAAATTACTTAGAACATCAACAGATTTTCACACACGTCAGACAAAGAGAACCCAATCAACACATGAAACAGAAATATTATACTTGTGTATATGTTTATTGAAGAAAGTTTATTTGCTCACATCAGTGAGCTCTTCAACTAAGTGAAGCCTTGTTTCCAGTATCTGCTGTGACCTCCTTGTAACTAGATGTTTCTGGTAACTGCTGATCAGTGGTCTACAGCAGCTTGGAGGAATTTTAGCCCATTCCTCAGAACAGAACCACTTCAGTTCTGAGATGTTGGTGGGTTTCCTCACATCAACTGCTTGCTTCAGGTCCTTCCACAACATTTCTATTGGATTAAGGTCAGGACTTTGACTTGGCCGTTCCTAAACATTCATCTTGTTCTTCTTTAACCGTTCTTTTGTAGAACCACTTGTGTTCTTGGGCTCGTTGTCTTGCTGCATGACCCAGTTTCTCTTCACATTCAGCTCATGGACAGATGTCCTGACATCTTCTTTTAGAGTTCACTGGTAGAATTCAGAATTCATTGGTCCATCAAAGAGGACAAGCCGTCCTGGTCCAGATGCAGCAGAACAGGCCCAGACCAGGACATTAGCACCCCCATGTTTGATGGAGGAATGAGGTTCTGATGCTGGAATGATGCAGTGTTGGTTCATCTCATTTAAAGCAAACTATTCTACTTTGGTCTCATCTGTCCACTCAACATTGTCCCAATAGTCTTCTGTCTTGTCCACATGATGTTTAGAAATGTTCTTCTTGGAGAGCAGTGTCTTTGTCCATCACACCATGGTTGTTCAGTGGATTCATCAACATTAACATTAGCCAATGTGAGAGAGGCCTTTAGCTGCTTAGAAGTTTCCCTGGGTTCCTTTGGGACCTCTCAGACTATTATGAAGTGATCTTTGTTGGTGGACTGACCTCACTAACCTCCTGGTATATTCAATAAAACATGCATCCATTCAAATGTCTGCCTCTCAGTGATGCTTCTGGGTCCTCACATACAACTCAACATAAAAATAGTGACATTTAAAAATGTGTTTCCACACATACAGCAGGTAACTCTGCTCTGTGCCGTCACCCAGACTGTGTTTTAATGTATTTAGACTACACTTCCTTTTTGTAACATGTGAAGGATAAAATATTATAGACTTGTTTGGATAGACTTCTTTTTTTCCACAGACTGCCTTTCAGCACTGGAACACCAAGAGATTCAAGATTCAAGATTTCTTTATTGTCAATTTCTCAATACGTTTGCAACATACAGAAAAATCAAAAAAAAAAAATTCTCTCTCTTCCTCACATAATAATAAATAAAATAAAATAAAAACCTAAATAGACCTAAAGTGGGTGACGTTGGCAGTGAAACAGTTGCTATGTAAACATTCTGTATATAATATAAATATAGTGAATATATTTATATGGCCCTTTCACCAGGAATCGCCAGCTAAAAGAATAACACACCAGAGAGTGACTTTTTGCCCAAACTGGTAATATGACCTGGGCCTAGTCAAGCTAAGCTAAGCATAGAACTCTCAACTTTGATTTGATGTGATATTTGTTTGTATCGAGTTGTTGTGATCGCTTTGGTCTTAAGGTTATAGTATAGTTGGCTCTACCACATTGTTAAGTTGAGGTTAGTTTAGGTTATGCAACACAGAGACTCAGGGTCTCTTGCATGCTAAGCTAACCATCCTTCCTCTAACCTGGCACCTCATAAAACCCTCTTATCACATTCCACATGTGCACTCAGCCAGTACATGGATGAGTGCCCCAACTGGTTAGCCTTCTTTTCTTCATTCAAGGCCTCAGCAGTCACTTTGACACTCACATAGACACACACCTGTGTAAGGTACACTGTAGATAGTTTGTATGTTTTTACTTTTATTCTTTGTTAATAAATATCTTTTAAACATGCCTGATTTCTGTTCAGTGTTGCACAAGAGTGAATCCTGCCAACCTCTACACTGTCAAGAATTCCAAATTCCTTCAACCTTAAGTAGCTGTGTGTGGTAATGTCGTAATTTTGGTTCTAGTTATTAGTTAATTATTAATCCAAAGTTACAATTTAGTACATATGAGACTGATTTGATGAACTGGCTATATTTTCCTTTCTCAGAAGGGTGTTAACCAGAGGTGATCCAATTATTAATTATTATTTTTTTGGCAATTAATTATTCATTACCCCAATATTTAGTGCCCTTAGTACACAGGCCCAACACATGGTGCCCCGTGTGAGGCAGAGTACTGTTTGCAGTTATTCATAATCAGTGTTGGGAACGTTACTTTAAAAAAGTAATTGGTTATAGTTACTCACTACTTGTTCCAAAAAGTAACTGAGTTAGTAACTGAATTACTCTATAATAAAAGTAACTCGTTACCAGGGAAAGTAACTATTTGCGTTACTGTTAAAAAAAAAAGTTGCTATATGTCAAAGAATTTGGATTTTTTTGAGCAGTTTTCACAAGTCAGTTGAAATGAGTAGAACAGACAGGTGTTTGTACATAACTTTCGATATTTATATATAGGCTATATTTTATATTTATATTTATATTATATTTATACATATAATATTTATATTTCGATAGGGTTTAGACGGCGAGCTATCATCTGTGGTGGAGGTATCGGTGTTTTTGGCCACTAGCTTTGTAGATGCGTGTGTCGTCGTGAGATGCTTCATTAAATTAGAGTCGCTTACAACGGATGTCGACAAAGTCTTCGCTCCTGGACATAATGTACACATTACATGCACGTTCCTCCCTTTGACCACAATGAATTTTTTTATTTATTGAAGTAGTGCTTATATCTCCACCTTGAAAATGCCAACTTTTCATCGGATTGCTCCTGACTCGCCATCTCTGCTGCTTCATCGAATCTCTGTTTAGCTGTTGTGTGTGTGTGGCGCGTGTGCTGGCATGTGTGTAAAAACACTGGCTCTGATTGGCTACCATGAAACATGACTCTGCCTTAGCCAATCATAATCGCTTACCTCGTTATTAACCCACCTCCTCACTAGCGGTGAGCCAGGGATGAGTTCGGATTACACCGTTTATTCAATCAATGCATAGTAACGCACCGCATTTAACGTCCAGTAACGTTAACGGCGTTGTAACGACGGGAAAAGTAATTAGTTAGATTACCCCGTTACTGAAAAAATAACGTCGTTACCTAACGCCGTTCTTTTAAACGGCGTTATTCCAAACACTGTTCATAATTGTGCAATATTAATTTCAGCATAATTCTGGCCAAAGCCAAAAATATTTTTAAATTATTTTTTCTGTTCAGCATTTGAATACCACGTATTCATGCAATCCAGTAAAGCTGTTTCCTGATCATTTAAGTGTTCCCTGTTTAACTAAACCACAAATAAGATAAAGAGTCTGAGATAGAGCCACATTTTGCTACCAGCCCTGTGAAACATAAAGTTGTATACCTAGCTGTTACTGACATGTGTTCCAGCCTAAGTTAACTTTAAGAATCACGTCTCTAACTGTTACTGGCCTGTATTTCAGTTATTGCATGTTGAGTTTTGGTAAGTAAACTTGTAAAACTGCATTTACTTTGTTACCAAATTTGTTGTGCCCACTAGAGCCACTAGATGGTGCCATAGCTAGTTAAGGTACTTAGCATGGCATTGCTAACCCCATTGCTTTGTCGTTTTTGACACCTTGCCTCCATCCCACAGAACAATGAAGAACCCCTGTGTAGAGCAATTAATTTCCTCCCTTGCACAGAGCCTAAAACCCGACTACCCAGAAATCATCAGCAAGTTGAATTTCAGCGAGTGTAGGGATGAGAAGGATTCTCTACTGAATGACAGGTGCGATGCGCAGCAACCAAAGGCCCATTGTTAAGATATTTGCTTCTGAAATTTCACAGGCAATCCAGCCTTGCCTTTTCAGAGCAAAGTAGCCCTAGAGAAAGAAGTAAAGTCCCTTAGAGCGTAAACTGCTGGTCTCCTCCATGAGGTACCAACAGCCAATAAGTAAGCTATGCGCTACTTAGGAGACCTGCACTCAGCAAAGTCAGATCTTTGTGCACACAAAGAAGAACTGTTTAGGCTTAAATTGGGTTGTCTTTCCCCACCACAGTCATTAGGTCAATGTGATTCTGGTTATTCTGATACACACTCATCCTCTAATGAAAGGTTGACGCCCTCTCCAGTCAGAAGATGGGAACAATTCCCAGCTGAGGCCAAGTTCCTGGGAATGGAGTCAACTTCTCAACCTCCTCTGAGAGACCGAGGTAACAGTTACCTGACGTCCCATCACACTGAAATAGACCGTATAGAGACGTAGTTTATCCTTCAGAAGATATTCTGCCCAATGTTCTTTTCAGCCCATGATGCATTACACTTTCATTCATGCCCATCTCTACCAAGGAGGGGACTAGAACACCAGAGGTTTGTTCAGGCCCGGCCTTTCCATCAGAGATAACTGTTGCATGTGATGCACCTGCCAGGACCCCACAGTGTCCCCTCGATGAGTGCTTGAGTTACTTGCTAAAGACATTGAACATTTTGATCCAGACAGCTGTGATCATGACATTGACAATTGTATGGAAAAACAAGTTCTAAAGCTGTCCACAAGTTAATCCAGTCTTATCACATTCCACACATGCACTCAGCCAGTACATGGTCTGAGTGTCCCTACTGGTTAGCCTTCTTTTCTTTGTTCAAGGCCTCAGCAGCCATTTTGACACACCCCCCCACACACACATGTATAAGGTACACTGTAGTTAGATTTGTATGTTTTTACTTTTATTCTTTGTTAATAAATATCTTTTAAACATACCTGCTGTCTGTTCAATGTTGGACAAGAGTGAATTTTGCCAACCTTACACTGTCAAGAACTCAAGAACCAGAGGTTGGACTGGAGTATGTTTGCTTCTCAGGCCACCTGTGGCTCACAGTTGGACATTGACAACTATGCCTCCTCTGTTATGTACTACATCACCACCATCATCGACGGCGTCACAACAGAGAAGCAGATCACCACATACCCCAACCAGAAGCCATGGATGAACATGAAGGTGTTGCTCCTGCTGAAGGCTATAACACTGCCTTCAGATCAGGGGATACACAGACCTACAGCACATCCAGGACAAACCTGAGGAGGGGCATCAAAAGGGCCAAGCACTGCTACAAGGTGAAGATAGAGGGTCACTTCTCCAACTCCGACCCCAGACGCATGTGGCAAGGCATCCAGGCCATCACTGACTACAAGTCAGTACATCTCCTTCCTGAATGAGCTAAACAACTTTTACGCTTGCTTTGAGAGGGACAACGGAGACACCTCCACCAAGACAACACTCCCTGCAGACCACCAGCCCCTCACACTCTCCTCCACTTATGTCCACATGTCACTGAGCCGGATCAATGCACACAAGGCTGCTGGACCAGACGGCATCCCAGGACATGTGCTCAGAGCATGTGCGGAGCAGCCCACCGGGATCTTCATGGACATTTTCAACCTGTCCCTCGCCCAAGCAGCTGTGCCAACATGTTTCAAAGCGACATCCATCGTACCAGTGCTGAAACACTCCAACCCGACCTGCCTCAACGACTACCGCCCCGTAGCACTCACACCCATCATTATGAAGTGCTTCGAGGGACTTGTCCTGGCACACCTGAAGGACTCCCTCCTTCCCACACTGGACCCACACCAGTTCACCTACCACAGTAACAGGAGCATAGATGATGCAGTCTCCACAGCACTGCACTCTGTACTCTCACACCTGGACAACAATTACACCTGTGCACGATTGATTTCAGCTCAGCATTCAACACTGGTGATTAACTTGGAGGGGGATGACAAACTTGGAGCTCTGGGCGCCAACACCTCCCTCTGCAAATGGATTATGGACTTTCTGACCAACAGACCACAACATGTGAGGTCAGGCCACACCTGCTCCACCACTGTCTGAGACTGAGACCAGGTCAGTGTTCACACCTGGACTCTAGAGACCGGATCAGGATCAATGTTATTGTGAGGTCTGAACAGGGCCGTGAAGTTGGTGCAGAATGATCCTTTTGTGAGGAAACATTTAAGGTAATAGTCTGGTTATCCAAAAGCAATGGTGTGATAGAGCTGAATCTGAAACGATGAAGGGAGATAAGAACAGAACCTCCAGAGTCTAGATGTTGAAGAAGTAGAAGAAGTTGTCAGGTGGATGAAGGAGACCTCTGATGACTTAGTGGGATGACCATTGAGAGGTGGTGATGGGGAGGGGAAGGGTCACACTATGAATTTAAAGCACAGGGACGAGGGAATGATTGGCCGGGAGAAAAACCGGTCCAGGCATGTGGGGCTTTAAGACAGCTGCTATCAAACACACCACTAACATTTCCATTCTTGTTTCTTCAGGTTTACTGGCTCCTCGTCCTAATGACACCTCACAGGTTGTCACCTACTCTCGGTCAAGTCCAGGCAATAACTTGTGACTCTACAATTATGGTGCAGGTGTCAGCTGAAGAATAAAACCACTGATTTGCTGGAGGAGGACGTCTGTTTGACTCGGAAAGGGAACTATCCTGTCGGCCTCTCACCACCGGTCTCTAAATCAGGTTATAATTAATTTAATAAGTGGCCTCAGAAACAGATGTAAAGTTAACCCACATACACTCTTGGCTAATATATATAAAAACAAGTTGCATTTAAGAAATACAATATTTTCAGAGCAGCACATTCCTATTTTGCTCACAGAGAGATGAACACAATATTTCTACAGAAATACATTTCATTTTTTCGCTGAGAGTTCTCCTGATTTGGAGTTGACCGAGTCCAGTTTGTGTATTTGTGTTGGTTGTGTGTATTTCTGTGCAGGGTAGCGTGTCCTTGGCCCTCTTCTGAATTCATGATGCGATTGTAAAATAACTAGTTTCGACTCCGGAGTCTCAGCGGAGGTTTTATCATGCAACATTTTTTATTTTTTTATTTTTTTATTTTTTATTTTAGCTATTCTGTTTCTTCTCTTGTTCACACATGGATGATGCACTCTGGGAGCATCTACCTCAGCTCTCAGCACTGTGTTTCACATGCTCACACCTGGGAGCCTCCTGGTATAACTCGTCTTCTACTCAGGGCCAGTGAGTTTCTAGCCCCAGAGAGGATAACGTCTCTGCATGACAACCCTCTCCTCCCCAGGAACTTCCAGTTAGCACGCAGTATTTCCTCCTCTGATTCCTGCGAGTCTCAAATAAGTGAATCTAGACAATGTGCTGCATTCCTCCTCTAAATTATTAGCCTACATTGTGTTTAGGAAACAGTCTTGCACCATCCTCTGACGTGGTGGATTATCCAGGTGTAACTCTTTACCGTCAGTGTAAAAGTGGTTAGTCCTGCAGACATGGACGGCAACATGTATTATTAAATATTCATTTAACTCTTATGCCCTCCTCAAATTTACTACCCTTTGGACACCTTTGTGGCAAAAATGTACACGTGCAAAGAAACCCCTTTAAATGCCAGTCTGCAAATATGAAGTATTAAATTTTTTTTACAAAAAACACAAAAACTGAATTATTTCCAATAAAATAAACAATAGCTGGATGGGGCTTTGGTGGTGATTAGAGTCTTGGACATGCCAAAGATTAGCAATAAAATTGATTTGATTGCATTAGTATTTTTTCTGTATCTGCCAGATACTCCATCTGGAAACCTTTATGGCCAAAAATACCCCATTGACTTCTATTATAACCACATTTATTAATCTGACTGTCATTACAGTATAAAACCAAGCATTCTGTGATGTTAGCATTTAATTTAGAAGAAAAGTAGTGATATTTGACATTTTTACTGTATTGTCCCTCAGGTGTCCAGAGGGTACAAAATGCATCACGAGAGAATAAATGACATGTGAGAGTAAAAGACACTGGATTACAAAAAAAATTTCTATAAAGAAGAATTCTAGCAGAAATTCATGCCACAAGCTGTAACACAGCCAAAATGATCACAAATTTTTACAAAAAATGCCCAAGGAGGATATAAGGATTAATGTGCTTTACCTTGGGTTTTATTTTTCATTATTTAAATTCATCATGTGCCAGTAACTGTATCAGTGTACAATAGAAATATGTACAGAGACATGTTCTACAGGTCATTTTCAAGAGAATCAATGAACTCATTAATTGTGCTCATTTTACGGCGTATTTTAAATGTTTAAATGATTAAAACAAAGTCTCTGCTGTGATGAGATGCTGCCGAGTCATGAGGAGTTTTTCTTCGGAGGCCTAATTGGAGCTGGAGTCAAAAACCATGGACGCCACGTTTGAAATGATCTGAGCAGTCTTCCAGCGTTAGCAGCCCTCACCCCTACATTTCATCAGCGCTAGGTGTGCAGCCTCCATATATAATTCATATCTTCACAGAGCTTATGGCTTTCACCCCGCTTTCACCCTGGACCGAGTCTTGGCCCCGAGTAGAACGGCCGTCTTATAAATTCACATATTCTTCACTGAGAAAGTGTAAAATGCTGAGACCTCTGCCAGCGCCGGGACTGAGAACATATTATCTACGGCTCCAGGGAACGCGCCGTAATTACAGAGAATATAACAAAACAATCTGCAGCTATTAAACCACATGAATCATTTTCATTTTCACTTCTGCCGCGGCCCAGAGCCGTCCTCCTGATGCAGCAACAAACCGACGACACCAGACTTTTAGAGGACAGCAAAGTTTCCCTGAGACACTTTAACAGAGGACAGTCCAGTAATGTGTAGCACACACTGTTCACTGAGAATCACTCACTTCTGAGCTCATCCTCTGGAACTCTGACTGATTTCATTTCTGCAGTATAGACGTCAGGAGGCGTGATGAACTCATGAACTCCTGGAGCTCCTGCAGGTTAAATCCGACCGAATCAAACACCTTTAGCTTCAGACCGACTCTTAAAGGACCCACTATGAATGCTAGCTTAGCAACATGCAAATAAATGAAACACGCTCCAAGGCCTTGATCCTCTACTGCAGAAACTCACCTAAAAAAATAGGAAAAAAAAGAAAAAGAGAGAAAGAACTAAAACAAGTTTTAAAATGAGGAATATACAACAGGAACATTTGACACGCCAAGACTGATGGTGTAGATGTTGGTTCCAACTCTACATTCATTGGATGTTTGTTCCAAAATAATTAGTTGTCTTTAACCCAGCTGCCATTCAGACGCTTAAGTTTAATGACTTAATAGGGTAGAACATTTTAAACCAGATCCAACACAAAAACTAAAAATGCAAGGAATCGTCATACAACTCTTTGCACTGGAAAAAAGAAATAAAAGTATTAAAATGAGAAATATTAGTTAAAATCAGAATCAGAATTAATGTGTCTCCTCCAAGAAGGCCCAGATTTGTCCAAACTAGAGTTTCAGACTAAAACCAAGTAGATTTGTGTTGATCCAAGGAGAATGTGACCAGAACAGGTTTTAGGATTGTTCTAGTTCTCATCTGAATCAATAACAAGTTCTAATAGTTTATTAAGAGAATTTAGGAACCAGACACTTAGAGATTGTCACATGATCTAAAACACTGAAACTGTCTGCTAAGAAGAATTATCTGGATTTAACATGATTCATCTCAGATAGTTCAGTTCTTACAGTGTAACTGTACCTAATGTTATTCGTCGTCCTCCAGCTGTGGTTTTATTTCTTTTCTCTGTGTGTAGACAGCGTTCATATTTCAGAGTGTGTGTAGAGGAATTGAGGATGAAGGAGTGAAGTGTGAAGCTGGAGCCACTGACACAGCACAGATCCTCTTCCTCTGATTAGCCTGGTTATCACTGGTGAAAAGGGAAGGGCTGGGGGGGCTGAAAGAAGAGAAGGCAAATGGTCGGGGGAATAAAAAGAGGATAAGCTACTTGTAAGACGATGGTGATAAATGAAACCGAAAAAGGGGAAGAAAACTGAAACAGAGAGACATGTGAGCAGGAGGAGATAAGTTAGTAGAGAAGTGGTCGAGTTTATGAACCACAGACCTCTGAGTTTACCCATCCATCCACCCTGACCTCCTCTCAAAGCCTACATGCTGGCTCTACACTGTATGAATGTTACCTGACCTCCAGCCGCCCGTCACTCTGGAGGACGGATGGAACTGAGCCCTTAATATAGATCCACTAACAAAACTATACATACTCACAAATACAGCTGACAAACAACATGTGACTAACTTGACCTGACAACACCTACTGACCTCAGACCAGCACAAACACAAAGAGGAGACGACACAGAATTGAGTTTTTAATCCTGTTCACTCTCATTCTAGCACAGGATCAGTTTTACCTGATGATGATTCAGACATTAACTGTATTTCCCTCTAATTTATTGACTTCATCTCTGCTACTTCCTGATTCATCATCATCATCATCATCCTTCATGCTTTCGCTCCGATAGTCTAAAGCTTTTTATTTTGTGAATGCTACAGAGACATCTTGACTTTTCATCCAAACATCTGTCCAGACTCTGATTTATAACAGCCTTCAGAATAGTGGAGTGAAAAGAGACAGAAAAAAAAGCTGCAAACAAAAAATAAATAGATAAATAAATAAATAAAACAGTCCCCAGGAAAAAACTGGCTCCATGCAAAGAAACTCTTAAAACTAAATAAAGCTTTTACTTTGAAATCATTGTCAGTTTTTACATAACGTGTCAAGTTACTGGAAACAGCACAGAGCATGTGTGGATCCTTGTTCCAGGCTCCATGAATCCTTGTTACCGTGCTGTTGTCTGATGCTGGAGTAACTCTCCGTGCTGTCACTGTGGAACCTGCAACACCTGAAGCCCCCTCTCCTAAACCCCCAGGTGTCTGTCAGCTTTCTTCTGCCTCTCTGCTGCCAGTTCTGCATCTACCTCTCACCCTGCACATCTGTCTGAGCCTGAGCCCCAGCGTATCCGTCTGTCAGAGGCTGAACTCGTCCTCCTGTCTGAGCCAGATCAGCTTCAACCTGCCGGCAACCGCAGTCACAGCCCAAGTCTGCTGATGTGTCTGAGACAGATTAGAGAGCGTCATTGCACACTGCAGCTTCTCTGCCTCAATCCTTCCCTCCTCCACATGCGTGCACCCTGTGCTGCTGCTAGCAAACACAGCGGAGACATTAGCATTCTCCAGAAGAATGTAGCTGAGGAAATCAGCTTTTACCTGCAGCAGCATGCCAAAAATAACCTGGTGCACAAACACACACATGCAACCTGTAAACTCAGTTTGTAGAAACCTGATGACCATAGAAAACTCCTACAGACACAATGCTGCATTTTCTGATCACCTGACTGAAACCACCCCTGCACAGACCAAAGGTTGGTGGTTGTCCAGCCGCTGAGACACCAGAACAACAAGGACCAATCAGATGTTTTTAGTCTGTGTTGCAGCGATGCATTCCAATATTTCAGGGGTCTGTAGTAGACGTTTGGAAACATCAGGACTCTTCATAAAGCTGGTAGCTGAGCAAGAAGGTCCTTCATCAGGGAGGAGACTGAGAACCCAACAGTGTCTCTGCAGAGATGGAGACTCTGCAGAGATGGAGACTCTGCTGGAAGGACGACCATCAGATGCTCTTCACCTTAGCATGTGAAGAGCAGATAGAGTTAAAGCAGACTCTGTTCATCACATGCTAGCAGCATCACTACAGGGAAGCACGGTTGTGGCAGCATCAAGATCTGGGGCTTCTTCTCAGGGAATGATGACTGCAGCTAAAACACAAAGAAGAAAAGCAGCTGCAAAGATCTGGACCGTCCAAACCGTCCTTTAATATTAAATCTCAGAATGTGAAGAACTTTGTAATGTGTTAAAAATAAAGCCCATTACTGAACTAAACCATCATGTCTGTCTGTTCTCTCTGGTTCCATGGTTCCTTCCTTCCTCCAGTCACTAAGTGCCTCCTTAATTGAGAGGGCCAGGAGAAAGAGGAGGAAACTGAGGAAGAAAGTCTTTTTCTTCTCAAGAGCTCCTCACTTCTCTTCCTCCTCCCAATTTAATGGAGCTTAACCCAATTAAATTCAACATTCACCGGTCTAATCCAGCAGAGTGCCAATCGTTCTCCGGGTCTCCTTTTAATTCCCCTTCTTTCCCTCTACCTCCTCTAACTGCCACTCCTTCAGTCTTAGTTTTCCGTCTTGCTAATTTGAACTTCTCAGCGGTTCATCGTCTCAGGACGTTTTCTGCTGATTCTCTGTTCTGTTGCTTTAAAGAAGTCAGCCGTCTCCGTCCATGTCTCTATGCTGCTATACTTCAGTGTCTTCAACTTGAATCAAACTCCTTTATAAAACCATATGTCCTGAGACAAGTGTTCAGTCAACACTTCAGTCAACCAGAAATTATAGTAGATAGTAGATTCGTGCTCCAGTAGCTCCTCTAATGTGAGGACGTCATGGTTTCTTGTTTGAGACTCCTGCTGGTAACCATTAGGATCATCCCTTCTGTTACCATGTTCTTCCTGTTTTACTTTGAAAAGATTCTTCCCTGTTTGTTTTACTTCCTTTATGTTTCACCTGTCTCATCAGCACCGTCTCTCCTTCAGTCAGTTTGTCATCATTCTTCTTTTATTCTGTTTTGTCTGTTTCCTTCTTAACTTTGAATTACTTTTGATTATTTTTTAATTACCTGCTCATCATCACATCACCTTTTGTCATTTTTAAAGTAATTTCATCCTGTCTTGTCCTCTGGTGTCTTGCATTTGGATCCTTTTTCCTGCTACACAGTCACACTAATCATATTAAATAACATAAATATGAGATGTATATATATCTTCTATCTGGGCAGTATGCAGCCTGGTGTCCATCCTTCAGAGTTGAAATAAAAATCCCCTCAATAATCATGTGAATACATAACAGCACATCAGTGTGCAGTGTTCATTATTTCCTAAAGCCTGTATTTATTTTTATTTTTCCCCCCCAACCTAATCCTACCATTCTCATTAGAGTTAATTTGGACTAAAGCTGAAACTGATTGTTTGGCAGACAGCAGTTAGTGTGAACACCCCAAAGCCCTCAGGGTGAGAAATAATATCATAGTTGGGGTGAGAGCGATAATTTCCTGCACGTCGTTCTCCCCAATCAAGAGTTTAGAGGCTTAAAGACTGTAATCAGAACCAGAGTAAATACCCAGCACCACGCTGCCGATCAGCGTCTGAGCATTCACAAACAAGGTTAGCACAGATAAGGTGGTTAACTTTCTATGGTGTGTGAGCATGTGCTAATTATACCATCGCTCCAACATGACAATTAGAAAGCATTCTTTAAGTTGAGGACATTTTAATTCTCCAACAGCTTCATTTAAACAACAGCTTCAGACACAAGAAGCTGGATGTGACTGACAGGCGGTAAAAATAATGTTCAGACATGTGACACAAATTAACTGTCCATCACACCTCCACGTCTACAAAACTGATGCTTGTGGACACGACACTGAGAGGAGGAGACCAGGAGGACAATGTAGTGAGGAGGAGACAACATCTTGCTCCTCTATCCTGATTGGTTGTTTGACATTCAGACTCCGACATAATGGATGATAGATGCAGCTTCACGCCTGAGTTAACCAGAGGCCAGTCATGGAGACGATCAGATAACTTTACTGAGGAAGAGGAGCATCACATCTACTGGGAGAAGAAGGAGAAGGAGACTGAATGTGTAGAGTCTTAGAAGACGACGAAGATGTCTCCACGTCTCCATCGTCTCTGTCCACATTGATTCCATCTTGGTTCATCTTGTTTTTCTACCTCCGTGTTTCTGTCCCTCACCTGATGATGATTAGTTAAGGTTACCATGGTTACCACTACAGTACTAGTGTAATTCAGTATTAACCCACTGAGCTTTGATCCCATGTCCCGTTCAGTCAGACCTGTCCCATTCTTATAACGTGGTCACCAGAGGAGCGTTATAATTCCTGGAATACCATTTCATTCAGCCAGACACTGATCAGATCAAATTGATCCTTTTTACTGAGCTCTGGTTGGTGAAATGTTTCTGTCAACAAGCACAAAAAATAATCACGTTAATCTCTGACATACCTGACGTAGGACCAGACTACTGTTGATGAACTCATGAATACTGCATGAATTCAACTAGAAGCTGTAATCAGCTGGTAGAGAGTGTGGAGGATCATGTCCAACCTGTTAGCAGAGACAAATGTGAATTATGACTTGAATTATTGACTTGTGTTGGAATTAATCCCACTGTGGAGACATGCAGGACATCTGAGGGGGAACCTTGGACCAGACGTCCCACCGTGCTGGTACATAACATGTTGTTATTTGGCTTCATTTCAAATTTCTTTGTGTGAGTCTCAGTGAACAAATCCACATATTGATCAGTGAGTAATGAGATCGTTCTCCATTTACACAAACATTCATTTCCTTCTCTTCCTCTGGGAAGCTCTTTACTTTCCTCCTCCTCCTGGTCTCAATCTGCCCTTTCTCCTTTTGTCCTCCTCCTCCTCTCCTATCTGTGATGGTAATGTAATGTTCTTGGTTCAGCTCATCAGCATCAGTGAGAGCAGGGCCCTCACCACGTCGGTCCCCTCCTTCCCTGAGTGTTTAATTGCATTAGCATAAGCCCAGCCTTCATGGAATCGGACTAATTTGAGAACCAGGGGATTCTCTCTGGTGTCTGACGACGCCTTGCCTCTCCATCTCCTCTTCTTTCTGCTCTCGAGTAGTGAAGCTCGGAGGACATAAATCAAGTGGTTCTGGCAACAAGAACTGTCAGAGAGGTCCAGGAATGAGGGGAGAGTGGAGGATGGCAGATGGAGAGGAAGAGGCAGGGATGAAGACGAGGATGAAGAGCATTCTGTTGACGTGTGGAAAGAACCAACTTGAATGCCACCTGTGGCATCTTTCACAGTCCCTACTTCGAGGAGATGAAACAGAAATGGTCCCGGTTCGATCTCTTGTTGTCAGTCTGTCCTCGCCAGAAAACAATAACGGATACATTTTTAATTTTGGTTTAGCAGCTTTGAGCCTTCCTCCACAATCTCCTGGCTGGGTCGGGACAAGACAACAAGAAGATGGCAGAGATGTTTGTCTTGTAACAAATTAAATGTTGTTGAAGGGTCTATTAACTCCAAACCCAACCTTATCACCTGTTTATCTGAAATAAAATCCTGGTTAACCTCAAACTTTCTAAAACTAAACAGTGATAAAACAGAACTCCTCCTCATAGGCACCAAATCCACACTTTCCAAAGCTGACAGTTTTTCCCTCCTCACAATCGACAATTCCTTAATCTCCCCCTCCCCCCAAGTTAAGAGTCTGGGTGTCATCCTCGACAGCTCACTGTCATTTCAATCTCACATCAATAACGTTACCCGGTCTGCATATTTCCACCTACGCAATATAAATCGGCTCCGCCCCTCTCTCAGCCCCCATACCACTTCCATCCTTATTCACAGCCTTGTCACCTCCCGCCTCGACTACTGCAACTCTCTCCTTTTCGGCCTCCCCCACAGATCCCTCCATAAGCTCCAAATGGTCCAGAACTCAGCCGCTCGCATCATCACCAAAACCCCCTCATTTCACCACATTACCCCTGTGCTTCAGCATCTCCACTGGCTCCCAGTCAAATCCCGCATCAACTTCAAGATCCTTCTCCACACCTTCAAGGCCATCCATAACCTCGCCCCCCCTTATCTCTCAGATCTCCTCCATATTGTCACCCCCTCCCGCTCCCTCAGATCCTCCTCCTCTATCCACCTCTCTGTCCCCTCGGCTCGCCTCAGTACCATGGGGAGCAGAGCCTTCAGTTGCTCTGCTCCCCAACTCTGGAACTCACTCCCACCGGACATCAGAAACATTGACTCCTTCCCTCTCTTTAAATCCAGACTCAAAACCCACCTGTTCCAGATAGCCTATCCACCTTGATTGCACTGTTCCATTTGTTTATTCTGTCTTGTTTTGTGTCTTTATGTTTTTGTACAGCGACCTTGCGAGTCTTGAAAGGCGCTTATAAATAAAAATAAAATAAAATGTATTAAGTAGATTTACCACTTTACTTCACCCACATCTACTCCTCCAGTCTGGAGACGGGATCAGATTCCTCTGACCTAAAGGACCTGTAGATGTTCCTGGGGGGGTATCCTTGTAGTGGATAATACCCTTGAAGGAAACGTATAACCTGTCACAGGACGTCTCACATCATCGTAAAACCACCTATGAACCTCCAGAACAAAACACACCTCCACAGCTGTTTAAAGACCACTAGATCCTCTTCAGATACCATGGAGTCTGGACTCTCTCCACTGGGAACTGATTCTCCTCCAGCAAAGATCTGCTGGGCCAATCAGATCGTTTGGGGCGGGGCTTATTGTGGTGATGGACAGTGTGTCAACCAGTGAGAAAAGGTCATTTTCTTGTCAGTTAACCAGGTTTTAAACAGATGAATCAATTCATTTGAGCAGAACTCATGTCGTGTATCACTGGAGACGCAAAGAGCTGAAAACTGAAGATTTAACAGTCATCCTGAAAAACAGACACAAAGGTCACCCTCACAACACCACAAATAATTGTTCAAACGGTCAAACAGTTAATGAAACTCAGTGAAAACATTTAGATGAGAACTTTAGGCTCCAGGAACTTGGACCTCATCTATCCAAGGTTCCTCCTCCTGTCACTGATTTCCTGGTGGTGGTGACAGGAGCCGTTTAGTTTCCTTTGAGTTTAAGAAGATGGTGCCACAGTTTATAGTGACTCAAACCAAATCTACCACTTCAGGATGACCTCTGCTCAACATCTGTAACCAAACTGAAGCCTGTCCGATCTTTAACAGCCTTACAGCTCGTCGTCCACACTAGAAGAATGTTTTACTTCCTGGGCCTTCAAAGTGTTTAAATCTGAACATGGTGTCATTGAAACAATCCTTTGCAGTCTTCATTCTCATCAGTGAGTCTAAGTTCTGATGGTTCTGAATGCAGATGTAGTTTTATTGTAGCTCAACACATCAGTTTACAGTCAGACCTGCTGTTCTTCAGTTCTTCATGCAGTTGGTGGAGCTCTCCCTGGTGGCTGGCTGCAGTATGTCATATAAGCCCCGCCCCCTGGTGAAGCTGGTGAATGTTTAAGTTCTGAGAAGTTATAAAAACAGATGACATCACAATGATTGACACTTGCCATTGACAACTGCTCTGTGAAGTGGTCCCATAGGAACGTGAAAGTAGAATAATAATTATAAATAAGTGCAGAGCTCAGTATTTAACAAATGCCTTTCAGCCTCCGGGTCCAAACTCCCAAGATGGCGACGCCCATATCTCCAGGATGCTAGCGTCAGTTTGACCAATGGGAGCAAGTCCAGACGTGTTGTCCATTTTTTTTTTTTTTTTTTTTTTTTTTTTTTATCATTTGGACCGACTGCTGGTTCGTTTACAACCCACCAGATGTGTTTTCCATCTTGTTCACACCTCAGGCAATGAAAACAGTCGCGTTGGAGCCACCGTCTGCAGATGGAGTCCAGCTGAAGGAAAGGATGGTTCTGGTTCTGGTTCCATGTACATGCTGGACGCCTCTGACGGCTTAAAGTTCAGCTGAGTTCAGTCCCACTGAGGAGCTGGCCTCATGAGGATGACTCTTGACATGTTATCAAAGCACATTTTCATAAAAGACCAAAACATATTAGCTAATCCATCCGCATGCATTAACCAGCGTGCTGCTGAGCCGCTGCACTGTAAAGAATGGGAGTTGACGCTAATCAACATTACATGCCGGCATTTGGACTAATCTCCTCCAGACCAGATGAAAGAGAAGCCAGATAAAAAGGGCCGGAGAAACTTTCTGAGGATTTTCTGGAAGGATGTGAGAGTCTAATCCCAATCCATTGTCCATCAATTGGCATTTATTTGAACTAAACTAATCAACTCAGGGTCCCTCGATCCCTTTCTCCCAGAATTCCCACAACAACATGTGGAGTTTAATCTCCTGCATTTCCACGACACCACTTTACCACTCTATGAAGCAGATGTCATCATGTGTATTAATCCTCATGTTGAACTTCCAGAGGCTTCACTGATAGCAGACGTAGACGTTCATGGCTGCCTGCAGTCATTACCCTGCGCCCAGTCAAGTGTCAGGTGCAGCGTCTAGATGTCCGATCAAACCGGCCGTACGTCTATTGAAATCATCCTTTATGTGGACTAATCCTCTTGCAGTCTGCAGGCTTTCCAGGCTCATCTGCATGTCTTATCTTCCTCCCGTTAGTCTTCATGTTGGATTAGACTAATCAACGCGGTGCACCTCCGTCACGTTCTATTCAATCGGCCTCGCTCCTTCCCACAGTCCAACATCCACCCGGAGATTTGTTCTGCCTCTCTTCCCTCCACACTGGAGCGGCCGTCTTTATTAACCTGCTGTAGACGCAGCGTGTCGTCATGTAGAGTAATCCTCTCTCAGTTATAGATAAGGAGACGGGGGTTCTGAGGGATCCAACTAATCTATAGCCTCTACATCTGGATTCAAGCTGAGCTCCACAACAACAGGTTGCTCTCCGTTTGTCTCATCGTTCATATCGATCCAGATCTCAGCTTCTATTAAGTATCAGTGTCTTAGTAATCTGAAATACATGAACTCTAAAATAATTCCATGTTCTTATGTCTTTATCAGAAGACAGACAGTAACTCCTAACCCTAACTCTACAGCATACTTTCCCTTACAAATCAAATTTAAACCTTTTTGATTTGTTAATAATAAAGCAGCTTCTCCTCCTCCTCATTTAAAACAATCATCCAATACGTCACCAAAAGAAAACACACATCGATGCTGAACGTCTAAATGTAAAGTAGAATGAACCCTCAGCCCTGAACCAAATATTCGTCCTCAAGCTCATTATTGGTGTTTGTTTGTGTCCCATAAAGGACGGAGTGTCCCCACAATGTGACTAAATCAACAGATTCATGTCCTCACAGCATGACGAACACAAGTACACACACACACAAAATGTAAATGAAGTTCTTCCACAAAAGAGTCGGAGTCACAGCAGAGAACTGCTTTTGTCTCGTCATCTCTCTGCGGGTCTGAGATTGTTTACTTCCATGAAGCAGATGGAGAGAAAGATGTAAAGCCTTCATTACTCTCTCTCACACACACACACCATCACACGGTAACACACACACGGGTAGATTTGCATTTCAACCACAATAAAACACAGCGGTGCACCTGTGTCTTCAATTGAGTCTAAAGATTTCTTCATTCACGGTGACTCCTGTGAGAACAGTGGACGTCCAGCGTCATGGAGGACGACCTCCGTCAGCTGATTCATTAACAGGTGTTTCTAGTGTCTCTGAGGACTGAAGCCTCTCCGTACGTCCAGCTCTACAACACTGGGAACAAGACCTCCAGGAATGTTTAATAGAGCTCGGTGCATCACGTGGCACTGACATAATGGCAGGAAAACTAAGTTAAAGGGACGGGGCAGTGCTGATATCAAGCCGTCAGAGTTTACTTTCACTTTAAACAGATAGAAATGAATCAGTACAAGGAAAAACTCAGCAGAATATATATCACAGACCCTTATCATGCCCCAGGTGTGATTTTATAAAGCATTGAAACAGTTGGCGTGGACAATGTTCCTGACCTGCAGTATCCTCATTAACTTTCCTTCGTCCTGCTCCACAGAGTCACTGAAAGCCTGCATTGAAGGATTTATCTGAGGAGGTTCATGACAGTAACATAACTAAAATAACAAGGAACTGTTTAATTTCTTTCTCATTGTGAGTAATTTTAGTGCTGAATGAGAAACAGCCCTTTGTAATCCACGTTAGAAACATCAGCCTAACTTGCCTTTAATGAAAAGAAATCCGTTTTGCCTGGTGTTAAAAACATGGCAAATAAACGAGACATTCCACTTGGAACGCTGGATTCTGTACTTGACATAAAGTGATCGCTGATCCACATCTGCCGTCTTGTGGGATCTTTGAGAATCCTATAAAACGATTTCCCCCAACTATTCTGGCATCCTGGGGCACAAGATCTGTTGACCATATTTGGATGTAAATGGTACTAGGACAAGTTAGTGAGCTGCTCACGGTTGTCAATCGATTGGTAATTCAACAAGCATGACATCAACTAGAGCATAGATTCTCAACCGGGGGTCCGCGGACCCCTAGTGGTCTGTGGTGTAATTGCAAGGGGTCCGTGAAAATAAAAGATCCTATGACATTTATAGAAATAGCATTATTTTATTCAAATGTGACTGAGACACAACTGAAAGCTCAGATTTGCCTCAAAGAGTGAATAAATGCCATAGTGCAATTTAAAATGCAGTTTCTGCAGTTTCTATCAAATTGCCCCGCCACCCCCCAGATCGGGTGGGGGTTCTTTAGGGTCAATCAAAAATATGCAGGGGGTCCAGGACCCCAAAAAGGTTGAGAACCACTGAACTAGAGGATGCTGATCAGATTAACCTGGGTGACATCTTCACCAACGACCGGTTAATGAACAGAAACTCTTCAGACTTCAAGGCGCCGTTCAACACCAACACTTGGATAGAATCCCATTTCCTCTGGACAGGACATTTTATGAAAGTCATTTTATGAACAGTAACTAAATCAAGCAAGAAGTCTGGAGCAGCAACAAGATAATCTCTGCCACTGATCTACTTGAACCACCGTATAAACATCTTCATCGTCTGCTCATGTCAGTGTTATGCTAGTTTCTATGACGCGCTTAATGTCTCGCAGATAATTACAGTCCTCCCTTCATCTATTAAATCACTCTGCTGTTCTTTCATTTAAACATGTACGATATAACAGATGTTCTGTTCACCATCAGCTTCCTGGTTCATGACTTCAGAGCTTCCTCATAAACGGATTAAAAGTGGAAGTCATAACCTGGTGAGGAGGTTTGATCAGGTTTACATGCCAGATCATTTCAGAGCTGTAAATAAAAGAACAAATGAAGAAAGGAGGTGGAGTGAAACAGTGCTGAGATAGAAGTGTGTTTGACAGGCTGCAGAGAGGCAGCATGAGGCAGATTCAGAGAGAATCCCCTGGAGAGTTTCTGCTGACACACTGAATGACCACAGAGACGGAGAACCAGATTGAATTCTCCAAAATGGCCTCTTCACTGCGGCTCACTTCAACCCCCGGGTCAACCGTGAAAGCAGCAGCAGCAGCGCCATGAAATATCTGGAAATTGATTTGCATTTAGTAAAAAGCAGAGCTCCTTATCATTTCTTTTCTCGGGGAGGGAGTGAACTCAGGATTCTTTGAGAAATGTTTTGATGTGACGCTCTTCTCCAACACATGCTCCTGTCCTCTGGCGACCCAGCCACCACCGCCTGGGGGGAAATCTCTGCATCCCTGATTTACTTATTTGCTTTCTTTACATCAAACATGACCTGGGAGTCACACGTTCCCATTCACAGCCCTCAGACGGTTCAACAGAGCCGAGAAGAAAGCTCAGCATCATCCAGCTTCACTTATTTCAGAGGGCGCCAACATGCATGGTGGAGGGAAGCCAAGCAGGGACGGAGAGAGAAAGCGTTCACATGTGAGATTATAAAGGTCTGACAATAGGAGTCAGACTGTAGAGATGAGTCCAGGTCAGGTCCAGGCAGCAGCAGCAGCCATGCTAGCGCTGACCTCAGACTGCTCAGAGAGGCCAAACGTTTCTTTCCCAGCAGCGCCCCAATGACCCGTCTACCTGTACACCTTCCTGCATCCATTAAAGCTCAGAACACACAAGATTATTTTGCCAGATTTTTACCCACAGTTCTCAGCTGGACAAAGTCTGCACAGACATCTGTTAGTGTGTGAGGGGAACAGACCCGACCTCAGTGGCAGTCCAACGTGTTGAACGGAACCACATTCTGTAAATTAGCTCAGTCTGTTCCTCCTCATGTGACGGTTTATTTAAATGTGCTCCATCTCCAACCATCTAGTCCATCTCTAACAGGCTGACAGTGTTCAAGCCCCATGACTCAGATTAGGGAGGTCACTCCAGGTCACGTCCAGCAGCAGGACCCATGTTAGGGTGATGGAGGTTTCCCTCACTGATATCTGACTGTTGACAAAGAGCACATGTTCCTTTAAGCAACATGTAACCGAGGGGGGAAGGATGATGAGAAGTGAATGAAATAATGATGGAAAAGTTATTGTTATTATAGGGGAAGGGGGGAGCACAGGTACTGGTGATTTTATCGGGGGAGAGCACGCTGACAGCGACCAGAGGAGAGAGAGGCGGAAGACCAACAGCCGGTGTACTAAAAACAAAAGGTTTATTAAAAGAACTTAAAACAGTAAAACCTTAAAAGGTTTTAAAACCAAAAGTTAAAAAGATGCAAATAAACATTAAAAACTGTCCGTTACTAAAATAAAATTAAAAAGAGTCCATCATGGTTGCCAGACCGGGGACGAGGCGGCTCAGAGGGGAAGATGACGGAGGCCATCCACCGCTCCAGGTGCCGCAGGCGCCTCTTCTTCTCTCTTGACAGCGGGCTGCCCGGCTGACACCTGGAAGATAAAAAGACACGGCCAGTACGGGTGCCCACACAACACACGGGTTCCGGTGCCGCCGCACAACCACACACAAGAGCGTTACTGACGGCCCATAGGGAGAAACTTACCCGCCAGGCAGGGCGCACTGCCCTGCCGCTGCGAGTACTTCGTGTAGTAACGCTCCGCGGTCTCTTCGTCCGTGCGGCCGGCACACCCGCTGCTGGGACACCCGCTGCTGGGACACCCGCTACCTTCGGCCGTTCTCTGCTCGTTCAAGGCCTCCTCTTCGTTCTCTTCCCCTCACGCCGCCACAACGTCCCTCTGGCATTCCTCTCACATGATGACTCTGGTTCTTAGTCCTTGATCAGTCCTTGATCAGTCCTCACTCCATCCATCCATCCGTCCATCCGTGGTTCCCTTTTGTTCCTACATGTTACCATTTCTCTCGCGTCTCTTTCCCATCTTGCCTTTCGTGTCTTTTCCGGTCGTACCTTTCTTTATATCCCTCCACCACTCTCCCCCGCTGCCGATTGGTTCAGTGGTAAGGGGAGAGGGCGGAGCCTCCCAGGTGCACAGCAGTGGTGTGTTCACGGGCAGAAGTTAGTTAAAAAACCACACGCATGCATTAAAAACATAATAAATAAAATGGTTAAAACAACACAAGTAAAAGCATGCAATGCTAAAATTCAGTAAAACAAACAATTCAAATCATGCTAAAACCCACACTTCTGCCCCGTGACAAACACAGCAACAGATATTTAGTCTAAGGAACGCCAACGCTCATTTAAAAAATAAAACACTGCAGGAAGAAAGAAAACTCAGTTTAATCAAAGAACATGAGACGGTTTAAATCTAAACAGTTCAACAGATGATCAGAAACTAAGAAGTCAAAGAAATAAAGCAAGAAAGAAGAGAACACTAGAGCTCAGCAGGAGAATGAAAGGAAACACAGCAGGTAACATGTAGGAGAACCCAAGAGACGACCTGACAAGAGCTCAGCTCAGAGACGGAGCTTTATAAAGAGATGAACAAGCAACAGGTGACACTAACGAGGGGGCGGGTAAAGACAGACAGGTGAAAACAATCCACGTTATAAGACCATATGTAAATGAGACAGAAGAAATATTTACTAGGAGTCTCAGGAGTTTCTATCATTATTTACTTCCTGGTTTTTATTTTCTAAACTTCTTCTCTGGTGTTTTTCTGACTTCCTGTTTGACTCGTTAGCTTAGCTTACCTTCTATTTTCCCTCCTGTATGATTGTTGGCTCCGCCCTCATTGGTCTCACCTGTGTCTCACCTGTTCCCTCATTAGTTCTCTCTTCATATATAGTCCTGTTTCTTCTCAGTGGTGCTTGATAACTTTACTCTTTCTCCTGGACGTCACACTGTTCTTTCCTTTTTGTGCATTTCTTTAGTTTGAATCTTGTTCTTTGTGTTGTATTGTATTGTTTCTTCATGTTCTTTATTATTTCAGCCTCTGTCTTCCCTCTTCGTGTGCGTGTCCTGTATTCAGATTCTTCCTCTTCCTACTAATTTGTAACGTAGCCCAAGTAGAGACATGTTTAGAGGAGGTTAGTCCTGGAAATAATCAGGAAATGATCAGGGCTGATAAAATGTTGACTGAATCAGAATCTCTTTTTTTATTTCTGTCTCTTATGATTTAAAAACAAAATGATTTTATTAACTTTAACGTGACACTGATTCAGGTTGTCAGCAGCTTGAGTACAACTCTTTTGTTTCATTTTGTTTTTTTATAGTAAAATCAAATCTATGAACTTAAGTGAAGTGAAGCTTCCAGTTGGTGAGGACGTGAATTTAGGCATTTTAAAGCAAAATGTGACCAATTATAAAGGAAACCATGAATGATTTGTGAATGAATCATGTTAAACTCCATCCTGATTTCTATTTTCTTTCATTTTTTTTTCAAGACTCTGATGCAGAAGGACATTTAAGTTATTTTTTAATTTGTAGATTTTTGTTTGAAATTCATTTCGAGTCCGTCTGATTTCAACATAAAAACGCAGCAACAGACTGTTCCATCAACGTGTCTGTCTTCTTCTTTCCTGTTATCAGTCACATCTGTTCATTCATGTTTGATTCATTGATGGTTTAATTTTGGAGGTGATTTGGTTGAATTCCTCTGAGGATGAAGCTTCCAGGGTTCAGGTCTAATCTGAGTCTTTGTCTCTAAAATCAATCAGATCTTAACATGTGAGAGTCTTTCCATCTTGTTCTAAAATCTGGATCATGTAACCAAGTCAACGACCAGCTGTGTAGTCTGGTGTCAATCAGTCCATCCATCTCAAACACATCCCTACAACTGGAGCTCAACAAACATCCCTGGTGGACTATGAACTGAGCGGTCTCTAGACAGGGTGACTGTGTTCTGGTATGTCTGACCTCATAGTGGTTGATGAACATGGAGAAGATGAATGTGTGGTTCTTTAGTTTCATCTCTGCTGGATGGATGGTTCCCTGCAGACCGAGTCAATCAGTTCCAGCAGTAAAATGAGCTTTTTAAAAAACGCATCCCGTGTGAAGGTTTGGTGGAAAAGTGCCTCATAAAGACCTGGGAAACGTTCTCCTTGTGTCTGGGTGGCCGTGCTTCAGATCCCGTCCACCTGATCCTGCCAATCCTACACATGAGCAGCTTTCTCTCGACCTCGGGGTCGAGGCGTCAGGTGTCAGAGGTCGAGCAGAGAGGGATGGGTCATGATCCAAAGAGCTTCACGGGTGTTTTTACTGAGAGGGGTCACAGCCTGGTTCATCTCTGAGCTTTTATACAAAGCAAACAACACAAGTGTTTAACCACAGAAGCCTGGAGTGTTGGAATTCAGATTTATCTAACCTTCATGTTAATGTCACAGTCGGCGTCTCCTCTCCACCTCTCAGCAGCGACACTCTCCTACTGCTTCATAACAACGGGAAGAGGAGGAAGAGAAAGGTGAAGGGACAACTGAAGGAGGACAATGGAAGAACTTCTGCTTTTTAAATATTCTCCTTTGGTTTAAAAGAACATGAAGGATAAAAAGATTTGAACTTGTATTAAAGTTCTCCAGACTATTGTAGGATGCTTCCAACACAGCACTCTGAAAATAATGTCAAAATACTGTTGACTGCAGTTATACACCCATCAGCCACAACATTATGACCACTGACAGTCAATAACATTGACCATCTTGTGACAGTTCAACGACCTGGCATTCATTGGTGTGGATGTTACTTAGACATGTAGCACCCACAGGTTCACATCTCTGACTTTCTTACAGGACTTTATCCTTGATTTCACTTTCTGTCCTGCAAAGAAACATTTATTTATTTTATCTGTTTAAATCGTCCAGTTTGGATACACGCCCTCACCATGTGTCCTGCAGATGTGTCCCTTAATTGAAATTCTCCAGCCGATCAGACTTCTTCATCCCTGAACCCTTCACCCTGACTCTAACCCTAACTGCAGGACACCTAACTTTCCACCTCACACCCACACGGGGTCAGCGGGTCACCCATTGTGTCCTGACTTTGGTATGTCCCGGCCCCCCTCAGGTGAATCTCTTATCAATCAGCTGCCATCTGATCCGTACGGTGAAAACTAATCCCAGCGGCCGATCAGCATTCCTCCCGTCCAACTGGCCCAGACGACGGCTAATTGGGTCTTTTTGTGTGAATGAGGTGGCGGGTGTTATTCAGCTGTGGGTGGCTGCTTAACACGAGAAACCTTTGAGGAGATGGCAACTGGTGGGAAGCATTAAACTATTAGTGTTTTAGTTAGAGCATCTATGATCTGTGGTATGAGGACTAGAAAACTGAAAACGATCAACGCACAAAGAAAAGTGTGAAATGAAAACATTGCGACTCACATTAATCGAAGACCAGAAAAACGCTCATGTTTTCAGCTCATACTTCAGGGTGGTTACATCTCCACTAGAAATTATTATGCAGGTTTTCTCCTTCTATCATCAGGATTGAATCACTAAGTAATCAGACCATCTTAGGAAACCAAAAGTCCCAGAATAAGTTAGCTTAGCATTGATATGTAGCATGCCTTGGTGACTGGTTTCCCTGGGGAGTTCCATGTGTGAACAACATGGAGGAAATCTCCATCTTCTTCTGGATTGTATAATGATCACAATGGTAGAATGTGATGATGTCCAGGATAAATAAAATGTCCAGAGGTTGAATTGTGTGTACGTTGCCTCCTGTTGTGGAATCAGGAGGATTTTGTAGCCAGATTCACTTTCAAGAGGTAAGAACCCAACGTGGAACACGTTGGGTTCTTTGGTTCTCCACATGTCCACATGGAGAGTGGGCCTGGTTCTATTGTTACTAGAACCTTTGTGGTATTTCTCTAAACTCTTGGTCCAGTTCTAGTCAAGGGGTTGCTGAATGAGTTCAGAATGATATCATTGCTATCAGGGTGTTTTCTACTCTCTGATCTAGAAGACGTTTTAGTTGATCACTAATTAATCAGACACAATGTTACTGACACTGAAGTCTGACCTATTCATGGAGACCAGGGTCCACATGGAGACCAGGGTCCACATGGAGACCAGGGTCCACATGGAGACCAGGGTCCACATGGAGACCAGGGTCCATATGGAGACAAGGGTCCATATGGAGACCAAGGTCAGGAACATGGACCTGATGGTTCTGGAGATGGTCCCGATTTATTTTAAGGTGAGACTTTAACCTCATCACCCTCGAGGGCTGAAGAGGTTAAATTCCAAACTAAAAACAAGTAGTATTCATTAATGTGAGCTGTAGCTGGAACTAAAAGTCCTTCTGCTGCTCCACAGTAACAGAAGATGATCACATTACACATCGTCTCCGTCTGACCGTGACTTTTAGATTCAATCAAAGCGTTTCATTAAATCAATTTCATCTGATTGCCGACTTCTTTTTCTCCCGTGTTTTTATCTTAAATTACAGACACAGATATGATTACTATCTGAGTTTGTTTCTTTCTGGTGAGATAAGAGACGCCACATTCTCTTTACAGACTCTGTTTCCAATTTCCCAAACCACTCGTCATCCTTCATAACTCGACTGAAATCGGTCACGTGTCCTGACGGCTAACGGGCTGATGAGACTAAAGGCAGCGGCTCCGTGTCTGGTGTTCACACTCGCTCTCTGTGATTGTGTATTTTCTTTTAGTTTTTTATTTATTCCCTGGTGCTGTCTCCGTCACCCCGAGGTGCGAAACACACCAGCATTACAGAAATAAATTGACAAAACAGAAAGACGACGGCATTCCACAAAACAATCCAGGAACTCGGAGAGCATTTCAAATCACAGCATCATTCACAAAACTGGTTTAGGAAAACAAAGCTGAACAGCAGGAGATAGAAAACAAAGTAAATATAGCTTCTATTTGGAAGAATATATGAGAGTGACTCCAGCGACATGCTGTGGGTTTAAATTAAAGACCGGGGGAAGGTACCAGACCTCCCCTCGGTCAACTTCTTCACATTTATGACTGTGTTTGTGTTTCCTCTGTTTTAGTTGTTTCATTTTAAACAGCTGATTCATTCTGTAATTAACCTCCAATTAAACACATCTAGCCACATTTCAGACGGACATCTCGTTCTATCACAGACTAAATGTTGTACCTGGTCTGAAGTGAGGAGGTTCAGACCTTCAGTTACATCCATCCTGAGCTGGTCTCAGGTTAAACCGGTCCAGGTGTGAACACTGATCTGGTCTCTAGAGTCCAGGTTAAACAGGTCCAGGTGTGAACGCTGATCTGGTCTCTAGAGTCCAGGTTAAACAGGTCCAGGTGTGAACACTGATCTGGTGTCTAGAGTCCAGGTTAAACAGGCCCAGGTGTGAACACTGATCTGGTCTCTAGAGTCCAGGTTAAACAGGCCCAGGTGTGAACGCTGATCTGGTCTCTAGAGTCCAGGTTAAACAGGTCCAGGTGTGAACGCTGATCTGGTCTCTAGAGTCCAGGTTAAACAGGTCCAGGTGTGAACGCTGATCTGGTCTCTAGAGTCCAGGTTAAACAGGTCCAGGTGTGAACGCTGATCTGGTCTCTAGAGTCCAGGTTAAACAGGTCCAGGTGTGAACGCTGATCTGGTCTCTAGAGTCCAGGTTAAACAGGTCCAGGTGTGAACACTGATCTGGTGTCAGTCCACATGTGGAGGTGGTCTGGGACACATGTGACCTCCTTCCTTTGGTAGTGTGAACACACAATGAGTCCTGGGTCACATTAAAGACCACCTACTCAACAGGGTTTCATTCATTCATTCAGATCTTACCTATAAAACATTTATCTAACACAGGTTTAAGGGAGAGATGGTCAAATGCAGTTGGACCAACAGTTTGGTTTTAAGTTGCTTTTAAAAGCATAAATGAAAATGAAATCCTTTTACTCCAGGGTTTAAACATAATTTTCTTTCTACTAAGGTGATTTATTGTCGTAGTTCATTTTTGTTCAAATCTTCCATTAAATAGCTCGTGCTCTTTGATTTCCATTAAACCTGCAGCGTTTCACGTCCCGTCCTGACTCGGAGCCAGGCGCCTCTCAAGCTATCCTGGCAGCGTGTGTGGGCTCAGCGTCCAATAATCGACGCGTCTCTTGGCAGGTTGGTTATTTACCTGTGGAAACCCGGCAGCGTCGCTCAGAGGCAGCCTCTCTGGGAACGCTGTGTCACAGTCATCTGGGTTTGGTGCCGTCTGTTCTCTTACGAGGACCTGACGGAGTCACTCCAGCAGCACCTGGACTCAGACGCTGGGAAAACGGTTCTGAAGCTGCTTCATGAAACATGATGGGCGCCAGTGCTGGAAGGAAAAACGGCATTTATGAATGACAGGGAAGTAATAATAATATATAATACATTATTGTCTGTGATTTTAAAATGTAGTAAATATTTAGAGACTTTATTAAAAGGTAAATTATGGGAGAAGGAAATAATGAAGCTTCCACATGGAAACACACTGATCGCATATTGGAAAAGGTTTGCTTCCAAACACTGAACAACTACGAAGCTAATGAGTGTGAAGGTCACAGGTTATCTGGTTTTTAACTCTAATATTCAGTCCCTCTATAATGTTGGACATGATATTGTACTGTACTGAAATGATGAAGACGATGGAGTCTAGTCAAATCATGTCATGAGAAATGTCTCCAGACCAAATGACACACCCTGACGTGCACCAGCCCAGAGACACATCTCGGCTTTGCAGCGACGCCGACCAGAACAGCTGTGATTGGTCCAAAACTCTTTCCTTCATGAGTGTCTCGGTGGAAGGACAAGTTCCTCCTACAAACCATCAGGGAAAGAAACCGCTGATCCACATTCATGAACTTTAACTCCAGCATGAGCTGCTTATTGAAATGTCCACGGTCTGATACGTCTTCTTTATGCTCTCATGCAGAGTGGAAGAATTAAAGTCCTCTCCTCTTCACTACTGAGTCAAGTCTCATTTTTCAGTAGACCTGGGTCCAGACTGTTTAAAGTTTAGTTTAAGGAGCCCCCCCCCCCTCCCCCCCTCCCCCCCTCTGTCCAGTCCGCAGGGATAAACCCAGATTTAATATCTTCTCCGTTCACCTCCTAAGGTGCTGAGGTCTATTTCTGGTCTGTGTGAGAGTATGATGCATGGACTCTGTGTGTCTGCATGCATGTGCACTTGTCGGTGTGTGTTTGTTTGTGTATTTGTGTGTGTGTGTGTGTGTACTCCCCGTGCAGCCGACCCTCTGTAAGATGGATGTCGGCTGCTGAAGAGCATCTTTTCCTCTCTACGGGGGGAGACCTTGTGTATAATGACCTCAAACCTTTCAGTCTCTCTCATCACTCAGTGTTGATCTCTCTCTCTCTCTGTGACTCTGTCTTCCTCATTGGTTCCCTTCTCTCTACATCCATGTCGTGTTGTGTATTCATTAAAGGTGAGCTGCAGCTGATGATCTTCTCTGGACTTCACTACTCGTTGTAAAGACATAACCCTAACCACAGAGTGACACCTCATGTCAGAATGACCTCCACCTCACACCTGTAGAAAAGACTGTGGTGCCAGCTCAGGCCGCCCTCCTCAGGAAGTCCAACCCTCCGTGGGCCCGGTACAGAGACCAGTCCTAGACCATGTTTGACTCCAGTCTGGGTCGTTTACTGCACGTCATCACTTCCTGGTTTTCTTGCATCACTGAAGACGCTGGAGTGAATGTGTACAGAATGATTCTGCTGTAGGAGTCGAGTTGAATGAAGCTGAATCCACTGTTTCACTTACGTCCGTCTCTCTGCAGCCAACAGTCAGTCTCTAGTGGACGTCCCAGGCTCTGGTTGCCGTGGTAACAGTCTTTGTATATTTCCCAGTGAAGCGAGCAGGACGTAAAAGTTTGTGTCTCTGGGTTCATCAGACGCTGGTGGGACGCCTTAGATTTTAGTTGATGGTGGTTTTCTCTCCTGTGATTGTGTCAGGTCTCAGCTCATTCTATGTGCACATGAAGTTCTGACTTAGTGGTTTTTAATTTCTAGACTAAGTTATGTTGAATCACCAGTCATCACTGCAGCCTCCTTTGTTCATCACTAAATCACATTAATTATTTAGTTCTGCCTTGCTTCCTTGGGTGTAAGTTTTATTTTTTGCATCTTGACTCCAACACAGGAAGTGTTGCTTCCATCTTTGTGCTCTCTCTGTTATTTCTCTCTGAGCTCTATCTCAGAGTTTCCCAGTTTGATTTAAAAGTGACAACCGGTCACTTCAGGATGTCGCCTCCCAGACAGGAAGCCAACACAAGGAAGAAAATTATAGTTTGAGTGAAAAGGAAAAGTCTGAAAATCAGTGAACTGAATCATCCATCAAATCCACACATCCATGCTCAGTTTGGTGAGAGGCTTCAGTCTCAAGATCTGACAGTTTTTAATTTTATTTTGTGGCCAAGGCTGGTTGGAGAAAATGTAGTTTTACTTTTTAACGCTGATTTGAAATGAAGTATATTTTACTGTAAACTAAGCAGAACGTTGGTGTGATGTTTCTACGGAACAGAGAAGCTTCTAGACGTCGCCTCATGGTTATCAGATGTGAGCAGCTGTGGTGGTTGATATCTGTGCTTTGACTGTTTTATTTTTATGTTGAAACCAATCTAAGAGGTTAAAGAACTAAACTAAATATCTATAGAAAACCTTTTGAGCTGGTTTTCTACATGTTTTAATGATAAACTGAGTTGCATTCAGGAGGTTTTCCACAGCTGTGTCTTTTGTCTTGCTGCGACGGCTGTACCCATCATCATCATATCATCTCAGATCATCATATCATCCTCCAGTAAACTCTGTGTGCTTTGGTCTGAGGTCTGGACCAGGCCTTCACATTGTACTGCACCTTTAGAACCAGCAGCTAGTACTGGTCGACTGATAAATCAGCTGCAATTAATCCTGAATTCTGCACACGTGCTGCAGAAGAAGACCAGAGGGACAAGACGTCACTCCATCGGTTTAAAAGTCGTTGAGGGCTGGTTGCAGGAGAGGAGGAGGAGGAGGAGGAGGAGGAGGAGGAGGGTTGTTCAGGGGTTTTAATGATCGCCTCAGAGGAGACAGGATGAAAAATGGTTCAATGGATGAAAAGTAGTGACGTAGAAATGAAGGAGAGCGACAACTCACCTTCACTGGAGGGAAACGGATCTTTAACATTTTATTGGTTGTGATTTCATTTCCTTTAGTCACCTTGATTCAGACCACTTAGCTGCTTTGTGATCATTCATTTAATAAAGTAGATAGTGTTACAGTTATTCAGGACAGAGAGGTCAAAGGTTAATGAACCATCTGCATCCAGACCTCCTTGGTGCTCCTCCATCTGCATCCAAACCCTAAAACCCTGGACTCTGGGTCTGTTGCAGCCCCCCTCCTCTCTGCAGACCTCATGTGGCTTTAGCTTTAAGAGGAACACTTGAGGCTGTTGAGCAGATTGACGACGGACGTCCACCCACTGCAAATGGAGAAAATCTAACAGCTGGAAGAGGAGATTCACGGATCCCTCAAGACATGAACGAGGCTGGAACACATTCATCTTCTCTGTACGTCAGTCCTGCTGCCTCCCTCCATAATCATCCATCTGCCTCTCTTTGCTCTTCTCTTGGTTCCTCTTCTTCTTTTTATTCCTCTGCTGCAGCACATCGGTGCTAACAGACCGTTACTCAGCTGTGCTAAATTTCTTCTTTGCATGCTCGGCACACCAGAGAAAATCCCACCTCCCAACAGGTTTGCTCTTGTAGAAATAAAAGAATAAGTTGAACAAACCTGCATGAAATCCTGACTGACGCTGAAGTCATCGCTGTAACACTGAGTAGATTGGTAAAATGAAAACGGCTAAAGTCAGGCTCCATCCTGATCAGTCTGGTCTCATCTGTCCATCATCTGTCTGTAAATCAGCAGCGCCATCATGTGGTCAGTAGAATATTGTAGCAGCTGCTGTCTCTAATGGATCTCTACCTACCGCTGGATCAGAACCATCAACAGCTGCTTGTTGACTTGGAGACATGATCCAGATGTTGGAACCAGATGGAAAGACTCTCACATGTTAAGATCTGATTTATTTTAGAGACAAAGACTCAGATTAGACCTGAACCCTGGAAGCTTCATCCTCAGAGGAACCAGGTCACTGATGAGGAACAAACATCTCTGATAATCAACTTAGCTTTGTGTTCATCTCAGACTCTTCTCATGTTAATGCATCTTGTACTGAAGTTAACTTTTGACACACATCTACAGCTACATGTCTGTGCAGCATTAGCCTTCTAATAGTGTTCATAATTATTATAATTATCTATCGACAGATTTCTCCTCATGGTTTTAGTCAAATTATCTTCAGGAACCTTTTATTTATTTGGGTTTTAAGGTCAGGTGGTGCTGGTTTAGCTGGGTTTAGTATTTTCTTTAAAATAATTCACAGCATATAGTTAAAGACGGATACCGCTTCCTCTTGGCTCTAAATACAATATCCAATATCCCTGCCACAAAGAAACATGACCACATCACTCCTGTTCTTGCCTGACTCCATTGTCTCCCTGTGAACTACAGAGTCGATTTTAAGATCTTCCTATTTGTTTTTAAAGCCCTAAACAGTTTAGCTCCACAATACATCTCTGACATGCCAATTCTATATTCTGACCCCAGGTCACTAAGGTCATCCTCACATCCTCTCAGTCTTAAATCTAAAGGTGACCAGGCTTTTTTCAGTTGCTGCTCCAAAGCTCTGGGATAGTGGGGCAGGGCGTAGGAGACGCCCCCCGGTGCAGCTCTGATGATTCATCAAGACCTGGCCAAGCCTGCTGGGAGTCCACCACAGGTAGACTTCAGAGGAGAAATGACACGGGACGACTGACGGTAACAGAGAACACACAGCGGAGTGTTACTGATGTGACTGTGATGCTTTGAAACTGAGACTAAGGAGAAGGAGTTTGTTAATGAGGTGATTCCTGAGGACACAACACAGACGAGACTGTGTTCAGCTCTGATTTCATATTCTCTGGATCTGTGCAGGTGTTCGACATTTTACACACACTGGTGTTTGTAGCTCTGAAAGGAATTTATGTCGACTTCAGCATTCCCCAACACTAGAAGAGGAAGAAGAGGTGGAAAGGTTCCTAGTTATAGTCCAATACATTTATTTAAAAATGAGCAAAGAAAACAAGTTGTTCTCATCAGTTCAGATCAAGATACAGCCTCTAAAAACCAAACTGAACACTCAGCATAGTGTCATAATGAGCAGCAGGTTTTATTTTTGTCTTCATCATTGTTCATGAGTTATCACAGTAAATGGATCCTCTGCAGAGTCTGATCAAGCAACAAGACAAACTGAAGATGGACATTCAGTCCACAGATTCAGTTTGTCCATTATTTCACCTTCTGTAAATTCAACTCCAGCTACTCATCAATCAGACTTACAAACAAAATGTAGCACAAAGAGCTTTATACAATAATCCCACCTGCACAGAGACTTTAAAATGGGTGTGATGTGTGCTCTCTTTCTGGTCCTCGTCAGCACATGAGCAGCTGAGTTTTGTAACAACTGTAAGTGTAAAATATTTTTCTTGGTAAAGACCAGAAAGTAGAGCATCGCAGTAGTCAATCCTGCAGGTAATAAAAACATACATCATTGTCTCTGTGTTGGCTTGAGAGAGAAACGATCGTACTCTGGAAATGTTTAAGATGATAAAATACAGTTTTAGACAAGATCTTAGTGCCAGTGTTTCTCTCTCTGGGCTTCAGGACCAATGCTGTAAAGTTTGTCACCATCCTTACCATCATGACTTGAAGTCTAAAATACAATTAAAGGGCATCAGCTGGCCCAGAATCATCAGGAGACACAGCAATATAGAGTTGTGTATCATCTGCATAACGATGGATATTTATGCCATGCACGTAAAGAATAAAAATGTGTTGGACCTAAAATAGAACCTTGAGGGACACCACAATCCATTTTATAACTTCTGGGTGACCAGTCTTCCAGGGTTACACTGAGATAAGATTTAAACTAATTAAAAACCAGGTACCAGATATGCCAATCAGATTGTGAAGTCTATTTAAAAGAACTGAGTGATCCACTGTGTCAAAGGCAGCGTTAACATCAAGTAGGAGCAGTAAAGAGTTTCTCATATCCATATTGGACCTGAGGTCATTTAAAACCTTGACCAATGCCGTCTCACTGTTGTACATATTGTGGCTATTCATAAAATCACTGAACTCATTAAAAACAAGTTTCTCTAAAATTTTGCTTAAAAATGTCAGATTGTATTCTGGTCTGTAGTTGTTAAGAAGTGTGGGATCTAAATGACTTGTCTTCAGAATAATTACAGCACGCTGAGAAGAATTAGTCTTAATTCAACATTTAGAAAGTTGTTAGTGCAGCTATAGATGCTTTATTCTTAATCCATGATCTATAATGTGTATAAATGTACATTTATACACATTATTATTTACACTAGTGTTAATAGTTGCTGAGTGGGTTACACTGTAAAAAGAAAAACGTCCAAATGACCGACTGCAGCAACTACCAACCAAAAACCTTTGGTAAAATAATGTTAAACTTTGCAGAGAAAATATTTATTTTTCCTGAATTATTACAAATAAAGACGTTTGATAAAAAGATGGAATAAAACGGTTCTACGAGAAAACACTGTAATTACAATTATTACAGTCAAAGACCTTCAGTAAAGAGTAAACTGAGGCTGGTAGTTATATTCTACAATAGCAGTTTAAAAATACAGAATAAAACGGTCTCAGACTGTAAGTTGAAGTGTTCATGGTTCATAACGATGTATTTTTACTGTAAGTTATGATTAATTCAGGTGGCTCTAAAACATTTAGTAGCTTCATCACTCCTCATCTAAATGATTCACTGTCTGTGGCCCAGGATTCTTTAAATCTCTGTAAAATCTTCTCAACAGAAACAGATTTAAAATGAAAAAAACATCTGAAATCTCATTAAATGAAATTTTCTGTAAATGTTCAGAAAACAACCGTGCAAGAAAATTAAACTTTTACTATTAACGTAGCAGCACTGCTTCTAAATGATGAATTAAGTCTTTACATTATGAAGTGTTACTCAACTATTCAATATTTAAATGTATATTGAAGTCTCTCAAGTTTAAATCAAATTCTTTTACTCCGTAAAAAAAAAGACGGGATTCATTCAGAGCCTGGAATAAAAACCCTGGAACATATGATCCCAGCTCGGATTTTATTTCCTGTGTTTAGTTTCATCTGCAAACAACAGCTCCGTGTGAGAGAGACGAGCAGGTCGACAGAAACCCATAGACACTAATTAAACATCATGTCCTCCTCGTCACCATCCCTTCATACCAGCGCCGTAATAAACAGAATAGCAGGGACCCCCAGGGACCAAACAAACAACACAACACATACAAATCAACAAAGTAGCTAATTATGAAGATTTGCATTGCTGCCAGAGATCATTAGTCGAGGGATATTAATGCAGACGACGCAGGAAGAATATTCAGAGAACGTTCCGGAGTCGGTGCTTTAATAATACAGACTGCCGGCGCCTCTGGGCCAAACTCCAGCTACCATGGACCACATGTGTTTACATCTGCACTGCTTCATCTCAGGTCACATTAAAGACCAGAGACCTGGTACCTCTGAGGATGAAGCTTCCAGGGTTCAGGTCTAATCTGAGTCTTTGTCTCTAAGATAAATCAGATCTTAACATGTGAGAGTCTTTCCATCTTGTTCCAACATCTGGATCATGTCTCCAAGTCAACAAGCAGCTGTTGATGGTTCTGATCCAGCGGTAGGTAGAGATCCATTAGAGACAGCAGCTGGTACAATATTCTACTGACCACATGATGGCGCTGCTGATTTACAGACACACAAACTGAGATCAGATCTCAAGTGCTGGCTGGGGACGCATGTGGAGACACATTTATATTAAGACCAGGTGGAGACACAGGGATGTAGAGATGGACAGGTGAGACCAGACTGGTCTGAAATCAGGATTTAAACGTTGACCTGACTGAACAGAGTCTGGCTCCACTCAGACATTTGTTCACTTTTCAGTAAAGTCGACCGAAGCTCTGAGGCTGACTCCATCTTTTTACAGCCTGCAGAGTTTCTCCATTTGCTGATGTCGTCTGGGTCGCTGGAAGAAAGTCTGTGTTTGTTTGAGACTTTTGTCCTTGAACTGAACTTTTTCTTCCACCAGGATACTCAGGTTTGATGATCCTAAACACAAACACAAAGAGAAGTTGTTGGACTGAAGCTCAGAGAGGGATAGAGGAAGGTAAAGACAAGGGCCAGAGATGAGTCACTTTGAGCTTCTAGTGATGTAGACTGAGGTCAGAGGTCATCTAGGGTCTTAATCTGGGTGAATCTGTCATGTCTGTGAATTATAAAGTAAATAGTCATCAACCATATTTCTCTAAACACAGGTAAATACAATTTATGAAACTAATCCAGAGAGAATCACTATCTCTGTCTCTTTTCATCCAGACTGATGAAGGCTGTGTTATAAATCAATGTTTGGATGAAAAGTTAAGATGTTTCTGAATAAAAGTTTCATTTCATTCATGTGTTCATCACATCAGTGAAGGTGGTTCAGATTAATAATAGAAAAAATAAAAACCTGATGAGATGAGATGAGATCGTATAGAACCAGAAGAGGAGAGGAAGCAGCAGAGATGAAGTCAGTGAATTAGAATAAAAGCCAGAGTTGATTTATTTATCCTGAATGAATCCCAGATCATTTCTAAATTAACAAGGCAGTACCAAACAAAATGGTTTTAATGGAAACTCACAAACACAACAGGAAACTGAACCAAGAACTCAAACACAGGTCAGAACATAAACCAAGGCCAAACTAACCAACAAGAAGAAACACAGGACAGAGCAGATGACACAGAACAAAGGGAAGGACGGGGCTGTAGGGACATGTGGACAGAGGAGTGATGGGTGGAACCAACAGAAGAAACACCAAGGAGGAACTTTAGACAAAGAACAGGAACTATTCAGACTCAGAACCATGACACTGGGTCTCCTGGACGCTCCTCTCTTTAGTTCTTTAACCGTCCAGGTTAGAACTGATACAGACGGACGAGATGCCTCGACACCACGAAGGAGAGGAGGAAGAGGAAGAGGAGATGAAAGGAGAGAGATTTAAAGAGCGAGGGCAGAGGAGGAGTGTTGAAGGAATGAGAGGATGTGAAGAGGTAAGAAAGAGAGAGGAGACAGATGGGTGGGAGGAGAAGGAGAGGAATGAAAGAGGAGCGTGACGATGGAGAGAGAGGAAAGGACAGATGGTAGGATAAGAGAAGAAGAGAGGGATGAGATAAAGGAAGAGATGAAATACAAAAAGACAAAGAAACAAAGAAACCTCCCTTCCTCATTTCCTTCTTCCTTCCTCCCTTCTTTTTTCCTCCCCTCCTTCTTTCCATCTCCCCTAATTCCTTCCTTTCTTCTTTCCTTGAGGAACAGAGATAACTGTAGGAGGTGATGATCCTCTAGAAACTTTCATATTCTGCTAAAGGAACGACTGAATGTGAGACACATGGAGCGTCAACGGAGGACAGACGTGGAGGATGTTTGGACGTTTTGAGGTTAAAACCTGGACGCGTGGTTCAGATCAGACTCTTTGTGGTTCAGGATTTAAAGGAAACAAATGTCCCCCGCTGTGTTAGCTTAGCAATGCTACTTAGAGCGGCTTAAGAGCGTTCCTTTATTTTTGCCAGCAGAGGATTTGTCTCATGCATGTGTGTTTTAAGAAAAGCTTCCAGGTTGGAAGAGCTTAAGTCAATATTCTTCATAATAATATATTTTATTTTGTGTTGAGAGCGAGACCCTGGTTACCAGTTAGTGTTTGCTACGGAGGCCTGGAGGGGCCACGCATTGATTTGCTTAGTTCAAGTTCTTTTAAAACCAGAAACCGTTTAAACACAAAAAGGAATTAGATTAAATGTTCACTCCAGGTTCAAAGAGAAATCCTCTCATGGATCTCAGCTGACCTAAAAAACATCTTCTCATAATGAATAAATGTGTTTCTCCAAAAATAAAAGACCTGAAGACTCACTGTCAGTTGTGATGAGAGGAACCAAGAAGAACTCCAGACATGTTCAGAGGAGGTTCAGGTCTTAAGATCAGACTGGTCCAATAACTGAGCAGCATCACAAGGATTCACTTCATCATTTCAGCTTTAAACCGTTTAAAGAAGAAGAACCGTTGAGTGATCCAGTAAGGAAACTAAGAACAAAGACGTACCGAATGTATTTCTGACTTTTAAACGCCAGACACATCCACCATCAACAGTCCTGACCTATAACACGTAGGTTGTTTCCTTCACTGATCTCTGAGTCCACGTCTCAACTGTGATTATTACAGCTGTTTGAAATAGAATCCAACTAAAGACTAGTTCATTTCTATTAACGTTAAGTGGCTGGAAGCAGATCAATAATTCACATTAGAACCAGCACTAGACCATTAGCTTAGCTCGTAGCACAACAACTGGAAACAACAGAGCAGTACGGTAGCCTGGAGGAGTCACACTCAGATCACCACCTGGATCCTCCTTCAACCAATCAGAGACATTTAAACTAATCACATAACATCTATGACTACTGTTACTATTCTGTCCATCACTACATGAAGCCCCGCCCCCAGACCTCCATACGATCTGACTGGTCCAGCAGATCTTTACTGGAGCAGAATCAGAGACTCCAGATCAACTTTCTGTCTGTCTGTCATCAACCTTTTTATCTAAAACAAGTTCATATTATTTCCTAAAATGTTGAATTATACAGTTATCTGGGTGTGATGAGAAGAAGGAGTAAGAGAGAGTGAGTCATTTTATTTATCTTCTCATCCTGACTGAAAAGAAACGAGTAGAAATACAGTTAATTCTGTGCATATTTATAACGGCTGCAGAAAGGTTAGAATGATTCATTCATTCATTCATCGTCTCTGAAACAGTGAGCTGAGAGGCTTGACCTCCAGGACGACAGTCAACAGAGACACCTGTTAGAGACTAATCTGAGTCGTCTCTGAGCTCAGAGGAAGAGGAAGATGATGTAGAGAGAGAGAATGAACTGAAAATGGTTAAATGAGAAGAACACTAAAGGAGACCGAGCTGTGGTGGTGGTGGATGGGGGGGGGTGTTTGGGGAGGTGCAGCCTCAGCATGTAATTAATACCAATATCCTCTCTTCCGTCGGACCGTTAAGCGGATCAACCCACACGATTTAGCACGGAGACGAGGCGAGGAGCGTTCATTTGTGAGAAATAAACGAGCCGGTGGTGTGACCACAGCTGCCACGTTGCTCACGTGGATGTACCACAGAAGAAGAAGAAGATCTCCTCTCCTCACATAACATCCCTCCGTCCTGGGCTGCATGTGTTCTTATCTCTGGCTGTAGCCTGACTGTAGGTCGGCGGCCTCACCCTCGGCCGGTCAGAGCTCTGGACCGAGCCGTGGCTCAGAGCTGCACCATCGTCATGTGATCAAGGCTAACGAAAGCAATCAGAGGCTTACGAGCTCATACGAGGTTAGACTGAAGTGGGCAGACACTAAGAGTCATTTAGAGCTGGAGATGGGGAACGCTTCCCTTCATCATTTTAATTTTACATGTGGAACATTTTAAAGCTGCACTGGGGAAAAGTAAAGAGTTCCTGGTTGGTGTGAATCACAAAGTGAGGCTGGGGTCGTAACAAATCAAACATTTTCCTTTTCATTTAGCTTCCTCGTTTATCTGGATGGATGCAGGTGTTTGGGTGTCTCAGTCTGAACGAGGACAAAACCTGCAGAGACATGTAGGACAACCAACAGCTCTCAGTCAGCTGTTGGTTGTCCAGCATATAGGCTACAAGTAGAAAACCTTTCTGGATCTGATGAGGAGGAGGAGCTCCTCTGTAGGACTCATCAGCTGAAGAGATGATGGTGAGATCATTAGAAGGTAGTCGTAGTGGTTCCTGGATGACATGTGTTCATAAACCAGCCTGAGAACTCCTTTAGTGCCTTCAGTCTTTGAACTAAATCATGCTTTAAAGATCAGTTGAGAGTTTGTTAAAGTTAAAAGAAATAAGAGCTCTGAGATCTGTGATAAAAGACCGTGTGTGATGTTTCCAGTGAATGTAATCATGTTTTCTAAAACTACACAGGTCTGTAGTTCATTCAGATCTCCATCCATCCAGCCAGGTAGGACGCACCCGTCTCAGTCATGTTTTGTACTCTTCCATAACCGACGCCACCCGTCACAGAAGCTTATCTCTTTTATGCGTGCCTCCTGGAAATATTTTACAACACTCTTGAAGTCATAAAGGACCTTTTGAAGGCTGCACAGTCCCGTAAAAGCTCAACATCTGGTCGGGGATGGTGGCGGTGGAGTAAGCAGCACATGAAACGTTTGGTTTATAATGTCAGTGGTCTGTATTTATAGAAGCATCCAGGGATGCAGGCGGAGGTGAGCGCTGACTGAGGATACTGAACCAACAGGATGTCCTCCTCTGCAGAGAAACCACTGGAGCTCATGACAGTGGAGACATGTGTGCAGAGTTCAGCGGAGTATGTTCATCAGAATGTGAAGGATTTCTCTTTGGTCATGTGAATTATTCATGTCAACAATGAATTTTGCCAAATTTAAGGACACACCAAACCAAACAGCTTGTGTTAGCTAGGAGGCTAGGAGGAGCTAGCCTCTCCTGGATCAGCTGGTCTATATTTTCCTCATGGATTATGTTAGTGACATAGTGACACCCTGCAAGTTTCTGCTCCCACATGTTTCCAGTGTTTTCATTTGGTAACACATTTTCTTTAAATTCGTTTCTCCATTAATTAAATGCACTGAGAACATTTACTTCAGTAATGAGACGTTCCATCCTGCAGGTTGACAGATCTCTCCTGTGTGAGAGGAACACAGGAACACCACAGCATCCACTAAGAGAACGACATTAAAGCAGCTTGTGAGTGGGATTTATCCGTCTGAAGGCAGCGGGGGCTTTTTAATACTCGCTGCCCTGGTCACATTTTAATGACCTCCTGCCTCCCCGTGAACGAGCTGCTCCTTGTGTCATGAAAATCATATCGAGAGCAAAGATCTGAATCCTGATTGATGTCATGAGCTCAGTGTGAGACTGAAGGAACTCAGAGGACTGATGGAAACATGACGACGGCAACGATCACATCCTTCAGCTGCTCCATGAGAGAGCCGACGGCAAGCTGGAGGTGGTCTCTGTGTCTTCCTAAAGTCTGTCCTTGTCTTCTCCTAGAGTTGGTCTCCTGTAGCTTCCTAAAGTCTGTCCTTGTCTTCCTTGTCTTCTCCTAGAGTTGGTCTCCTGTAGCTTCCTAAAGTCTGTCCTTGTCTTCCTTGTCTTCTCCTAGAGTTGGTCTCCTGTAGCTTCCTAAAGTCTGTCCTTGTCTTCCTTGTCTTCTCCCAGAGTTGGTCTCCTGTAGCTTCCTAAAGTCTGTCCTTGTCTTCTCCTAGAGTTGGTCTCCTGTAGCTCCCTAAAGTCTGTCCTTGTCTTCCTTGTCTTCTCCTAGATTTGGTCTCCTGTAGCGTCCTAAAGTCTGTCCTTGTCTTCCTTGTCTTCTCCTAGAGTTGGTCTCCTGTGTCTTCCTAAAGTCTGTCCTTGTCTTCCTTGTCTTCTCCTAGAGTTGGTCTCCTGTGTCTTCCTAAAGTCTGTCCTTGTCTTCCTTGTCTTCTCCTAGAGTTGGTCTCCTGTGTCTTCCTAAAGTCTGTCCTTGTCTTCCTTGTCGTTTTCTTCCTCTGCCTCTTCACGTTCAATAATTATAAAACATTTTGATGCTACATGAACATGGTTTTGGTTTATAGCAGACCTAAAATAAATGATTAAGGATCAGTCTTGGGGATCGGTCCAGACACTGATGTGAACATCCCTACCCCCCTTCAAAGAAACCAAACTACCCCTTTAACTATAACAGCTTCAAACTTGAGGAGAATTGGTGTTAACTGAAGGAATATGTTGTATTCAGAACTGTCTTTGTGTGGCTCCGTTTCTGTCGTAAACATTGTGAGGTCCGTTTCCACCAACCCTCCAGCACGCTGCACCTCAACACGCTTAAAGTGCTCGTCTGATCCGACTCGCCAAGGATGCAACTGGGTCGACTGCTTCCCATATTTCTGAGGGCAGAGCAGAACGAGCTGCTGTCACACCGAGCGTCGGGAGGCAGGGGATCATTCAGACGGGGATAACGGCTCACACTTGGACATTTTGTCCTCAAAGACATTTACGGTGTTGCACTCTGTCATTCACACAGAAAGTAATGGGAGTCACTAAAGAATCTGGAGAATGAAAATGACAGCTGGGCTCTGTGCTGTTTGATTCTCTCTCTCTTTACACTGTGAAAGTCACGCAAAGGCAAAAACAACTTTCTTTAAAGAAACAACAGAAAAAAGAGAGAAGGCTTTAGAAGTGAACTGAAGCATAGTCAGGAATCATGTGACGTCGCCGTGGAGACGAGTGATGAACACAGATATCAGTGTGGGTCATGATTTACAGATTATCTACGTCTCATTTGAGCCTTGGCTTCTTTCTGTAAACTGTTCACTCTGTGAAGCTGATTATATGTGAACTAAGAGCAGCTCAGACAGACATAGAGCCTCTCTGGTTGTTTCATCATCAGCTGTTGTGACTGAGGCTCTTTAAGCTGCAGGTGTGTTGACAGAAACTAAAAAACTAATTCATCTCAGCTGCTCTTAAACAGCCATGAACATTCACTACCTCACTCAAATGAGAGAATCACACAAACACACCTGAAGACAATCTACAATGTTTTATTTCTTCCTCCTCTCTCCATCAGGCCTCACAGGAAGAGGAAGAACCCAGAGTTCATGCACCCTGCTGGCCTTACAGTGGTAGTTCAGGTGTGTTTGGGAGGTTCATGGGCTTAACACTCTCTACCAGCCACCCTAACCCTCTGAAGGTGAGAATCTGTGTTCCTGTCATCAGTCGTTTGCTTCAACTCAAAGTTCAGTCCAAACACCTGGAGGTGTCATGGATACAAGCTTCAAATATAAATGAATGCACAAGATAATTTCCAGACATTGAAAAGCTTTGCTCTGTGCTCCAGTCACATCAGACCAGTTTCAATTATTATCCCGTCACAAAATACAAACTTTAAACGTAACGCTAAGGCAGCACAAGTTCACCAGATGACAGCATCTACAGAGAATGAAAACATTACTCCACCACCAAGTAAACAAGGTGAAGGTACTGAAGAAATATTTGGAGTTGTTAGCATGCTCACACCAAGCCACTGAGGGCTACGACAATCCATCTCTAACACCACAGCTACTGTATGTTCTTTAATTCTATTTGAATCCATCTGTTAAAGGAGGAATGTGTATTTTATTCTGGACACTACAAACTGGAGGTATAAACTGAACCACTCATGGTCCAATGAGCCACCTACAGAGGTCTAACATTCACCTATTAACAATGGTCTTTTATTATTTTAGCACCAACATGTTTTATTTAAGCTAGTCGTTTTATTCAGCGTCTGTCCTTCAGCTCTCAGCAGACGTTGCACCATCACCTGAAACGCTCTGATGAACTCAATCTAGACGGAGTGAAACTTCTGTGTCAACGTCCATGCATCTATTTGTTTTACAGGCGGTGGCGCATGCTCAAAGTCACACAACTGAAAGTCAGCGTTAAACAGTTTTCACTTTTTAAGGACCTCTAGGACACGGCCCACTGTTAGCTACGGTATAAACCTGAACAACAGTTCAGAGCACCTTAAGACACATCATCAACTAGTCTAAACCCAATCACATCTGTTTGTATCTGTTGCTCATGGTAATGTGAAATGGTGGGAGTGAAACCATCCGCGAAATATTTAAACATCTTTGAGCAAAAATTATTGTCATTTCAAGCATACAGTTTATAACAGGAGCAGAACATAGAGAGACGATCCTCCAGGAGAAACATAAAGACACAGGACTGAGCTTAAAGTCTGTGTGTGTGTGTGTGTGTGTGCAAGGTTATGCAGTCAATGTAAACAATATGAACAGTAGAAAACACTTTGGAGACAATGCACTTACAAAATATACACTATACAACATCAGAGATCAGCAGCGACTAATAATCAGACTGAGTATGAGTTAGGGTGGTTGGAAACATCTGACTTTGACTGATTAGCAGTAAAAGATATGTCCCCACAACATGAGGAATACAAGTGTAGAAACACACACACACTGAGGACTAAACCAGGAAGCTTGTGTTTCCCTGTGTTGACCCTCCTGGTGTTATATTACTGAGAGGAACGTCATGAGCATGTAGGAATGTACTGTGGTGTGTTTGTGTTGACATCTCCAGACATGCTACAGCAGCTGTAGTATCACACACACACACACACACACACACGTTTCTATCTGTGAAAGGACTTTCCACTGACATCATACATACCAGCTCCTTATCTAAACCATCTCAGCTCAGAGTCTAACCCTCAAACAGTGAAGTGAACAGTTACTGGTAACAGCTGATCAGTGGTCTACAGCAGCTTGGAGGAATTTTAGCCCATTCCTCAGAACAGAACCACTTCAGTTCTGAGATGTTGGTGGGTTTCCTCACATCAACTGCTTGCTTCAGGTCCTTCCACAACATTTCTATTGGATTAAGGTCAGGACTTTGACTTGGCCGTTCCTAAACATTCATCTGGTTCTTCTTTAACCGTTCTTTTGTAGAACCACTTGTGTTCTTGGTTCTCGTTGTCTTGCTGCATGACCCAGTTTCTCTTCACATTCAGCTCATGGACAGATGTCCTGACATTTTCTTTTAGAGTTCACTGGTAGAATTCAGAATTCATTGGTCCATCAATGAGGACAAGCCGTCCTGGTCCAGATGCAGCAGAACAGGCCCAAACCAGGACATTAGCACCCCCATGTTTGATGGAGGGATGAGGTTCTGATGCTGGAATGATGCAGTGTTGTTTCATCTCATTTAAACCAAACTATTCTACTTTGGTCTCATCTGTCCACTAAACATTGTCCCAATAGTCTTCTGTCTTGTCCACATGATGTTTAGAAATGTTCTTCTTGGAGAGCAGTGTCTTTGTCCATCACACCATGGTTGTTCAGTGGATTCATCAACATTAACATCAGCCAATGAGAGAGAGGCCTTTAGCTGCTTAGAAGTTCCCCTGGGTTCCTTTGGGACCTCTCAGACTATTATGGAGTGATCTTTGTTGGTGGACCACTCCTGTGGATGGGAACAGTCGTCTTCAATCTGTCTGACTGTGGATTATTTGTGGGTTCCAAACTCTTTAGAGATGGTTGTGGAACCTTTTCCAGCCTGATGAGCAACAACAACTCTTTCTCTGAGCTCCTCAGAAAGCTCCTTTGTCCACAAACATGTGTTGTGAAGATCAGACTGAGACAAATCCCTGATTTATTGAAACTAAACCAGGAACTGAACCACACCTGAGTCTCATTACGTTGATGGAGACACTTCTGAACACATGGACTCTGATTGGATCCTAGAGGAGCTCCTCTCTGATATGTAATATTGGCTCATTTTAGTCTAATATTTCCGTTTCATGTAACTGATTGGGTTCTTTGTCTACTTAATCTACTGATGTTTGATGTTTGCAAACATGTAAGATCTTGACCTACATGAGTGACAGCAGGAGGTCTCAGCGTCGTGTAATCTGAACCAAACATAATGAGTGTTTTTTTCCCAAAGACAGAAAACATGACGAGAGTAATTCCTCCTGACAGGAGCCTGCAGGGAACGATGTCAGTCACATAATCAACTCAAGGAATGTCTTATCTGACTCCTTCCTGTGCGTCTCAGCTCTTTCACAGTTTGTCTTCCACACGTCAAATAAATGTGCTGCGTAACCGCCGTCGACCTGCCCCCACATGCTAACGGCTAATAGCTGACAAACACCAAGCAGCACTCCACCCACATGACTGCAGCTAACTGTCCATGAAGTAAAAGTACATGTTGTGTTTAAGACCCTTAGATGATTTTTCTACACAAGACGGGATTCTACACAAAAATCACTTTTATATTTAACGTAGCTGCTTAGTCACTGTCCACCTCTGAAAATAATACACAAATATAAGAGTTAGTTGACATCTAAGGAGCTGAAGCTCACGTCTACTTCTCTTTATATTATTATATATATTATTATTTCCCTGCTGTATTTCAGTTTCTCATTATTTCCCTTTTACAAACCACCACAACCAAATAAATGCTCCTTTTGTTCAATCATCAGTCAATAATCTGTTCATTTCATGTCTCACTTTAAAAGCGCGTCTCTGCCAGGACGCCGTCTCCTTCCACTGCAGCTAGAAGCTGCAGAAGTCCGAACAACTAAAACCCAGAAACTAGGTCAGGCTTTAGACTTTATTTCCATTTACATTCTACAAGAGGCAGAAATAATTGAAAGTAGACAAAAAAGCCGAATAAATAAAAGAAAGGTAAGCCGAAGCAGGAGAGCCGGCAGCAGCTTCAAAAAGAGCAGACGCTGCTCTATATCTCACCAGTCAATACCAGCAATCAGACTTCATTATGGAGCCAGCGTGGCGCCCACAGCAAAGCAACGAGTCTTCTGGAAGGAGCTCCTGTTTTCTGTTGTTGGCTTCATGATCGGGTTTTTAATGTCGCTGCCTGTCCTCTGTGCCGCACTCACTGAATTACCTTTTTAAATACTCAACATGTTTTCAAATGTGGAAATCAGTCTGGGAGCGTTAGGTCTGCGTTAGAGGTTCAGAGAAATGTGAAGTTATATCCAAAACAGAGATAAATAATTAAAAAAACAAGCCGAGACAAAGTCATGTGGACGTTTCCTCCCAGTGTTCAGCTCTAAATGATGGTGGAGAGTTTGAGTATCTGAAGCCTGCACATCTTAAATTAAAAAGGTGGAAATTGAAGTATTGCATTTGAATTAAGTTGTAATTGTCAGAAATGAAAACACTTATCTGCAACAACGCTCAAAAATTTGATTTATAATAGTTAAAGAATCGATGGTATCAGAAGAAATATCAGTCACGTCTTAACTTCTTAATTTAAATCCTTTTCTTTCACATAGTCTCAGATTTTTCTTGAGATATTCCATGAGCAGCATTTTATTTATTCTGTCTTTTAAAATATGTAGAAAAGTACTTTGGTGTTAAATTAATCTGGTAGATTTAATTCATGTTCTGTTTATTGTGATTAGTTCCATTCACAGACGCTGGTAACGTATAAACCTGACGATGTAAACGTCCAAGCACAGAAGATGATCCAGAATAATCTTAGAACCTGAAAGAATCTCGCTCAACTTGGAGATTGCAGGAACCACTGATGTTTCAGGATTCGTCCAGGTCCAGGTCCAGGTCATTATCAGACTCTAGTCATGTGACCTTCAGGGGAAACGTCTTCTACAAACACAACAAGTCCAGACGTGTTTGTTTCAGCTTGTTCTTTAATTTAAACCACGACCTGAACGACTGAGCTCCTCCACAGACGATGCTGCAGCAGACTGGTTCAGGATGGATGTCTCTTCTCAGGGCTGGAGCTTCGCTGGCACCGGTCAGACGACTCTACCAGCTCATTAATGCTCTTGCGTGTTGAATAGCAGCTGAAAAGTCTGGATCCAGGAGAAAGGAGGACGTCTGGATTCAGATCCTCCGTCACCGTCGCTCCTGATTGAGAAGGAGATCAATGACAATGAACTTCATTAGAAAACAGAATATTATGTCTGAACTCGGGGGCTCCGACCCTACACCTCCCCCCCTCCCTCTCCCCCTCCTCCTCTGTTGCGCATCAATGGGAAATCAATGGCTGTCTGGGAGAGAAGGGGGCGAGAGGTGGCAGCAGCGAAGCTATTGCTCCACCTGCTGAATGCAGCGTGCCTGGAATACCAAACCCAGGGCAAAGACAGGCTGCTGGAGAAGAGGAGATAAGAGACGAGGAGTTGAGGGAGGGAGAGGTGAGGCTTTATCTCCACATGGAGGGAGGGAGAGAGGAGGAGGACAGAGCTTATTGACTGAGGAGGATATACTGTACAAGGAGTACAGATTAGCTCTCCCTCAGAGGACTTCACGTGTCCACGTCTCTCTCTCTATTTGTCTCTCCACGGCTGATGGAGGAGGATTGCAGTGATTCCTGCACGATACCATCTCTCCCTTTCTCTCCCACTACTAAAGGAGGAGGGGGAGGGGGTCCAAGGTGGAGGAGGAAAGAAAACAAGAAGCGATAAGGAGGTAGCTAAGGTTAACGACAGGTAGCAAGAAACAGGAGGGAGGAGAGAGGTTGATGGACAAGGACGTGGAAAGTAGGTGATGGAAGAGAGAAACACAAAGATGTAAAGAGATATGGATGGATGGATGGATGGATGAGGAAGGAGCAGCACACTGCAGCTTTATCTGCTGGCCTCCACCACCGCGCACTCAGTTCAAGTTTTAATTTGTTTTTCAGCCAAATCCTCAGAAGAGACGACCAGAGTTTGGAGGATTACAACCATGCAAGCGTATCAGCTGGCTCCTGAGCTGTTAATGACGACGCAGAGGGAAAGAAAGAAAGAAAGGAAAGATCAGGGAGCTCTAATGTAGAGTCACAGTTTTACAGTAATGACAGAAAGGAGCCTCATGAAAACTTGAGGAAATGAAGGTTCTCTTCCTCCAGATGTTGATGGACTAACATCAGTAGATCAAATCAAAACTCAACAGATGAGCCTCTTCTTCTGATCTGCTTCACCAGGACGTACAGACGGACGGACGGCTGCTCTGTGAAACCTGAGTTTGACGGCGTGGAACCGTTCTCCAGGCCGTGAACAGCTGTGAGTTCAACACGTTGATCCGTTCTATCAATCAGCTCTGATCAGACTGCTCCTGCAACACGCTGACGCTGCTCTTACACTTTAGCCCAGCAACGTCCCGCTCAATAATTTACAACTTCACCTCTAATTTTAACAAGACTGGGCCAAAGGGGAAGCTCAACCCTCCCACCCCCCGCCCCCCAACCCCCGTCCCCCCACCCCGACTGGAAAGGGCTCCGTCAGCACTTCAGATGTATTAACAACCAGAGAGAGCTACACAGATGTAAATGTGATTTCCTGCAGTCAGATGTTTGTCTGTACGTTGGTGACATGTGTCATGTGATGGTGTTTATTTGATGCCTGACGGCTGAGCTGCAGAATCAGCAGCTCTGCTCCGACTCTTTTCCTCCCGCTGCTGCACAGAGTTGCTGACATTAACTTTAAGAGCCAGCGACACATTTTACTGCACGTGTATCTGCATTACAGAACCTCAGCTTGAGTTAATGGTGCAGTTTAACACGGTGCTGCATCGGATTTACTCTCCTCAGCATGCTGAGTGTTTCTGCATGTTGTATTTTCAGTGATTTTAATGTTTAATGGAGAAATGAGACAGGATCAGAACAGGTTCGTCCTGGTCCAGGTCCAGGTCAAGGTGGGTATCAGGTCATTACCAGACTCTAGTCATGTGACCTTCAGATGGACTCCACCCCCAGATGTTCCTGATAAAATCTAAACTCCTCGTCCATCATTTAGAGCTGAACACTTGGAGGAAACATCTTCTACAAACACAACAAGTCCACATGAGTTTAACTCATCTTGTGTTTTTTGGATAAACTATGACCTGGACGACTGAGAACCTTCAACATTATGTCCAGTCTTCTCTCTACTGACTAACCGAAGTGTAAAAATGCATCTTGTAAAGATGATGAATCTTGCAGTAGTTTCACATTTTGGTCAATCTACCTCTTGGTTTGCTATAAACTGTAGAACATGGGGGTTCATTCGATTTTATTTAGAGTTTGCACTCATTCATTAATACACAGGATTAGATGTTACAGTCCCTTGTGCCAAGATTCCAGGCAAAACACATTTAGAGGCCCTGTCCACCTGAGAAACCCTAACAAACGAGGCTTCTGCTCTACCCCCATAATAAATCCCTCCCTGAAAAACTCTGTGTAGAATTTGAGTGGGTAGCTTTTGGCAGCCGTTTCCAAAATGGCCGCCTTTATGGACTTTCTAGTTTGTTTTCAGGTGAATCTGTTCTAATTATTTAAAGGTTACATTAATAATGTCATTCAGGTTGTTGATGATATTTACAAAAACATTAATGTTATCTCAAAATCTGATTTTGTCGTTCACAGTTCCACATTTAAATGACTATCATCCCCTACAGAACATATATTTACTCATTTCAGGTCCCATTGCCTGAACAGCTACACAAATCTTTGAGTTAGGGTTTTTTTTGTTTTTTTTTTTTTCAGACTATTATTTCATATGTCAGTGCAGGACAGTAGACAGAGTGTCACATAAACCAGAGACATTTGGAAAGAAGTAGACATAAAGGGTGCTCTGACCCAGCACACACTGAATCCATTAGCAACCAGCAGCTAATGGACAACTGGAGCAACAACAACAACAAAAAAAGATCTTTCAAACTATTGAATGTTTTATATCTCTACAAAAGCCCAAATGTCAATGGTCACTGATTGAACGGTGGGTCCATCCATCCATCCATCCTCTGGAGGTTGGCTTGTCCACACCAAACACTTCCAGTTCCTTGGCCAACTGACGTATCTATACATCTCCTCCATGGAGTTCTGGGTCAGAGTGAAGCAGCTGTGACACATTCTTCTTTATTTTATCATCCATGTAAACTGAGTTCACCATGAACCATGTTTTCTTTTCTTCAGGACGTTTGCAGAGACACTAGTGTCCTCCAGTCCTCCAGCTCTCATTCTGTGGCTCTGGTTGACCAGTAATTATGGAGGCCTGATGTCATGGCGACACACTGCAGCTCTACAGTGTTTCCTGTGTTGCTGAGCAGAGTCGTCCTCACTCATTCATTTGATTTAGACGCGACACGTTCACACACAAACACAGATAAATCAGTGTTTGTGTGTCGGGGCCCTCGACAGAGACAGAAGGCCCTTCATTAGCTGCTGTCTAATGATTGTGGAGATGTGACAGAGACAGATAAGCGTGGAAAAAACAACCACACCCACCTCATCAATGCTTGGTTCTGGTCTTAACGTCAGAACCTTTCTCTGTTCATGACACTGAGTTTTTAATATTCTCTGTTTGGTTTCTCTTGTGTTTAACCCTTTCACCTCTGGTTCAGTTACTAACAGTCAACCAGACGCTGAGCATGGCTCTTTGAATGAAGAGGTTCAACTATGATCAGAATGGATGCAGCAGATTCATTAATGTCACTGACTCATTGTTATAAGGCTCTGATTTATTCTCTTAATTAAGGTTTGGATTCAACAGGGAAGTAAAAAGATTTTTCAAAACTCTGGTTTTGGAGGAGACTTAAATTCATCAACAGAGCTAAAGGTTGTTCAGTTTAACCTTGACGACTGAGAACCTGCAGAAACATGTTGTTCAGGTTGTAGAAGAACAATTTATTTTATTCCTGGTACCTATTTTTAAATAAATGAATCCAGTTTAAGATGCTAAAAAAAATAGCAAGTTCTTCTTCTATAAATGTCACCCGTTTAAAACATAATAATAATAATAATGCATTTATTTTTTAAAACATGTCAATATACGTCTACTAGTGTGTCCAGTGACACAGTGAATGTTTGTAATAATGTGTAATCCTGATGACTTGATGTTTGATCCATTAATTCAGATTGTCTTAAGACACTTCACAGAGCAGAAGGTAGAAAATAGAGGACAGGTGCTCAGTGTATTATGGCAAGTTCCCCAGCAGCCGAGGCCCATAGCAGCTCTAACTATCAGCTTTATCAAAATGGAAAGGTTTACTCTTGAGGGGGTCTGCCTCCTGAACCCAGACTCCTGATAGCTGAAGGCTCTACCTCCCATTCTACTTTAGAACCTCTAGGAGCCAGAAGTAGGCCTGAACTTTGAAATGATCTGGTCCAATGAGGTCTTTAAGATGGAGCTAGGTCTTTAAGGGTCATGGATGGAAGGAGGAGGAGCCAGTTTTAAACGTGTCTAAATCCTCCAACTTTGATTATTTACATGAAATAAATGTGATTTTTAGAGTGGTGGACTGTAAAAAATGTTTGTAAATTTATCTCAAATCAGCAGCAGAAATCTGTAATTTACAAAAGTATTTAGACTTTTAAATCAATACCAAACAGCCATCTTCTTTTTAGATATCAACAGCATGGAATGAATCTACTTCCTGTGCAGGGTGATACTGGCACCATTAAGCTTTGGTTTGGTTGGGGTAAATAGATATTAATCAATCATCCTGAATCCTCAGTCAGGGACATTCCACTTCCATCCACCACTCAGACACGTTTTACGTTCCAGGATACAGATAGTCCACCAGCTGGCCCAGTCACAGCGGCCAGTTCTCCCCCCAGCAGTAAAAACATGGACATCCTCCGCCATCTTGGCTCATTTTTAAGGGGGTTAAAAAAGGTTAATAACACCAAATGTTCCATCAGCACAGCAGTAAAATCAGTTTATACACTGCAGCCGGAATGAGGACAGCAATCGGCACCTTCCAGTGTAATAACCTGTAGCTGCTGAAAATATGTGAAGGAGGAAAAAAGAGGGCGTCTGCAGTCCCAGAGCACAAATACACACAAATACACACAAATATACACAAATATAGACGGGAGGTGACTTTCTAAAGTTTTCACATTGATAACAACGTTTCCTGGTTGTCAGAGTTTGTTCTAATGAGGTGAGCGTGGCCAGAGTTCATCCAACGTTGAAGACATTTTGTCCTCGTTGCTCTGAATGTGGTCCAGTCAGCATGGAGCTCTGCTACCCTGAGCCTTGGAGATGACTCAACGTGGCTGTAGATCACCCTCATAGACTCTCTCCCATCAAGGCAGATGGTGAAGATGCTTCAGTGTGACCTGAACGACCTCCTGGTGGTCTTGAACTAAGCCCCTTGTCTCTGGAGCAGCTAGTTACCGGCCACGTTCTCCATGGAGAGGGGGCTAGTCAGGAACACATCTGATCAGTTTTCTCAGGATCTTCAGCATCACTGAGTTATGTGAGTGCACTGATTGTAGAATAAATGTCCCAGTATCTGTCCACTGCTCTTTATCTTGGATCTGCTGCGGCTAAAATGAAACGTGATGAACTGAGTCAGAAAGTCTTTATTAGGTTTAAATGGGACATCCTGGATTCTGTGGTGGAGTAGGAAACTGACTCTGATCTCTGATGAAGAAGATAAAGTTTTGGAAGGATGAGATGGAGGTGAACGGGGTGGAGAAGGGTCTGACGGCAGCACGTCTGTAGTTGACCTACTCTGTGCTGATGAACATCAAGAGTTATGGAGCGTCACCTCAGGTCCTTCCTGCTGCTGTGAGGCTCTACAACCAAACCTGATCCCAGTAGACCACATATGTATTTAATTGTCTTTTTATTTTTCCTTATGCCACTGTCCTTTAAACTATCTGCTGCTGCAAAGTTAAAGTTCTGTCTGATAAAGAGTTATATACAAATATAAACATGGTAAATCGATGAATATGTATAAAAAATGTAAGATATATTTCTCAAAATGTATCTATAAATATAAAAACTGTACACATCTTTAGATATAAATTCTTGATTTGCATGTGGTCACCAGGGAGGCCGACCCACCACCTCTCTTTCCTCAGACCTACAGTCCACTAGTCCTGGAGGTTATGATGAGCAGTAGAGGATGAAGGTGTCCCAGAGACAGAAGAACAGAAGACGTTGTTGTGGGTGAACATGGAGGACGCGTGTCCTCCGGCTGCTGCTGCTGAGACACATTAAGAATAGAAGAGGAATCTGAAACTTTCTGAAAGTGAAGCTAGAGCCTGAGCCCGAGGCGTCGCAGGGAAACGACGAAACCAAATTGAGTCCTCTGGAATTAATTTGAATTTTTCAGCCAGTCAAACATGAATGAAGGTCCCGGACCAGGTTCCCTGTCTCTGCCTGCTGACGGCTGGTGATTAAAAACACATTCAACATTTAGAACGAATCCAAGAAGAAGAAGAAGAAGATCTTCAAAGTCCTGATAGATGCTTCTCTTCTACAACTGAGGGATCTGGATTCACTGTGGACGTGAAGAGGAGCTTTCTGAGCAGCTGACACACGTCAGTCATTATGTTATATATCAGGTCTGTGGATCACTGGTTCTTCAAGTCTGGGTTTAGACTCTAACATATTACATTTACCTTTGGATCCATAACCTTTTGCTATTTGATTCATATGGAGGATGATTCTAGAGTTTTTAGAGACTCTGAGTGTCAAATAAACTCTATTCTAAAGGTTTAAATCAAAACTCTGTCTGGATCAGGCTGCACACCTCCACCAGCTCCTGCAGCTCCATGTTCCTCCTCAGATACAGTTAATATATTCAGTTCTGTGTAGAGTCGTTCCCTCTGGAAGCAGGGCTGGACGCTGTGCTGCTGCTGCAGCATCTGGATCTTCTGCTGAGAACTCATCTCAACAAAGTTTGAGGTTTTTAGAAAGACGGATGAAAGAAGAAGTAGTTCGGTTGAGTCTGGACGTGACGTCAGGACTCGAACAATAAGAAAGAAAAATAGTCGTGACTTTAGCTCAGAGTCTTTTCTCTGAGAGTTCAGGTTAATCAGAGGAGGAATGCACTGACTGCAGACAAACACAAACCAGATCTGATTCAGCGGTGACGTCTCAGCTTCTAATAACTCCTTCCACCATCATCCGTCTTTGCTTTTAACGGAGAGGTGTTGCTGACTTGTCAGCTGTGATTTACCGCACCATTACAGGTGCTGAGTTTAAAACACAGGCCTGATAACTAATGCATGGAAAATACAAAATCAGCAGGTGTTTGCTCTGTGAGCTTCTCACCAGACGGACTTCACCCACATCATTTCTCTTCTTCTCTCTCTTTACCAACTCAGTCTTTCTCTGGTCTTTTCTTCTCTACACTTGGTTCTCACTCAAGGACCAATGAGCGTTCTTCATCGTGTGATTAAGAGAAAGCAGCGATCAGACGGACCAGATGATACGCCAGCCTCAGGGAATAAAAGCAGAACACGTCCTAGTCTGTCTTCTAAAACTTCATGGTGTAAAGAAGGAGATGATGCTGATGTCAACTTTTGTTTCTAATAGTTTTATCTTTATTAAATTTCTTCTCCATTGGTTTGAAGTTCTTGTACTTTTTCTTTTCTCCAGAACCAGCTGAACTTCCAGAGAACACCTCCAACTCTCTTTTAAGCTGCTCTGCTCTAATTGGATCCACTGATCCACGGCTTCAGGCTTTATTTTCAAATCATTCAAAGAAAAAAAAAAAAGTCATTTTGGCACGTCTAATGTTTTTAAATAATAATAATTCTCTCCTCCTGTAGACTTGGTTCTTACAAGGTTCCTGCTGGGGGGGGGGGGGGGGGGGGTGGTGGAGGGCTGGCTGGGTGGGGGGGTTGACTCAGCAGGACGTTCTCAGTTGCATGTTTCTTACGTAAGAGCAACACCTTACATAAGACACGTATCATCCACCGGGCCCAATCCATTTTCTCTCCCTCCCCCGTCTCAGAGGTCCCTCACCCAGCAGGGAGACGGGTTCAAAAAGGAAAGAGAGGGAGATAAAGAGTCTGAGTTCATATTACAAACAGTCGTCGGCCTTGTCCTCATTTGTGTGGTTTTATAAAAAACAAGCTCTTACGGTGGACAAGGCAGGCAGATGGTACGACAACTGGCAGATAGACAGACGGACGGAAAGAAAGGCATGAGAGGAGGAATAAAGAGAGGAGGAGTAAAGAGAGGAGGAAGGAGGCCGGTATTCAGCCAGGCAGACAGAGTGAAAGCCAGAGGGTTGGGGCTCAGAGATAAAAACCCACTGGACACTGCTACTTGGATGTGTAGGAGTATTCCTCTCCCCTCTCTCCCCCTCTCTCCCCCCTCTGCCTCCCCCTCTAAGCCCCTGCAGCTACATGCTCGCTTGCACCGACCATCTGGGAGGAAGGAGAGGGGATTGTTTCTGCAGAGGGAGTCGTGGTGCCAGCAGCTTCAAACACAATGAACACAAACACAATGGATGAATGAGATGGCCACTTCATTAGGTACACTAGTGCATCTAGTCTTGGTTCAGGTTCAGGTTCAGTTGAATGTAACAGGCAGATATTTAAATGTTTAAGTTTGCCCCAGATTTTACCTTAAGATTTATTTTTTACTCTTATTTGATTCTGGAGTAAAACTAGAGTTGGTTTTGTTCTGTGGTGTCACACTGAGCACATGTACACTGCCTGGCCACTTCATTAGGTACACTAGTGATTCCTGCTCTGAGTCTAGTCTCCATGAAGGTTCTGGTTCAGTTTTAGTTTCTATTAACTCACAGAGATGTTGATTCTACTGGAGTTTAATTTTATAGAACTATTGAACAGACACGTGTTCCTAATATTTTGACATTGTAGTCAGTGAGTTAGCCTAAATAACAGAAACACTTTAGTGTTTAATTTGATCCAGTTTAACAGAACCACAGAGTCATGAGTTTTACAACAAAAGACACTGAAGACAAAACATTAGAGAGACAGGGACAGAGAAACTGACTGAAGGAAAGACAGGACTATATGTAGACACTGAGGCTAATGAGACACAGGTGAGACTAACGACGGAGGAGCTACCAGATTATGAAACTCCAGGAGAAACCAATCAACCAATCACAGGACAGAGAATGCCAAGGAGGAAGAAACAAGAAACAAAATGAAAACCAAACAGAATAAGAGAAAATAGGCGTGTTGGACTTCATGCAGATCTGTGCAGATCTGACTTGACGTGATGCATGCTGGGTTGTTCTGCTCATAGACCTCGAATATGATTGGTTAAAATGAACTTGTTCAACCCAGCATGCATCACGTCAAGTCAGATCTGCACAGATCTGCATGAAGTTGAACACGCCTAATGACTTTTCTTCACGTCTTCACTTCCTGTTTGTGTTTCCTCCTCCTGTGATGATGTGACTGGTTTCTCCTCGTGTCCTCTGAGTATTTATAGCCGTCACTCATTCATGTGTCTTGTCTCTTTGCTTGTGTTCCCTCGTTGCTATTTCTTGGTGTATTTTAGATTATTCTGAATCATCTTATTTAGTAGTTTGGACTCTCTCTCTCTCTTCTTTAAATCCAGTCCTTCAGCCACTCTCGCCTGTCTGGGTCTTTTTTATTTCCATTTGCATCCACTTTGTCAAAACACAAACTCCATCCTCCAGGAGCTTCTCAGATGAGGAGTAAATGTAAATTCTTCAGCAGCTTTCCACTCCCTGCCTGAGTTATTGCCTCATAGCATGTTTCTGTGTGTTTTATCTGCAGCTGTCCTCTGATAGATGTCCAGTAATCATCTCCAGGGTTGCTCACAGTCCCTGAGAGTCTCCTCTCTCTCTCTCTCTCAGCTCACAGATACAGAGCATGTGGAACGTAACAACTGATAGGAGACGCTGTGAGAACGTCCTTTCAGCTTCTCAGGGATATCTTTACAAGGCCATGGAGGAGGAAGCGCTGACGTCTGCTGCTGCCTGATAAAGACATGGGTGCATCGTGTCGCCCTGATATCGCTGCTGCACACCTGAATATCATTACGGTCGTGTGTATATATATATATATCTCTCTTTCTGTTTTTAAAAGGTATCTGGGTGCAGTGTGGAGATGTGAGTGATGTGATGAGCTTAGAGGAGAGAGAGGCTTTTAAATGTTGACACATGATCACCGCGTCCTCTCAGGTTTGATCCGTGTAGTGAGGCTGCCATCTGCTGCTGACGGCGTGGAAGAGCATCAACGACCCCGAACACTGTTCTAGGATATGAACCTCAACAGTCGATTTATAATCAGCCCTCAGGTGTTTAAACAGAACCACTTCAGTTCTGAGATGTTGGTGGGTTTCCTCACATCAACTGCTTGCTTCAGGTCCTTCCACAACATTTCTATTGGATTAAGGTCAGGACTTTGACTTGGCCGTTCCTAAACATTCATCTTGTTCTTCTTTAAATAAAAAACAGCCTGCCCAGTCTTCATGGCCCCTTACAGTTCTCCACTCCTACCTGGATGAACAGTTCTCCAACCTGCCTGTGGTTCCTCTTATCTTCTCTAACTGTCCTGCATCATCATCAGATTCTACATGTACTCTTTAGTCAGATGGATGTTTATCTTCTTCCTCCTGTCCTCTCTCTTCTCTCTCTTTTCTGTTTCTACCTGGCCGGCCTTAGGGAGATGGTTCCTCCATATGAGCTGGTTCTGGTTCTGGTTCTGGTTCTGTTCAAGGTTTCTTCCCGTTTAAAGACAGTTTTCCCTGCCACCGTCGTCTTCAGGCTGCTCTGGGGGTTTCAGACCAGATGTTGTTGTAAAGCGTGTTGATAGTTTGTATTGTTAGTGATGCTATATAAATAAAACTGACTGTACTACACAATAAATAATCTAACTCGTCATTAATAAACATTTAAATAGGAGAACTGTACAGAAAAGACAAAGAGTCAGTGAAACAAATACCCAAGAAGATTAAAATGTTTTTGCACAAATTGAAATGATGAATATATCTGATACAGAGATATATTGTCCACAGGGTGTCCATGGTCCTGTAGGAGCAGGTGCCTTGTTTTTATATATATATATATATATATATATATATATTATCAACTTCAGCCATTTCCTCCATGGTTTAGATGAATCTATAAATAACCAATCATCTAAACCTTCTTCTGCTTATCCAGGTTTTGCAGAAAAAAAAAAACATAAAATCAAACAAAATCAAAATGAATCAGCGCTTATTATTATTATTATTATTATTATTATTATTATATATATATTTTTTTTAATTGAACTATTAAATCTCTAACCTCATCTGTGCAGAACAAACATAGAACCAGCTCAGCCGTGTCAGAGTGCTGCTGGCCCTTTAAGACTCCCACCGTCGCCATGGTAACAACAACCAGGAAGTAAGTCCCAGGACCGTTTAGCTTCATGTCAACATCTTAAACCGTTTCTCTTCTCTCTCACTCTTCTCCTCCGCTGCTTTTACAACTCGTTGAACGTCTCTGAAGAAAAGACAAGGTGAGCTCTGATGAACTCCAGGTGTGTTTAAATGTGTCAGGTGAGTTTTAAACCCTACGTCTCTAATAACCTCCACTGGCTGCTAGCTGCTAGCTGCTAGCTGCTGTGCTAACGTCTCTTTCTGCGTCGTTAGCTTCCGTGCTAACTGTGTGTTAGCTCGGTTTAAGTCTATCAGGTGATGTTCAGCATCTAAAGCTACATTTAGACTAAACACTGAAGCTTTAATGGTTAAAGTCAGCGGCTCTGCTCGTGTCCACGTGTCTCTGCTGACGTGTCGCTGTCCATGGTGCTAGCAGAGAGACAGCTAAAGCTAACGGAGCTAACGGAGCTAACAGAGCTAACGGAGCTAACAGAGCTAACGGAGCTAACGGAGCTAGCACTGGATCATTTAAATGTAGCTTCCTAAAGTCTGTCCTTGTCTTCCTTGTCTTCTCCTAGAGTTGGTCTCCTGTGTCTTCCTAAAGTCTGTCCTTGTCTTCCTTGTCTTCTCCTAGAGTTGGTCTCCTGTGTCTTCCTAAAGTCTGTCCTTGTCCTCCTTGTCTTCTCCTAGAGGTGGTCTCCTGTGTCTTCCTAAAGTCTGTCCTTGTCCTCCTTGTCTTCTCCTAGAGTTGGTCTCCTGTGTCTTCCTAAAGTCTGTCCTTGTCTTCTCCTAGAGGTGGTCTCCTGTAGCTTCCTAAAGTCTGTCCTTGTCTTCCTTGTCTTCTCCTAGAGTTGGTCTCCTGTAGCTTCCTAAAGTCTGTCCTTGTCTTCCTTGTCTTCTCCTAGAGTTGGTCTCCTGTAGCTTCCTAAAGTCTGTCCTTGTCTTCCTTGTCTTCTCCTAGAGTTGGTCTCCTGTAGCTTCCTAAAGTCTGTCCTTGTCTTCCTTGTCTTCTCCTAGAGTTGGTCTCCTGTAGCTTCCTAAAGTCTGTCCTTGTCTTCCTTGTCTTCTCCTAGAGTTGGTCTCCTGTGTCTTCCTAAAGTTTGTCCTTGTCTTCCTCGTCTTCTCCTAGAGTTGGTCTCCTGTAGCTTCCTAAAGTCTGTCCTTGTCTTCCTTGTCTTCTCCTAGAGGTGGTCTCCTGTGTCTTCCTAACGTCTGTCCTTGTCTTCCTTGTCTTCTCCTAGAGTTGGTCTCCTGTGTCTTCCTAAAGTTTGTCCTTGTCTTCCTCGTCTTCTCCTAGAGTTGGTCTCCTGTAGCTTCCTAAAGTCTGTCCTTGTCTTCCTTGTCTTCTCCTAGAGTTGGTCTCCTGTGTCGTCCTAAAGTCTGTCCTTGTCTTCCTTGTCTTCTCCTAGAGTTGGTCTCCTGTAGCTTCCTAAAGTCTGTCCTCGTCTTCCTTGTCTTCTCCTAGAGTTGGTCTCCTGTAGCTTCCTAAAGTCTGTCCTTGTCTTCCTTGTCTTCTCCTAGAGTTGGTCTCCTGTGTCTTCCTAAAGTCTGTCCTTGTCTTCCTTGTCTTCTCCTAGAGTTGGTCTCCTGTGTCTTCCTAAAGTCTGTCCTTGTCCTCCTTGTCTTCTCCTAGAGTTGGTCTCCTGTGTCTTCCTAAAGTCTGTCCTTGTCTTCTCCTAGAGTTGGTCTCCTGTAGCTTCCTAAAGTCTGTCCTTGTCTTCCTTGTCTTCTCCTAGAGTTGGTCTCCTGTAGCTTCCTAAAGTCTGTCCTTGTCTTCCTTGTCTTCTCCTAGAGGTGGTCTCCTGTAGCTTCCTAAAGTCTGTCCTTGTCTTCCTTGTCTTCTCCTAGAGGTGGTCTCCTGTGTCTTCCTAACGTCTGTCCTTGTCTTCCTTGTCTTCTCCTAGAGTTGGTCTCCTGTAGCTTCCTAAAGTCTGTCCTTGTCTTCCTTGTCTTCTCCTAGAGTTGGTCTCCTGTAGCTTCCTAAAGTCTGTCCTTGTCTTCCTTGTCTTCTCCTAGAGGTGGTCTCCTGTGTCTTCCTAAAGTCTGTCCTTGTCTTCCTTGTCTTCTCCTAGAGGTGGTCTCCTGTAGCTTCCTAAAGTCTGTCCTTGTCTTCCTTGTCTTCTCCTAGAGGTGGTCTCCTGTGTCTTCCTAACGTCTGTCCTTGTCTTCCTTGTCTTCTCCTAGAGTTGGTCTCCTGTGTCTTCCTAAAGTCTGTCCTTGTCTTCCTTGTCTTCTCCTAGAGTTGGTCTCCTGTAGCTTCCTAAAGTCTGTCCTTGTCTTCCTTGTCTTCTTCTAGAGGTGGTCTCCTGTAGCTTCCTAAAGTCTGTCCTTGTCTTCTCCTAGAGTTGGTCTCCTGTGTCTTCCTAAAGTCTGTCCTTGTCTTCCTTGTCTTCTCCTAGAGTTGGTCTCCTGTGTCGTCCTAAAGTCTGTCCTTGTCTTCCTTGTCTTCTCGTAGAGTTGGTCTCCTGTGTCTTCCTAAAGTCTGTCCTTGTCTTCCTTGTCTTCTCCTAGAGCTGGTCTCCTGTAGCTTCCTAAAGTCTGTCCTTGTCTTCCTTGTCTTCTCCTAGAGTTGGTCTCCTGTAGCTTCCTAAAGTCTGTCCTTGTCTTCCTTGTCTTCTCCTAGAGTTGGTCTCCTGTAGCTTCCTAAAGTCTGTCCTTGTCTTCCTTGTCTTCTCCTAGAGCTGGTCTCCTGTGTCTTCCTAAAGTCTGTCCTTGTCTTCCTCGTCTTCTCCTAGAGTTGGTCTCCTGTAGCTTCCTAAAGTCTGTCCTTGTCTTCCTTGTCTTCTCCTAGAGCTGGTCTCCTGTAGCTTCCTAAAGTCTGTCCTTGTCTTCCTTGTCTTCTCCTAGAGTTGGTCTCCTGTAGCTTCCTAAAGTCTGTCCTTGTCTTCCTTGTCTTCTCCTAGAGTTGGTCTCCTGTAGCTTCCTAAAGTCTGTCCTTGTCTTCCTTGTCTTCTCCTAGAGTTGGTCTCCTGTGTCGTCCTAAAGTCTGTCCTTGTCTTCCTTGTCTTCTCCTAGAGTTGGTCTCCTGTGTCTTCCTAAAGTCTGTCCTTGTCTTCCTCGTCTTCTCCTAGAGTTGGTCTCCTGTAGCTTCCTAAAGTCTGTCCTTGTCTTCCTTGTCTTCTCCTAGAGCTGGTCTCCTGTAGCTTCCTAAAGTCTGTCCTTGTCTTCCTTGTCTTCTCCTAGAGTTGGTCTCCTGTGTCTTCCTAAAGTCTGTCCTTGTCTTCCTTGTCTTCTCCTAGAGTTGGTCTCCTGTAGCGTCCTAAAGTCTGTCCTTGTCCTCCTTGTCTTCTCCTAGAGTTGGTCTCCTGTAGCTTCCTAAAGTCTGTCCTTGTCTTCTCCTAGAGTTGGTCTCCTGTGTCTTCCTAAAGTCTGTCCTTGTCTTCCTTGTCTTCTCCTAGAGTTGGTCTCCTGTAGCTTCCTAAAGTCTGTCCTTGTCTTCCTTGTCTTCTCCTAGAGTTGGTCTCCTGTAGCTTCCTAAAGTCTGTCCTTGTCTTCCTTGTCTTCTCCTAGAGTTGGTCTCCTGTGTCTTCCTAAAGTCTGTCCTTGTCTTCCTCGTCTTCTCCTAGAGTTGGTCTCCTGTAGCTTCCTAAAGTCTGTCCTTGTCTTCCTTGTCTTCTCCTAGAGTTGGTCTCCTGTGTCTTCCTAAAGTCTGTCCTTATCTTCCTTGTCTTCTCCTAGAGTTGGTCTCCTGTGTCTTCCTAAAGTCTGTCCTTGTCTTCCTTGTCTTCTCCTAGAGTTGGTCTCCTGTAGCGTCCTAAAGTCTGTCCTTGTCTTCCTTGTCTTCTCCTAGAGTTGGTCTCCTGTAGCGTCCTAAAGTCTGTCCTTGTCCTCCTTGTCTTCTCCTAGAGTTGGTCTCCTGTAGCTTCCTAAAGTCTGTCCTTGTCTTCTCCTAGAGTTGGTCTCCTGTGTCTTCCTAAAGTCTGTCCTTGTCTTCCTTGTCTTCTCCTAGAGTTGGTCTCCTGTAGCTTCCTAAAGTCTGTCCTTGTCTTCCTTGTCTTCTCCTAGAGTTGGTCTCCTGTAGCTTCCTAAAGTCTGTCCTTGTCTTCCTTGTCTTCTCCTAGAGTTGGTCTCCTGTAGCGTCCTAACGTCTGTCCTTGTCCTCCTATGACCAGCGAGTCATTAAGACGATGAGTGGACGCACCGAGGACATCAAACCCGTGACCTGCTCCGTCAAACCTCCGGTCTTCCTGCAGATCGGAGACACCAGACCAGACTCTGTCTCTGGCGTCTGTGTGGTCGATGTCACGCTGCCGTTTGGAAAATCCGTCAACGTAAGACACACACGCGCACACGCACACACACACACACACACACGCACACACACACATCCTTTAGTCCTAATTATAACCGGTTTTAATCCAGAGTGACTCCTCATTAGCTCAGAGCTACCACGGGTTCAGCAGCGACTGTTCTTCAGAGGACTCGTCTGTACGGAGCGTTTCCATGGTGATGCTGGGATCTGTCAGACTCAACAATAGGTTGAGACCCGTGAAGGACTGGAGGCAGAGTCCTTCTGGGCCCCGGCGTCGTTTCATGACTTTATAAGTTTCACTGCGTCCAGTAGATCACCAGACACTTCATCTGAAACAATAAACAGACTAATCCAGACTGATCCAGATTCATCCAGACTGATCCAGATTCATCCAGATTCATCCAGACTGATCCAGATTCATCCAGACTGATCCAGATTCATCCAGACTGACCCAGACTGATCCAGATTCATCCAGACTGATCCAGATTCATCCAGACTGATCCAGATTCATCCAGATTCATCCAGACTGATCCAGATTCATCCAGACTGACCCAGACTGATCCAGATTCATCCAGACTGATCCAGACTGATCCAGATTCATCCAGACTGACCCAGATTCATCCAGACTGACCCAGATTCATCCAGACTGATCCAGATTCATCCAGACTGGTCCAGACTGATCCAGACTGATCCAGATTCATCCAGACTGACCCAGATTCATCCAGACTGATCCAGACTGATCCAGATTCATCCAGACTGATCCAGATTCATCCAGACTGATCCAGACTGATCCAGATTCACCCAGACTGATCCAGATTCATCCAGATTCACCCAGACTGATCCAGATTCACCCAGACTGATCCAGATTCATCCAGATTCATCCAGACTGATCCAGATTCATCCAGACTGATCCAGATTCATCCAGATTCATCCAGATTCATCCAGATTCATCCAGATTGATCCAGACTGATCCAGATTCATCCAGATTCATCCAGACTGATCCAGATTCATCCAGACTGATCCAGATTCATCCAGATTCA